>NC_134879.1:35940460-35955460 GCF_041734735.1 Babylonia areolata
CTCCTCCTCCTCCTCCTCCTCTCCCTCCCCCTTCCTCCTCCCTCCTCCCCCTCCTCCTCTCCCTCCCCTTCCTCCCCTTCCTCCTCCTCCTCCCCCTCCTCCTCTCCTCCCCTTCCTCCTCCTCCTCCCCCCTCCTCCTCTCCCTCCCCTTCCTCCTCTCTTTCTCCTCCTCCTCCTCCTCTTCTTCTTCCTTCTCTCTTCTCTCCTCTCCTCCTCTTCTTCTTCTTCTTCGTCTTTCCCTTTTACTTCTTCTTCTACTTTTTTTCTTCTTCTTTCTACTACTTCTTCTTCTTCTCTTCACCCACCTTTTTTTTTCTTTAAACACCAACAGGTTCCTTCTTCTTCTTCTTTGTCTCCCCCTTCTGTTTCTTCTCCTTTTCCTTCTCCTCCTCCTCTGCCTTGTTTTCTTCCTTAAGACATCAACAGAATCCTTCACGTAAAGACAGAGAAAGCGGAAAAGGTCTTTGATTTATAAGTACACACAGCAATGTCTTAAATTCGAAGGTCAGGATACAGATCACAAACGCAACCAATATTCAGTTTGTCTGATAGAAAAAGAAAGTCATGTGGAGGAAAAGGGAAAGATAGATGTTTAAAACGTGACGGTAATCCACGTCGATTGAAGAGTCTACAGTTTGATGTGGAAGAGATTCAACAATTTTCTGAGAAAAAAAACACAACAAAAAAACACAACTGTTCTGTGGCAAAATTTTGTTGCCTTCAGAAGAAACCAAATTGCAAGTGTCTGCTTTCTTCCTTTCTTTCTTATTTGTGTTTTTGGTCGTTTGTTTGTTTGTTTGTTTGTTTTTTATGGCGTTGTTAACAGGTGAAATCAATTCTGATCCTGCATCAATAAGTTATGGAAATAAAACGGTGAAATCGACGTAAGGCTTTTTTTTCAGTGATTTTCATAACACAATTGACAATCGCAGTCATCATTCTGTTATTTTACTGTTCTACAATTGAGAAAGAAAGACAGATAAACACACACACACACACACACACACACACACACACACACACACACACACACACACACACACACACACAGAGAGAGAGAGAGAGATTACTGCAACTTCAGTACCTGATTAGTCATCTGCCAATAACCAACTCAACTCGAACCCCCACCCTGCAGCCACGCCCCACCCCATCCCCCAACACACACATACACACACACACACACACACACACACACAGCATGTAGTCATGATGACCGCCTGTTGGTTGTTGCCATGACGGGAGAGAGAGACCCAAGTATGGAGCCGTGAGTATGGCATGGCTTAGCCATGGGGGTGGTTGGGGGGGTGGGGGGGTGCGAGTCAGTCACAGCTGGTACTGCTTGCGTGTGTGTGTGTGTGTGTGTGTGTGTGTGTGTGTGTGTGTGTGTGTGTGTGTGTGTGTGTGTGTGTGTGTGAGGAGGAAGGGGGTGGAGGTGGATGGGGAATGGAGGAGGAGGGAAAGTGAAGGGGACTAAATGACTGTGTGTGCGTGTGCATGCGCGCGCTCGTGTGTGTGTGTGTGTGTGTGTGTGTGTGTGTGTGTGTGTGCCGTGTGTGTGTGTGTGTGTGTGTGTGTGTGTGCGTGCGCGCGCGCGTGCGTGTGCATCAGTGTGTGTGTGGTGGGTGACGGGTGGGCTCAAGGGGTAGAGAAGAAGGGGTTGAGCGAAATGACAAGCACGTGGCGCCATAGTATGGTGGAGAGAACCAGGGCGGAAACAGAGGGACCAGGGGCAGGGGGTGTGGGGGTGGGACAGGAGAAGAAGGTGGGACACTGGAAGTCGGTGGGGATGGGGGTGGGGGTGGGGGGTGGGGGGGAGGATTAAGAAACAGCAGTACAGTATTGGCTAAACTTCATAAAGAATATTGATCCTTATCTGACAGTGGTTATGACTGTGTTTGCTTTACCACAACATTTCATATGATATGATACAGTGAATATTTCCTAACAGTTGCCGAAACGTTAGCGCTTAGTGAATCAGTCGTGGAGAAAATCACCCCAGCAAAGAGAGTAGCGAATAACTGCTTTAAAATATGAAATGTCAAACTTAACTTTTGTCAAGAAAGAAAAAAAACACCAAAAAAACACATCTCACACCTTCTTGATGCATGCATAATATATCGGTTAATGAAGTTTCGTTGCAGTAATTATCACCTGCAGATGGAACTGGGCAGGAGAGAAAGTGAAGACAGAGAAAACAGAATTTGCAGAGAATGAGCTGCATGGACTTGGCCCCTTCATTTATGCAATGCATTTCGTGTTTTGAAGAAAACAAAACTTAATCTAAGTACATTCATAACACGTGGAAAGGGCGTGTTACTATGTCTTTATACCTGGAATATGTATTTCACTGTGCTGAAGTTTGGTTGTCGTTGTTGCTTTTTAGCATCTATTTTCGGTGTTGTTCGTTTTTGTCTTGCTTTGTTTGATATGATTGGACTGTGACTGATTCAACGGTGTGATATGATTGGACTGTGACTGATTCAACGGTGTGATATGATTGGACTGAGACTGATTCAACGGTGTGATATGATTGGACTGAGACTGATTCAACGGTGTGATACGATTGGACTGAGACTGATTCAACAGTGTGATACGATTGGACTGTGACTGATTCAACGGTGTGATATGATTGGACTGAGACTGATTCAACGGTGTGATACGGTTGGACTGAGACTGATTCAACGGTGTGATATGATTGGACTGTGACTGATTCAACGGTGTGATATGATTGACTGAGACTGATTCAACGGTGTGATATGATTGGACTGTGACTGATTCAACGGTGTGATATGATTGGACTGTGACTGATTCAACGGCGTGATATGATTGGACTGTGACTGATTCAACGGTGTGATATGATTGGACTGTGACTGATTCAACGGTGTGATATGATTGGACTGTGACTGATTCAACGGTGTGATATGATTGGACTGTGACTGATTCAACGGCGTGATGTGATTGGACTGTGACTGATTCAACGGTGTGATATGATTGGACTGTGACTGATTCAACGGCGTGATATGATTGGACTGTGACTGATTCAACGGTGTGATATGATTGGACTGTGACTGATTCAACGGTGTGATATGATTGGACTGTGACTGATTCAACGCGTACGCATAATTATAATTATATCCTCCACACTTCAAAAGGGGTCAAACAAAATTCTTTTTGAAGTCAGAAAGAAATCTTTGAAAAATACCAAACGCTAATTCTACGTCCTGGTTACTACGTCCCGTTCACGCTAAACGCATTTCCATCAGCTAAGTCCTGACTCACGTTGCCTCTGTTCCCTACCGTTGTGTGTAGCCAGGTACCAACCTGTGACCACCTGCAACAGCTGGGGGAAGTGTGGGCTTTGTTCTCTGATCTACCGATTGTCTGCCCTTGTTCGAGCTCAGTGATGGGAACGCCAAGCAGTCTGGATTTCAAGTTACCTACCCTGTTTTCTTGGCACACAGCCTTTGCTGTTCACCTTTTCTCTGTTCGAACCACTTTTACTCGGCGTCTTTTAAATGTGTGTACGATTTCAAATAAATGTTCTTTTTTGTTGTTGTTGTTTTTACAATATTGCCCTAAAGCCTACATGCCTGATTATGAAATCAGTTGGAGGTTGTTTGTTTGTTTGTTTTGTTTGTCGTTGTTGTTGTTATTTTCATTTATTTGGACGTCTTGCTTCACGTTTCACCACTGTCCTTGTTCAACTCTGGCGTTCAGTTATCACAGCATCACTCATAATAGTGAAGAGATAGAGCGAGGGGAAAGGGACAATATAATGACAGAGACAGAGAGATTCACTCACAAAACCATCCATGAGAGAGACAGAGACAGAGAGAGAGAGAGAGAGAGAGAGAGAAAACTAACTTTACAAATCAAGTTCACTTCACACACTTCAAAAAATCGAAGTCAAACTGGCTTTCCATGACCTGCTCCGCCCCTCCCTCCCCATTCCAGACATAACAAGCATACTGCTGCTGCTGTTGTCGCTCCGCTGAGTCCTCTCCACGCGGCTTTACCATGCCTGCAGGTGCGTGCAGGTGCGTTCGTGTGTGCTTGCGCGCAAGTATGTTTAATTACATGTGTGCGTGGTTGAGTGCATGGTGTGTGTGTGAGTGTGTGTGTGTGTGTTTAAGTAACGTCTGTCTGCTTTCGTGCTTTGTGAGCGCGCGCGCGCGTGTGTGTGTGTGTGTGTGTGTGTGAGTAACGTCTGTCTGCTTTCGTGCTTTGTGTGTGTGTCTGTGTGTGTGTGTCTGTGTCTGTCTGTCTGTCTGTCGGTGTCTGCACACATTGTATGTACATATATATAAGCGCACGCATGTGTGTGTGTTTGTGTCTGCATTCGTTTCCGTGTGTGTGTGTGTGTGTACGGGCGCATAAGAAACGGCGATTGTTGACATGCTTTTGCGTATGCTGTGTGCGAGTGTGTGTGTGAAAACACTTGCTTCCTTCCCTCCCGTGTCACCACCACCACCACCACCCCATCTCGAGAACCCCACCCCCTCCCACCACACCCCCTTCCTCACCACCGCTACTACTTCTACTAACTACTCATTGATCTGAGCTGGGCGCCAAGGTGATGACGTGTTCAGGTTGGTGGGGAAACAAAAGCAGGTAGACAGCTCAGCTGTGAAGGCAAACCACACAACAGGAAACTGCCGAGGAGGGGGGTGCGGGGGAGACGGGGGGGACGGGGGGCTTTGGGCAAGAAGGGGGGAGGGAGAGAGGGGTGGAGGGGGATGGCGGTCTGATGGGATGAGGGAGGACGCTGTGGTAGGGGGAGGGGGAGGGAAGGAAGGAGGGAGAGGTGGTGTGGGAGGGGTAGAGAGAGTCTGTGCGGGCTTGTAGGGAGGCAAGTGTCATATCAAGAAGAACAAAGACAGGTAGAAAAGTCTGCAAGGGAAGGATGGGGTGGGGTGGGGTGGGTGGGGTTGGGTAGGAGTGAGGAGTGGAGGAGGGGGGGGGGGGCTGATGGAGAGGAAGGGAAGGGAAGGGGAGGGGTCGGGGAGGAGGGACGGAGGGATGGGAGTGGGGTGGGGGTGGGGGGGAAGGGGCGTGTCAGTTGGGGTGAAGAGGTTACAGGTGAGGGGGAACAAAGGCACTGAGTCACACCACAGCACCACACGTTGTGGGAATCGAACGCTGATTGGGCTGGTGGAGAAAAAAAGGGGAAGACGAAGATGGAAGGGGTGGGTGCAGGTGGAGGTGTGGTGGTGGTGGTGGAGGTGGAGGTGGATGTTGTGGGTACAGGAAGAGTTTCGCTGTTAGTTTTGTCTTTTGTTTTGTTTTGCTTTGTTTCAGTGCGTTTTGCTGCTTTTTTTTTTTTTTTTTTTTTTTTTTTTTTTTTTTTGCTGGGTTCCTTTTCTTTTCTTTTTTTCAATAAGATTTTCAAAACCATCATGCTACAACTAGTTATCATTTATGCTTTCACATACACTTGGTTAACAATTTAATTCAATTCAAAGTATTTTTTTCTGCTTCAACCAAAACAGAAAATTCACTTTCGGCTCACTCAAAACAACAACGGTATTTCTTGTGTGTGTGTGTGTGTGTGTGTGTGTGTGGTGAAGCGTATATGGATGAGTGGGGACGCCTCCTTGAAACTGAAGCACACACTTATCTTTGATAAACCCATGCACACTGGCTTGGCAACGTTTGTATTTCTTCTTAAGTTTTGTTTGGGGCTTCTCCTTCTTCTTCTCCTTCTTCTTCTTGAGAGACAGAGACAGGTAGACAGACACAAAGTGAGAGAGAGAAAAAAAAACCTGATAGAGCGAGAGACTGATAGACAGAGACAGACATACACACAGCAGCAGAATCAGATAGGGGAAAGGGCAGTGTAAACAAGTTAACAATAACTAAACGAAATACAAACAACACCAAAAAACAAAATAAACAAGTAAACAAACACAAAACGATGAAACAATCACACACACACGCACACACACACACACACACACACACACACACACACACAGAGGCGCGCGCGCACGCACACACACTGAGAGAGAGAGAGAGAGAGAGAGAGAGAGAGAGAGAGAGAGAGAGAGGGAGAGAGAGATAACAGCTTTACTCACATCGGAGAACACAACAAAACAGCGAGGAGAAGAAGGATGAGGACAAGAAGAAGAAGAAGAAAGAGGCAGGGAGGCCAAAGGGAACGATCACCTTTGTTTGAAATTTCAAAGGTGAGATTAGAACCTTGGTCTGTGCCTGCGGGGCTGGCGGAGCTGGTGGGGGTGTGGGGGTGAGATGAGTCACTGACTCCATCACTAAACCCTTGTGCCTCCAGCCCCCGCTCCAAGTCATTGTCGACAGGAGAGAGAGAGAGAGAGAGGGGGGGGGGGGTGGAATGGGCAGCGGGGTTGGATTTCAAAGAGGCAGGACAAGCGGAGAAGATGGAGGCCCAGCCAAACAGCAAGTAAAGGTGGTTCCGTTTCAAAGACCTCAGCTGACTGATCAGGATGCCATCATGTCCAGGGCTCTCGCGGCCCTGAGAAAGGAAACAAACAAAACAATTTATATCAAATAAAAAAAAAGAATAATTAAATTAACAGAGGTGGAGAGGGTGGTAAGTGCTTTGACTGCTTTCTGTCACACGATGAAGAAAACAACGCTACCTTTAAGAGAAACAAAACTAAAACAACAACAAAAGAGCCCACTTCTGATTCCTGTAATGGAGACACCTCTGTGCTTGATTTCTTGTGGGCATGATACTTCCAGCTGCAGCCTCCCTTCCCTCCCTCCCCCCCCCCCCCCCCTTCCCCGCCCCTGATTTCGTTGAACGAGATACTCTCCTGATTGTGCGCGTGTGTGTGACGTGTGGCGTTTCCGCGTGATTTCTTGTTCACGGGTACTCTCAGGATTGTTTACACGTGGGCCATTTCCGAGCTCCCTGTATTTTTGTTTGTTTGTTTTTTTGGGGTTTTTTTTCTTCTTCCTTAACGAGAACCATTATTTCCGTGCATTATTGCTGTGCACATGGTACTACCAACAGTTTCGTAACACGAGATACTCTCGTGCTTAATTTCCAAATATGTGACTGAACCTGAAAGAATTTCTTAACTTGAACTGGCACCCCGCGTAATATGGTCCGGAACCGAATTGTGAGTCTCTTGGCAGCCCATTAGTTTGCGGCGGGGTCAGAGACTGATGGCGTCGTTGCTTCATTGGAAAGTAATCATTCAGGGTATGATTTATTTAATTATCTATCTATTCATTTGTTTATTTATTCATTCATTAATTTAATTGTTCATTTTTTTGTTTGTTTGTTTATCATTCTTTAAGGAAGGAAAGGGAAAAAGAACACGATCATACACCCCCACCCCCACCCCCACGTTGTCCCACCCCAAACACGATTCACACCTTCCTATATCAGTCATACCCTTTCTAACCAGATATAACAAATAGTAAAGAGTACATTCACAAGGTACACAACTTCAAGTCAGTGCTGCTGACCACTGATGTCAACAGGAGTTCTGTACTGATGAGATGTCTTTGCTGCTGTGTGCACTCGTCAGATGATCGGTATAAGGACAGACCCGGCGCTTTCTTTTTTGAGGAAGTGTCTGGGTTAGTTCCAATGTACCTATTATTTACCTGTGTGCTAGCTGAATCAGTAGCATAAGCATCATTGACTTGAAGTTGTGTACCTTGTGAATGGAGAGAGTTACCACTGTGTACTGTTTGTTAATGATTTCATCTCCATGCCTAATTGTCTTTCATTTCCGGTTGAAAAACCACCGAGGCAACCATGTGTTTGTTCTGTATTGTCCATATGTTCTGTGTGGTTTGTTCAGGATTAAAGAGGCTATGCCAGTCTTGAATAAAAGCTTATTTGTGTTTGCACATTTCTTCTGTCTTTGCTGCTGTGTGCACATGTCAGATGATTGGTACAAGGACAGGCCCGGCGCTTCCTTTTTTTTTCTTTTTTTTTTTCTAGGAAGTGTCTGGGTTTGTTCTAATGCACCTTTTATTTACCTGTGTGCAAGCTGAATCGGTAGCGTAAGCAGCACTGACTTGAAGTTGTGTACCTTGTGAATGGAGAGAGTTACCACTCTTTAATATTTTGTTAATCATTTCATCTCCATGCCTCATTGTTCATTTCCTTTCTAACCAGACTGTTCTCTTCACACACGCCCCCCACCACCCCCCCGCCCCCCACCACCCCCACGGTGTCCCACCCCAAACGCGATTCACACCATCGTACATCAGTCATACCTTTCCATCCAGAGCGTTCTCTTCACCTACACTAATGAGAACCAGCCTGAAGACCCGCACACAAGTTTCGGGAAGCAGAATGACTTTGGGCTTCGGTCCGCCAGCTGAAAAGAGGTCCGCTCCTCCAACCCCTTCCTCCCTCTCCTCACTTGACCTTGACAGCGGGTTGTTTGCTGGTCCCTAGGAATGAGGGGTGGGGGTGGGAGTTGGGGTGTAAGTCTGTAACTCTGTGTACACGTGCACCTCGTTATTGGAAAGAAGTCGCCCTGCATGAAAAAAAATATAATGTGTACACACACACACACACACACACACACACACATATATATATATATATATATTTGGAGTGATGGCCTAGAGGTAACGCGTCCGCCCAGGAAGCGAGAGAATCTGAGCGCGCTGGTTCGAATCACGGCTCAGCCGCCGATATTTTCTCCCCCTCCACTAGACCTTGAGTGGTGGTCTGGACGCTAGTCATTCGGATGAGACGATAAACCGAGGTCCCGTGTGCTAGCATGCACTTAGCTCACGTAAAAGAACCCATGGCAACAAAGGGGTTGTTCCTGGTAAAATTCTGTAGAAAAAGTACACTTCGATAGGAAAAACAAATAAAACTGCACACAAGAAAAAATACAAAAAAATGGATGGCGCTGTAGTATAGCGAAGCGCTCTCCCTGGGGAAAGCAGCCCGAATTTCATACAGAGAAATCTGTTGTGATAAAAAGAAATACAAATACATATATATTTGCACAAACAAGCAAGTAAATTATGTGCTTGGACACAAGGAAGGAAGTCGTGACACCCAGCTGTGAACCACACGTTCTCTCAGCCAGGATTCCATACAAAATGTCACGGTATCGAAAAAAGAAAACGAAATTGCAGCACCATAAACTGAAATTAAAACAATGAATATACAAATATATCACCATCAAAAGAAAAGACATTGCAAGGCCGAACAAGAATTGACAATACAAAGTGAGACTTGAAGTATGATTTGGATGGTTGGGTGGGTGAGTGTTTAGTTGAATATGCACTTCCACAACAAGGGAAAGCTTTCGGGTTGCTAAATTTACTCCCACTCCTAATCACCATCTCTGTTTAGGTCTGTCTGTCTGTCTGTCAGTCTGTCTGTCTGTCTATCTCTGTCTCTCTCTATCTATCTATCTCTGTCTCTATCTATCTATCTATATGTCTGTCTGTCTATCTGTCTCTATCTATCTTTCTTTCTTTCTGTCTGTCTATCTATCTGTCTGTCTGTCTCTCTCTCTCTCTCTCTCTCTCTCTCTGCCTGCCCGTCCGTCCGTCTGACTATCTCTCTCTTTCTGTTTTTTTTTCTTTCGGACTCCCGCTGCTGTTGTTCACATGGCTATGTCACGGCCATCAATAATGGATTACTACCACCCACGCCCACGCCCACAAACAAACGCCTGCGCAGAGAGAGAGAGAGAGCGGGAGAGGGAGTGAGAGACAGTGACAGAGAGAGACAGAGAGACAGACAGAGACAGAGACAGAGACGCAGACAGAGTGAAATCCGGGCACTGCGTCGTCAATAATGCAGACGTCAACAAGGCAGCACGTAACAACAGCAGTCACGGAAGGTTCAGTCCCCTGGATGACGTCATTAAAAAGGTCGTTGGTTACAATGCTATCCTGCTTCTATCAAAATCTATTCATGTTGTATTTGGAGTTTGTTGTTGTCGCGGTCGTCGTTCGTTTGAAAAGACAACGTTCAAGATACAAAATGAAACGAAACAGACTAAAATAAATAGAAACAAAACCATGTAAAACAAAACAAAACAAAAATCATCAAAAATTGGAGAGAAAAAAAATTTTCAGTTTCATGGTGGATAACGTGTTTTATCAGTTCAAAGTATGCGATACATTCACTGAAACAACTGAATGATCCACTGAATAAATTGACAGGTAAATAATTATCAATCAGCGACAGTTATCTGCTGGTGGTGTTGGTGGTGGTTTGGGTTTTTTTTTGTTTTTGTTTGTTTTGTTTTGTTTTTCTTGCTTTTCTTTTTTTTTTAATTGAAAAAAAAGACCAAAACTTTATTCGTCTGTGCTTCGATCACTTGACAAGCCGTATGTTTTTGTAATATGCTCAAAGGAGGCAAAAAGTCAATTTAGCTGTAAGTAAGATGATTAGATTTGCAAATGTTGCCTAGTTATACTTTTGGAGTTAAAAGACGTTTGTGTTTTCTCAACTTTTATGTGACATTGTTGTGCATTTGGAAATGTTTGTTATGGGCACGAAAAGAGTATTTTGCAGTAATCCTCCATACTCCAATAGGAGTGAAAGGATAATTAAAACTTGAAACTAGCTTAATTCGGTGCTATTTGCTTGGCATTAGGTTGATTTAAATCATTTATAATTTTCTTGTTGCCATAGTTATTGTATCTTCGGAAGCTTTTGCTGAGTAGACGACAATGAGCCATTGTCTCTTCAGGGATTGCAAGCAAATAAGAAAACTAAATATAAAAGAAGTAAACAACAACAACAACAACAAAAACCCAAACCAGAACAACAAATGTAGACACACACAAAAAAGATTGACCAATCTGATATCACAGTTGAGAAACGCCCCTCTTAAAGGCGGGGGTATTTCTGCCTGTCTCTCAGTCTGTCTGTCAGTCAGTTTGTCAGTCTATCTGTCTGTCTGTCAGTCTGTCTGTCAGTCTGTCTGTCAGTCTGTCTGTCAGTCTATCTGTCTGTCTGTCAGTCTGTCTGTCAGTCTGTCCGTCAGTCTGTCTGTCAGTCTATCTGTCTGTCAGTCTGTCAGTCAGTCTGTCTGTCTGTCAAGGATAACGAGCAACAGCTCCATGTTCCGAACCAATCAGGCTCAAACCACTTGCGACGTCTGTCAAACCTTAAACAAGTTTGGAGTGGGTGTGTTGCCTCGTTAGGGGATGGTACAGCTGACTTAAATGTCCACGTGCTGTGGAGGCCACGCTCGGCTTGCTGTGACGAAACGGTCGTCAGCGCTGAGGTGGAGTGATGGCCTAGAGGTAACGCGTCCACCTAGGAAGCAAGAGAACTGGAGCTCGCTGGTTCGAATCACGGCTCAGCCGCCGATATTTTCTCCCCCTCCACTAGACCTTGAGTGGTGGTCTGGACGCTAGTCATTCGGTTGAGACGATAAACCGAGGTCCCGTGTGCAGCATGCACTAAGCGCACGTAAAAGAACCCACGGAAACAAAAGGCTTGTTCCTGGCAAAATTCTGTAGAAAAATCCACTTCGATAGGAAAAACAAATAAAACTGCACGCAGGAAAAAAATCCAGAAAAATGGGTGGCGCTGTAGTGTAGCAACGCGCTCTCCCTGGGGAGAGCGGCCCGAATTTCACACAGAGAAATCTGTTGTGATAAAAAGAAATCAAATACAAATACAAAAAGGGTACAATTACAACAACAGCAACAACAACAACAAAAATGGAGATGAGAGGGTGGGGATGTGAACAGGAGTGTGTCTGTTCAATGACCCGTCACACATACCAATGACTGGATGTATGTTTTAAAAGTATCAGTTTTCACATTTGATTGTTATCGTTTCAAAGGTAAGGGAGGAGGGTGAGTTTGTTGAATGACTGGTTGGGGGAAGCAGAATAGATGGAGGGGTGGAAACATAGATAAACATTTGAAATGAATAGACATAAGTACAATCAATATTCACATCAATATTCCTTGTGACCCCGGTACACTTGGTAATAAAACATAGTCTATTCTATTCTATTCTATAAGTACAATCAAAGAACATTACTTAATGGTAACAACAACCAAAAACAAATAGGGTGGGGGGTGGGGGTGTGAAAGCTTTAGGACACGGAGACTTTGGGGCTGAATGTGGACGTGGTAAAATGGTCTTTTTTTGTTGCTGCTGTTTGTTACTGCTGATGCTGATGTGGTTGTTGTTTCAGCTGCTGTTTTTGGTGCTGTTATTATGGCTGCTTCTACTACTGTTACTCCTCCTCCTACTACTACTACTACTGCTTCTGCTGCTGTTGATGCTGATGATACTACTACTACTACTACTGCTACTGCTGATACTACTACTGCTGCTACTGCTGATACTACTACTACTACTACTACCACTACTATTGCTGCTGTTGTTGATGCTGCTGATGCTACTACTACTGCTGCTGCTGCTGTTAATGTTGATACAACTACTACTGCTATTGATGCTGCTGATACTACTACTACTACTACTACTACTATTGCGGCTGCTGTTGATGCTGCCGATACTACTACTACTACTACTGCTGCTGCTGCTGTTGATGCTGCTGATACTACTACTACTGCTGCTGTTGATGCTGCTGATACTATTACTATTGCTGCTGCTGTTGATGCTGCTGATACTGCTACTAGTACTGCTATTGCTGCTGCTGTTGCTGTTGCTGCGTGTGTTTGTTTGTTTGTTTGTGTGTGTGTGTGTGTGAGTGTGTGTGTGTGTGTGTGTGTGTGTGTGTGTGTGTGTGTGTGTGTGTGTGTGTGTGTGTGTGTGATTTGGTTGGTGTTATTCCTTTTGTTTCTGTGTCTGTTTCTTTGTGTTGCATTTTATTGCTCCTACAAAAGTTAAATTGTCAGTGTCCTGTGGGAAATTTATGGACGTCAGCAGTGTACCGACGACATGGCCATGTGGGAACGGTGTGGACGTCAGCAGTGTACCGACGACATGGCCATGTGGGAACGGTGTGGACGTCAGCAGTGTACCGACGACATGGCCATGTGGGAACGGTGTGGACGTCAGCAATGTACCGACGACATGGCCATGTGGGAACGGTGTGGACGTCAGCAATGTACCGACGACATGGCCACGTGGGAACGGTGTGGACGTCAGCAGTGTACCGACGACATGGCCATGTGGGAACACCTGCCTCAGTCTCCGCCTTAAGTGCCCTGTAAAGCTTGTTCAAACCTAGATACGACGAGGGTGTGAACGGATAGGATCGTGATTGGATCAGCGCTTGTTAATATCAGGCACACGCGAGCACATGCTTCTCTGTGTGTGTGTGTGTGTGTGTGTGTGTGTGTGTGTGTGTGTGTGTGTGTGTGTGTGTGTGTGTGTGTGTGTGTGTGTGCGTGTTCTTCTTCTTCTTCTCTTCCTCACCCTTTTTATTCTTCTTCTTCCTTCTTTCCTTCCATCTTTCTTTTCCTGGCTAGCCAGTTGTCCATTTAACCTGCAGTTTCTGGGATTACGTCATTAGCGATCCGGTGCCACAAGAAAGTGAGGATGGGAGAGAGGGGAAGGGAGAGGGGGAGTGGGGGAGGGTGGAGGGGGATCGATGTAAACACACAGGAAGGAAGGAGGACGGCGATTGGTTAATCACGTACATGACGCGCGCTTGACAAAGCAGGTTGTGAAGATCGGGTGACCATGCATTATGCAAATGACCGGAGGTTGGGCGAAGGGGCAAGGTGTCTAGAGCTGCTCTGTCAAACGTTCTTCGTTCCACTATTGAGGCGGTGAGAGGGAGATGATAATAGTTACCGGGGGTTGGAGGTCTGGGGTGGAGTGTGTGTGTGTGTGTGTGTGTGTGTGTGTGTGTGTTCCTTCTTCTTCACACTACATTCGCTTTAAAACGACAACAGATTTCTCCATCGTTATATTATCCTCTCCTTTTTTTTTGTCTTTCTTTTTTCTTTACAGGGTGGAACGGAAATGAAATGTGTGTGACTCAGGCCAGGTTGAATTGTGGGCTCCAACTGAGCCTGGGACTGTGCAGTCAAGTTATGTGCTGAGTTATGTCAATAGGGGTTATGTCAACAGAATTATGTGTTGAGCTATGTCAACAGGAGTTATGTACTGAGCTATGTCAACAGGGGTTATGTCAACAGGAGTTATGTGCTGAGTTATGTCAACAGGGTTATGTGCTGAGTTATGTCAACAGGGGTTATGTACTGAGTTATATCAACAGGAGTTATGTGCTGAGTTATGTCAACAGGAGTTATGTACTGAGTTATGTCAACAGTGGTTATGTCAACAGGAGTTATGTACTGAGTTATGTCAACAGGGGTTATGTGCTGAGTTATGTCAACAGGAGTTATGTCAACAGGGGTTATGTGCTGAGTTATGTCAACATGAGTTATGTCAACAGGGGTTATGTGCTGAGTTATGTCAACAGGAGTTATGTCAACAGGGTTATGTCAACAGGGTTATGTCAACAGGAGTTATGTGCTGAGTTATGTCAACAGGGGTTATGTCAACAGGGTTATGTGCTGAGTTATGTCAACAGGACGTATGTACTGAGTTATATCAACAGGGATTATGTCAACAGGAGTTATGTCAACAGGACATATGTACTGAGTTATATCAAAAGTGGTTATGTCAACAGGGTTATGTCAACAGGAGTTATGCGCTGAGTTATGTCAACAGGTGTTATGTGCTGAGTTATGTCAACAGGTGTTATGTGCTGAGCTATGTCAATAGGAGTTAGGTACTTAGTTATGTCAACAGGGGTTATGTGCTGAGTTATGTCAATAGGAGTTATGTGCTGAGTCATGTCAACAGGAGTTATGTGCTGAGCTATGTCAACAGGAGTTATGTACTGAGTTATTTCAACATGAGTTATATACTGAGTTATGTCAACAGGAGTTATGTACTGAGTTATGTCAACAGGGGTTATGTCAACAGGAGTTATGTACTGAGTTACGTCAACAGGAGTTATGTACTGAGTTATGTCAACAGGAGTTATGTGCTGAGTTTCGTCAACAGGAGTTATGTACTGAGTTATGTCAACACGGGTTATGTGCTAAGTTATGTCAACAGGAGTTATGTAC
>NC_134879.1:35960460-35962960 GCF_041734735.1 Babylonia areolata
ATTCATTGATTTCGCTTACTGATCCTAATTATTATTGCTATTTTTTTGTTTGTTTGTTTGTTGTTAAATTTTGGTGAGTCTGTTTTGTTTTTGCTGATGATTGCGATGTGGTTTTTTTTTTCTTGGTTTTTTTTTCGTTGTTTGTTTGTTTTTGTTGTTGTTTTGTGTTTTTGTTTTCTTGGTTTTTTTGTTTTGTTTTGTTTGTTGTTGTTGTTGTTTTTGGGGGGGGGGGTTGTTTGTTTGTTTGTTTTGATTTTGGTTTTTTTGTTTGTTTGTTTTTTGTTATTGTGTTTTCATGATACGGAGGATTGTAACGGATTATTTTTTCTTAAATCCGTAGGCCTGTGTTACTTTCAACCGGCACTCAAAAAAACACAACACGAACGCGAATCAAGTTGTTTTTTTTTTTTTAGAAGAACGCCAACTCACATTTTCTTTTACTTTTTGATTAACTCAATAATATTAATAAATATATAATCAAAGAAAGAAAATAAGTGTTCATTTCCCAACTCAATCAAAAAAATAAATTCGTTATGCCAATTCACTCAAAAATAAATAATTCCTTTCTTTCAACTCACTGAAAAAAATATAAACAAAAAGTAACCAAACACACACACCACAATGACGGCCGCAAACAAAACACCCCAAAAGTTTTCCAGTGGCTTGCGGAACCGTTCAGTGGATCACCATTCCAGCTCCCAGCATCATCCGGCGTGCAACAGCGCTCCGACGCTTGGGCACCTCTTCCAACATCGAACCGAAACAGCAGCAGTTCCAACAGGGGGCCCCTCCACTCAGTGGGTCTCCCCGGCCGGTCAACGTCCCTGGCTCCTCAGGCCCGTCCCGTCAACGTCCATGGGCGGCTCCACCACCCAGACACCGCTCCAACCTCCTGGAAGAATGTTTCACCCCTGCGCACATTAACAACGTCCAGCCAGCCGCTCGTTCTCCTCCCCACTGGTCAAAACCATGACCTCATAGTACATGACGTAACGTAACTTAGCGATGACGTCAAATTCAGGTATTCATGATTTTCCGGGAGATTCTGTCCAGGCTTGGCTGCACACCAAAAGTCCTTGTGGTACTGCAGCAACTCCATGTGTTGTTAGAGACGGGGGACACTCGATGAGTACGAAGAGTTCTATCTTCGTTGAGAAGAGGAGGTTGCACAAAATGTAAACACCGTAACGTTGTTCAACTGGTATATTCTTGGTATAATGTCGGGAAGGACAGTGGAAGAAAGGGGAAGGTAAAGGAAGGAGGGTAGGGTAAAGGGAACATGAGGTAGGGCAAGAGGAATTATTAAAAGTTGAACGGGTGAACTTCGAGCACTGCACTTGCTGAACAGGACACTTCAACAGTTGGTATAGTACTTACATTTATGCCAGTACTGTTTGTTGACATGTCAATCTGATGTACCAACATCTGAAGGTATCACAATGTCACAGCGACTGTCACAGCTGGCCGTTCATCCATTGGAGCCAGACAACACATGTACAAAGCGATTTGTTACAAGGATACTGTCGTTGTCATTGTCAGTGATGCTGCCATGATCATTTCTGATTTTCTGAAGTTAACGAATAAACAAATAAATAGATTTTGAAAAATGACAATCAATAGATAAATGAATAAACAAATGAATACATACATGAATAAATAAACAATTAAATAAATTCTAACAAGTGCGTTTTCGTTAAAGACTTGTTTAAAAGAGAAAATTGCAACAATAGTTATCATCATCACCTTCATCTTCTTCTTCGTCGTCGTCGTCACCATCCTCCTCATCATCACAATAACAGCTTGATCCGAAAGGAATTTTTTAATTTTTTTTTAAAGGGGGATTTCATGAATTAACAACAAAGATGATCATTCCGAAAGGCCCAGTCATCTGAATGACGCAGAAGTTCAGGATCATGTGTCAGTCATTTCAGACATGAGGTGTGTGTATGTGCATATGTGTGTGCTCTCTCTCTCTCTCTCTCTCTCTCTCTCTCTCTCTCTGTGTGTGTGTGTGTGTGTGTGTGTGTGTGTGTGTGTGTGTGTGTGTGTGTGTGTGTGTGTGTGACGGAAGGGAATGCAGGTAAGTTTAACCGACTGTAAGTACCGTACACACACCACGAGCCAAACACACACCAGACTCTTTACACACTGTAGAACTTCTGTGTGCATACATACAGCTGGTGAAAAGTAGATCAGTAATCAGAAGGTAGAGCAGCTGTGTGCTGTCGTTTGTTAATGCTTAGTCACACACTTTCTATCTGACTGATCATGTGATCATGAGGTGTATGCGTGATATAGGTTTCGCTTTTGTTTTAAAGAAGAAGAAGAAGGAAGAGGAGAAAAATGTTTTGATTACTTTGTTTTAAAGAACGAGGAGAAACAGTGACATGGGGTGCGTGGGAAAAAAAAGAATTTTGAATACGTTTTTGTATCGTTTCTGCTCTCTTTTTATTTTTTTTTATTTTTTAAGGGAGTGTGTGTGTGTGTGGGGGGGGGGAGG
>NC_134879.1:35975460-35980460 GCF_041734735.1 Babylonia areolata
ACCAGAACATACTCGAAATGCAGCCGCGAAAGTATCGAGGTAGTCGCTGAAGACGTTGATTACTTTAGCACGACTTGCGCACTACGGGGAACTTGGAAGCGGGTTCCACGGATTGTGACCAATCACGACACAGGCGCGTGAACGACGCACACGCAGTGGGCCGCGCGTGGCCGCTAAATTTGGAAACGGTGATCTCATCGCCACTTCGTTTCTTGTGCGCAGGTCGCCGATGTAAACAGTCCATTCATCCCAGCCGAGCGAGCAAGGCGTGTGTGAGAGAGTGAGAGAAAGCAGTGAGAGAGAGCGAGTTGGGATCCAGCAGAACGCTTCTTCTTCTCACAACGTTGCTGTTTTCTTTTGGATGTAATAGTTATCGAAGAACAAGTGTTTTGTCTTGACCTTAGCTCGTGATTCTGAACGTGATTTCTGCTATCGAGTGACATTTTTTTTTTTTTTTAATTGTTGCTGAAAAAAAAAGTATAAAAAAAGATCGTGCGTCAGTGTAACAAGTGGCAGCGGGTGAGCAGGCTGGCAAAGCCCTGGTTGTGCTGAGGAAGCAAGGAGCGAGCGGTCTCCCTGCGTCACTGCACACACTCCACAGGTGGTTCTTTGCCTGCTGGAGCATGGTCTGCAAAAGACGCCTATGATCCTCCTCCCCCCTCCCCACCTTCATCCTCATCCTCATCCCCTCCTCCCTCCTCCTCATCCTCCGCCTCCTCCTCCTCCACATCCCTTTGAGCTGGCTCTCCCGGAGGTGGCGAGCAGTGCCAGAGCCATGCCGGAGTCAGGCGGGGACATCGAGGTTCTGGCTCCCCCCAGGATCCACCTGGCCTCCCGGAGACGATTCGACCTCAAGCTGGACCTGGCCTCTGCCCTGACGGGTCGGGAGCGGGGCGAGAAGAAGCCTCGCCTGGACCTGCTGACCGCCCCGGCCATCCTGTCCTCCAAGCTGACCGCCGACAGCGTGACGTGCAGCAGCTGTGTGGGTCAGGCCGCCCCTGCTGGACACGACTCTCCGCTGGACGTGCATGGGGGGGAAAGGCCTCTGTCCGCGGCGTCCTGTCTCTCCCACACCACCACCACCACCACCTGCTATGGACAGCAAACCACGTGTGTGGAACAACAACAACATCAACATCAACAACACACCACCTGCACGTTCCTGGCAGCCAGGGTTGTGACGGGAGGGGAGGAGGACAGGACGTTGGGACCCGTCGTCTCCTCGCCGGTCTCCCCCTCCTCCCCCCCGCCCCCCTCTTTAGGCGTGCCAGGGGTGCCCCCCTTCCGGGCCATCTCCTCCGGGGAGCTGGCGGCCAAGCTGCGCAAGGCCCGGCCCGTGCTGGTCATCGACTGCCGCCCCTTCCTCTGCTACAACGCGCAGCACGTGCAGGGCGCCGTCAACATCAGCTGCACGGACAGGTTCAACCGGAAGCGGCTGCAGCAGGGCAAGGTGGGGGTGTTGGAACTGCTGACGGCCACGCACGGCAAGGACGCCTTCCGCAGGAGGACGGTGAGGGACGTGGTGCTGTACGACGAGCGGGGCAGCGGGCAGCACGTGCCGCCAGACACGGACAGCGCCATGCACATCGTGCTGACCACACTGCACAGGGAGGGCCGCCAACCAGCTGTGCTGCAAGGTCAGTGCTGACCCCGACACGGGATCACGCGGGGTTGGGGGTGGGGGTAGGGGTTGGGGTGCAAGGGGTCCTCTTTTATTGGTAGTGCTAAGTTTGCTTAGTGTTGGGGTCCACCTCGGTTGTGGTGGCAAGTTTGCTCAGCGTTGAGAATGTTTCTTAGATTATGGGAATCGCCGAGAATTGTTCTCAACGCTGAGCTAACTTAGCGTGCTGCTGCAAAGACATGAATGAGTGAATGAATGCCCTTTAATTCATTTCCTGTCCTGTGTGGGGTGGAACTGTTTCGTTTTTTGGACTGAATGAGGTGTTTTCCAGTTGTGTCGCTCTCTCTCTCTGTCTCTCTCTCTCTCTCTCTCTCTCTCTCTCTCTCTCTGTCTGTCTCTCTCTCTCTGTCTCTCTCTGTGTCTCTGTCTCCCTCTCTGCCTGTCTGCCTCTCTGTGTGTGTGTCTCTGTCTCTGTCTCTGTCTCTCTCTCGCTCTCTATCTATCTATTTCTGTCTCTCTCACCCTCCAACCAGCACATTTATTTTTAATACTTGAAATTAAACTGATGTGTCATCTGTCTCGCTTGTTCTTTCCATACTTTTTCCGGCCCTCCATACTTTTCCCTTCCATCTCTCTCTCTTTATGCTGTCTCCGTCTGTCCGTCTCTGTCTCTTTTTCTCTTTTTCTCTCTCTTTAACCAGCAGAAAAGTTCCGATATATGTTACATGACTTTTCTTCGATACTCGCATGCATTAATGTGATTAAATTCAACAGACATGGTGGTATGGTGAGGTGTGGTAAATTATGTATTTTATAAACACTCGCAGGATATATTTCCCCCCCTAATTTTCTGTTGTATACACACATATTATGTATCCGTTTTTGCTGTGTATATAGTTTATGTCGTGTTTCGGAGAGATCGTTCATTCCATTTTACATCCAGCCCCTTTGCTGTTTTTCGCTGTCAGATGTTTTCAATAACAGCACAAACCCACACAAAAATTCCGCTCATTGTTGTCTTGACGCGAGAACGGAATCTTCTCTTTCGTACTAGTAGTCACAGAGAAAAGGAAAGAGAGAGAGGGAGCGAAATAGGTCCGTGTGTGTGGGAGTCAGTCGGCGTGGGGGCCGATAGTCAGTCCGTGTGCTGGTGCCAACTCCACTCAGCCAAACCCACCAACAGCGCTACAACAATCCTCACCAATGACTCACACAGACTTGTGGTCCTGCTTTGCTGAGCACTACTACAAGTACAACCTGTGTTTTGGGGTGTTTTTTTTTCCCGCTGAACAAAAGCACACAATAATTATGGAACTAATGGTTGCTCGGTCCTAGCCGTTAAGTAGTTGTTGCTTATGTTCTTTGGTATGCCGGTGTTAGTAGTTGGGCTTAGAAGGTGTATGGGGGGGGGGGGGGGGGGGGGGGAGTAGGGTGGTAGGGGAGGCCAGGCAAGAAGGGGTGGGGGTTGTATAAGGGGGGTGGGGGTCGGGGGGAAGGAATTAACCTGGAAGTGAAGAAAAGACAGGCATTTCACACGGACTGTTATGTTGTGATTCTGTTATCAGATGCACTAACGACGATGCCATTATCATTTGTATCGGAAACTAGAAAATGAAAGCAATATTGTTTAAACGATACTTGTAGCAACATAATAGAATCTTTAATTTTCAATAATAATAATAAATGATAATGATAATTATCATTATAATAATATTACTATTATTTAGTAAAATAATGTCTAATCTAAAAATCCAATAATGATGATGATGATGATGATGATGATAATGACTCATATCATGATAATGATAATCCGAATACTGGACACTGCATCCGTCGCCCATCACTTTGTGGTGGAGTGAAATACAACCAAACAGACCTAGGTAGCTGACAATAACATGTGAAAATAAAACGAATCCAACAAATGAGCTTTCACCCAATGAACTGAGGAAAATGCCCAAATTATAAAATATTTGTTCGTTTGATTACGTTGTTTAGATTTTTTTTTTTTTTTTTTTTTTTTTTTTTTACTCTTAAGATTTTTTTAGGTTTCAAGTTGAGGTCCATTTATTTATCTGTTAATTGATGATTGTAATATTCATTTATTTATCAATTTATCCTTCACGGTTTAATTAATTCATCAACTTAAAAATAAAGGAGATAACGTGCTCTTGTTGCCATCTCTCTCTCTCTCTCTCTCTCTCTCTCTCTCTCTCTCTCTCTCTCTCTATCTATCTATCTATCGCCCTCTCTCTCTGTTCCGCGCTCTCTCGATCAGTCATTCACTCACTCACTCGCTCATTCCAAAGAAGGTGAATACTGAATGAAAACGAATTTTTTTTTGAAAACTATAAGGAGCAAATGAAACTCCGAACTGACGAGAATGCTTTCTTGTTAAAAAAAAAATAAATAAAAATAAAAATAAATAAATAAATAGATAAATAAAAATCCGAGCGGGGAATAAACTATTTTATCATTAGTCATATTAGTCATAGTGTAAGTGCACTAAAAAAAAAAAAAAAAAAAAAAAAAAAAAAAAAAACGTCCCCCCCCCCCCCCTTCTAACATTTTTTTCCCATTAAAGAAAAGGAATAAAGAACACGAACGCTCACAGAACTCAAAAGGGTACTCCACACCGCCATTTGATTTTGTGTGGCAAGACATATATGTCGTGCAATACTTATTACACAGATAAATGCGATCCATAGTGGGTCAAGTTCCTTACACAGAGACAGAGATAGGCCACAACAGAGACAGAGACAGGCCACAACAGTGACAGGCCACAACAAATAGACCGCAACAGATACAGGCCACAACAGAGAAACTGGGCATATAATTGTTATCTCCATCCCTCGCCTTGTATGACTCAGCCAGGGGTCAGGTCTTAACAGGCCGGCATTTGAGCAACGTCATACATGGTGGACTAATAAGCATAGGAGTATGTAACATGACTAGGAGTTGGTAGCTGGGAGCTATATATATATATATATATATATATATATATATATATATATATATATATATATATATGTATATATCACATTATGGATCAGATTTATATATATATATAACAGGTATGAGAGTGAGTTCTGATGGTCGTCGTCTCTCACGGTATGGTTCATGCAGCTAGGCGTGTAGTGTGATCAAAGACCCTGTATCATAATACCTGTATACATGTACGTCTTCAGTGTAGTGTGGTCACGTTGACCTGACACACCGCTAGACTGGACCCAGTGTTTTGCTGTTGTGTTAGCATCTTCTCTTGGGGGATTCACATCAAACATTTTTTTTTCCCAGTGATAGAAATTCTGTCTCGGCTTAAAACCCTCACCTCTCCCTTCACAGCCACCCCCCTCTGTCTCTCTGTCTCTCTCTCTGTCCG
>NC_134879.1:35987960-36022960 GCF_041734735.1 Babylonia areolata
GGCATGCAGTGTATTACAGTTTCAGTTTCAGTAGCTCAAGGAGGCGTCACTGCGTTCGGACAAATCCATATACGCTACACCACATCTGCCAAGCAGATGCCTGACCAGCAGCGTAACCCAACACGCTTATATTAGTCAGGCCTTGAGAGTGTATTACAACACTGTGGTAATGAAGGAATACAGCTGTGTCCACCCTTCAAGGAAGATGGTTACATGCGCTGCATGATTGTCGTCAGTTGTTGACTTAGGTGTTGAGCCAAGTGCCCGATGTGGATGAATGACACTTTGAACTGGCAGTCAGATATGTGGGCCTACTGTTGGAGCAAACAAACACTGGCTGGCATTGCTAGCTGTTGACTGACTGACTGATAGTTGTCATGTCATGACAACCAGGACTCTATATTTCCAGTGTGTTGATCAGTAGTGACAGGCTGCGTCACTGCTCGCGTCATGGGGTTTCTGTTCCGTGTTTAAACACGTCCTCTCTGTCTGTCTGTCTCTCTCTCTATTTCTCTCTCTCTCTTTCTCTCTCTCTATTTCTCTCTCTCTCTCTATTTCTCTGTCTCTCTCTCTCTCTCTACTTAACTTCTGTTTCTATCTCTCTCTCTCTCTATTTCTATTTCTCTATTTCTATTTCTCTATTTCTATTTTCTCTCTCTCTTTCTATTTCTCTCTCTCTCTCTATTTCTATTTCTCTCCATCTCTCTCTTTCTGTTTTTTTTTCTCTCTCTCCCTCTCTCTCTCTATTTCTATTTCTCTCTCTATTTCTATTTCTCTCTCTCTCTTTCTTTCTATTTCTCTCTCTCTCTCTCTCTCTCTCTCTCTCTCTCTCTCTCTCTCTCTCTTTGTCGCGATCGAAGTAACATTTCAACCGACCAGCCGCAAACCGCGTTCATTTTTGAATAAAGACCCGAAAGACACAGAGACAGAAAGAACGCCTCCGATAGTCATGAAGAGATGAACACTGTTCCACATGCACTCAGTCACTTTCACACCGTTTCTCAGAGGCGATGATGATACAGGCCCTGGTTGACTGCTAACAACACTCCGCTGAAAAGAGAGGGGAGTGGAGTTGAAAGAAAAGAGGGGTGGTGGAGAGAGAGAGAGAGTGTGTGTGTGTGTTGGGGGCGGGGGGAGGGTGAGGGTGGAAGGGGGTGGGGGGGTGAGGGTGAGGAAAAGGAAGACGAACCCACACCCTGTTCTCAGCAGTTGGTAGTTATGAATAATACCAGGCCCCTGCACTGAGAACTATCCCCTCTATACTAGTACTAGTTTGTGTTAGCAACAACACAAAACAAAGTTCCACGCCTCAAAAATCAAAAACCCAACAACAACAACAACAAAAAACCCCGAAATGTACACGTGCCTGTCCAATAAGTCATTCGTCTCGCGCGGAAATGCACACCGCCTCACAAGACCTGAAGATCTTGTTCCCCCAACCCCCGCCCCCCTTCCCCTCAGTCGAATGAAGAAGGAAGGTCATACCAGTTCATTCAAGTGACGCGTCAGTAGTGCTCTTTAAAAAAAAAAAAAAAAAAAAAAAAAAAGTAATATACAAAAAATCCTTTGAAAATCCCCTCGGCGAGAAGAGAACCGTATTCATATATATCTGTGTGATTCAGTCAGTCAGCCCTGTGTGGGGCCTCCCTAGGGGGCCGGGCGTGAAAATGACTCAGCCTGTATGGACTGTTTGTGTATATTTCGTTTCGGTCCGATAATTTCATTGGGATTTTTTTTTCTTTTTTTTTGGGGGGGGGTGGGGGGGTGAGGGGGGATGTGAGGGGAGGGGGGGCGTTGAGGAGAGAGGTGTGAGGATTTAATAAGGTGTGTGTGTGTGTGAGAGAGAGAGAGAGAGAGAGAGAGACTCGAGGGAGGTTCGATTTCAGTGCCTGTTTTATGAAGTAGGCGTTAAAGCTTGTGTGTATGTGTGTGTGTGGGGTGGGGTGGGGTGGGGGGGCGGGAGTGGAGTGGGGAGGGAGGGGGAGGGTTACGTGTGTGTGTGTGCCCGAACATCTCTCTGTCCCTCTCTCTCTCTCCCTCTCTCTCCCTCTCCCCTCTCTCCCCTCGCCCTCCCTCTCTCCCCCCCTCTCTCTCTCCACCCTATCTCCCTCTCTCTCTCTCTCTCCTTCTTTTCCTCTTTCTCCATCTCTCTCTCTCTCCCTCTCTCTTTCTTTCTCTCCCTTCTCCCTCTTTCTCCCCCCCTCTTCCTCTCTCTCTCCCCCTCTCTCCCTCTCTCTCCCCCCCCCCTCTCTCTCTCACTCTCTCTCCTGTATGCCAGGGGAAATGATTTCACCGGTGGAAGTGTGCGATGGAGTTCGGGCGCGGGGACGGGGTGGGGTGGGGAGGAATTTTGACATCAAAATGCGTGACAAGAATATGCATGTGTGCGTGGTATATATATATATATACAGGACTTTGTCGGTATAGTATAGGGAAGTAAGTGAGGAGGGTGATACTGTCTGCCAGCACCTGTTGTAGCCAGTCTGCCAGCCTGTTGTTTTAATGAGTGTCCCGAAACGGTGAAAAGAGAGAGAGTGGGAGGGGAGGGGTGGGAAGAGGGAGGGGGGGTGAGGGGAGTGAGGGGGGTGCCAGCACCACCAGCACCACTAACCATCTCTCAGTGGGAAATTCTATGGGGGTAAAAAAAAAAGGGGGGGGGGGGGGGGTGGGGGGGCTGGTGTACAGTGGTATAGAGGCAGGATGGGCTTGTGTGAAAGAAAATCTCGAAGTGTTGCAACATCCATGTGTGATTTGCAGTGTGTATGTGTGTGTGTGTGTGTGTGTGTGTGTGTGTGTGCTGATTCTGTGAACGTGTGACCCCCATACACCCCAAGGACCACCCCCTTACACACACACACACACACACACACACACACAATACACACACACACGTACAACACACACACACACACACACACACACACAGCTACCTCTTTACCTCTTCACCCACCCCACCCTTAAAAAAATAACGAAGGAGAGAAAAAAAAAAGAAGAAAAAAGAAAGACAATCAGAAAGAAAGACGAACCCCAAACTAACGCTGTCGTGTGTTGTCTCTTGCTGCACGTGCTCCAGGCGGGATGAAGCAGTTCGAAGCCGAGTACCCCGAGCTGTGCTGGAACTCCAGGAAGCTGGAGATGCCTGGCCGCCTGCTGTGCAGCCCCACCAACGACACCATCGAGCCGGAGATCGAGACCGCCACTGCCTCCAAAGTCCTGCCATTTCTCTACCTCGGTCAGTCCGGGCCTTCCTTCATTCATTGTCCGTCTGTTTGTCTTGTCTGCGTGTGTGTGTGTGTGTGTGTGTGTGTGTGTGTTTGTGTTGATGTGTGTGTGTGTGTGGAAGGGGGGGGGGGGGTTGTGTGTGTGTGTGTGTGTGTGTGTGTGTGTGTGTGTGTGTGTGTTTCCCTGTTTGTATATTTGTGGGTCTATTTTGTTTGTTGTTGTTTTGTGAGTTTTTTTGTTTGTTTGTTGTTGTTTTTTGGCATATTTTGTTTTTGTGTTTTCTTGTTTGTTTGTTTGAGGAGTGCGAGAGGGGTGGGGGACGGGGGCCAGGAGGGGGTGGGGGGGGCTCAGTTTTTGTCAGTCTCTGTCCCTCTGTCTCTTCTCTTCTCTCACTCCCTCTCTGTCTCCCTCTCTGTCTCTGTCTCTGTCTATGTCCCTGTCTCTCTCTCTCTCTTGGAAATCTAAAAGTACATTTTCACACACCGTTTCCCCTTTTGACATCATGACGCGCCATAACATTGTCACACACACTCACACACACACACACACACACACACACACACACACACACACACACACACAAAGTGAACGTGAACGACATACACGGCATACAGTACATACATCATACACACTGAACCAACACACACACACACACACGCGGTGTTGGTGTATGTGGTTATCATAGTATGAGTCATTGCTGACGACATCTCATTTAGCTAGGCGGGCGCACAGTGTGTGGTGGTTCTTTCAATGTGTATTATGGGCGTTTCACAACTTGGACTGTCATGTGCACAGGGAGATGAGTATAAATCGTCTCCCGCTGTCTTCCGTGTCTGTCTGTCTGTCTCAGTCTCTTTCTCGGTCTCTCTTTGTATTTTACTCTCTCTTTATCACACACGCACACACACACACACACACACACACACACACACACACACACACACACACACACACATTCACACACACACACACACATATTCACACACACACACACACGCGCGCGCGCGCGCGAACGCACATCTACGCGCGCATGAGAAAGAGACAGACAGACAGATATTGAGAAAGCCAGAGAGAGAGAGAGAGAAGGGCAAGTGTGGGGAGAGAGAGACAGAGACAGACAGAGAGAGAGAGGTGTGCATGCGTTTGACCATAGTGAAAATCTAACAAGTGTGAACCAATATTTTACACGAACACACACACATCCATATGATATGTTTTTATCATTTCTGGATAATAAAAAAACAACAACAAAACACACACACACACAGACACACAAATCAAAATAAAGGAAGCAGTGGTAATAAATGATATTACTCATCAATGGGTTTTTACTCGTCTTTTGTTTTTTCCTTAAATGCCACATCCTTGTCACTTATTGAATAATTGTATTTTATCAGGAAAACAAACATGGTTTTTTTTAAAAGTGGTTTTAAAAAAATACAGAAAAGTTAACGCAGAAAAACAACTATGGACTCATATCACAATTGGCCAATATGGTGGAAAAATAGAAATAGATAATTGAACAAAGAAACAAAGAAAGAATACGTAAAGGATAAAAGAAAGTGAATGAAAATTTATGCTAACATTTTAAATATTCGTCATTGTCACCACCATTCACACTGTACGCACAGATACAAACTTTGTAATGAAATATCCTACAGTGCATATTAAGGGAATATAATAATCATTCTACTGCTTTTCTTTTGAAGTAAATGTAGATAATTTATTGTTGTTGCCGTTTATCTGCTGTTGTTTGTTTGTTTGTTTTTTAATGTTGTGTGTGTGTGTGTGTGTGTGCGTGCGTGCGTGCGAGTGTGTGTGTGTGTGTGTGTGTGTTTTCTGGGGGGTTGGTTTCGTTTGTTGTTGGTGGTGGTGGTTTCTTATGTTTATTCAATTTATTTGTGTAAGTGGCATTTTTGGTGGTGATGAAAATGATTTCAACCTATTTGTGACCCTATAAAAAAAATTTAATTAAAAAACAAAACAAAAAACGGTCCAAACATCATTCTGTATATTGTCTTTTTCTCTTATCAAATAAAAAGAAAGAAAAGAAAAGAAAAAAGTAATTGTAATAAAGTTAAAGAACACACACACACACACACACACACACACACACACACACACACGACTCCACTCCACAACAGCTGACCTCTCTGTCACTAACAAACTCACACACGTGGTTACTTCAAAGCCGTTCCTCGCGGCCCCTAGTGGGGACGGACGTGTAGCTGTCGTGACGTCAGGGTTATTACGTTCAGCCAGCCGTGACGCGTGACGTGTTGTGTGTGTGTGTGTGTGTGTGTGTGTGCACAGGTAACGAACGTGACGCCGCCGAACTGGAACGCTTGCGACGTCACAACATCACCTACGTCCTCAACGTCACGGCGCACGTGCCTCATTACTGGCACGCGCACGGCATTCGATACAAGCGTATTCCGGCCTCCGACAGCGCCCAGCAGAACCTGAAGCAATACTTCGAGGAAGCCATAGAGTTTATCGGTAAGGATTCCATGTGCTTCTCTCTCTGTCTCTGTCTCTGTCTCTCTCTCTCTGTCTCTCTCTCTCTCTCTCTCTCTCTCTCTCTCTCTCTCTCTCTCTCTCTCCGGGGTCTGTTTCTGTCTGTGTGTATGTCTGTCTGTCTGTCTGTCTGTCTCTCTGTCTCTCTCTCTCTCTCTCTCTCTCTCTCTCTCTCTCTCTCTCTCCGGGGTCTGTTTCTGTCTGTGTGTATGTGTGTCTGTCTGTCTGTCTGTCTGTCTGTCTGTCTGTCTGTCTCTCTCTCTCTCTGTCTCTCTCTGTCTCTGTCTCTCTCTCTCTCTCTCTCTCTCTCTGTCTCTGTCTCTCTCTCTCCGGGGTCTGTTTCTGTCTGTGTGTATGTGTGTCTGTCTTAGATGTCTGTCTCAAACTGCCTGTGTTTTTCAGTCACTGTCTGTTTGTCTGTCTATCTGTCTGTGTCTCCCCGCCCTCCCCCCTCTCTCTTTGTCTTGTTTATTATTTTCTTCTCAAATGTGTTTTTCTGACACCCTTTCATGAGGGGCAATGGCCTATATGAATAAACCATTCATTCATTCATTCTTTCGCTCTCTCTCTCTCTCTCTCTCTCTCTCTCTCTCTCTCTCTCTCTCCCTCGCTCGCTGTCTGGCCTGACAGTGAGTATTATTTTTTTTTATAGTTATAACAGCCATTTTTCAGCAGTTTTTCACCCATCTTTTTTTTCTGCCCCCACCCCTCCCTCCTCCCTTCCCTCCCCACCACAACCCTCGTGTGTTTGTTTGGTTGTGTGGTATTCGTTCCATTGTTCACAATCTCGCTCTGTCCAGTGTGTATTAACTTTTCACCCATCCTTTTTTTTCTTGCGCATTTCCCTCCCTTTTGTTTGTTTGTGTGTGTGTGTGTGTGATTCGTTCCGTTGTTGGCGATGTGGCTCTGTCCACCGCAGTATTTACTTTGCCCATTCTCTCCCCACGAGTCCTGTGGGTGTGGTAATTCCCCAGTTGTTGTTTCGGGGCATGGTGATTAGGAAGCGATGACGACTTTGTGACAAGAGAGGCGACAGCAACGGGAAAGAGAAGAGAAGAGAGAGAAATCGGAGCGAGGCAATTCATGAACACATTCTTTCATTGAAAGCGGAGACGTAATAATAGGAGACTGCAGGGACAAGGCGATGACACAATTGTGGCTGTTTATTGCACGGACAGCGCAGCCTGCCGTTACCGCTACCCAGCTGGCGACACCGGCCATGCGTGTCAGTCAGTAATTCTCTCCCTTGCGTCCCCTCCCTCCCCCCCCCGTACCCCCCCCCAACACACACACACTCCCACCCTCGCCCCCTGTCCCCTCGTTGTGTGTGTGTGTGTGTGTGTGTGTGTGTGTGTGTGTGTTGCCCTCTCCCTTCTGTTTCTCTTTAACCCTCTCTCTCTCTCTTTTTTCCCTCCCCCCTCCCTTCTCCACTTCCAGCCTACTCTCCTCGTTATGTCATTGGCATTCATGCATGATTGAAATCGCGTTCAACCACATCCACTCCTACACACACACACACACACACACACACACACACACACACACACACACACACACACACACACATGAGAGAAAGAGACAGTGGGAGAATCGCTTTAAGCTAATTAACAGTGTCTCTTTAACCCCCACCTCCCCCCTACCCCTTCCCTCCTCCCGCTCCACTCTCTCTCTCTCTCCCTCCCACCGCTGACTACCGAAATCACCACCACCCCTCGCCGTCAGCCTAGTGGTCGTGACGTCACAGTGGTGAGTCAGATGGGGTCGCCAAGGGTCAGGGCTCTGTGTGTAGTCCTTTTTTTTGGATATGCTAATTTATGCAAAAGAAGGCGATAATGAGGGACTGAATGAACTTTGGGCCGTTGTTGTGGAACAAGCTGTTTCCCCCATTATGGCTGTTCGGCTCGGGCCCGTCGCACAGCTGTGTGGCAGGGGAAGGGTTAACTGGGATGATTTGTAAATCCTTTTTGGCCATTTGAAGCCTGTCCCTCTCTGTCTGTCTGTCTTTCTCAGTCTCTATCTTTCCGTTTCTCGATCAACTACCCCTCCTCCCCCCATCTCTGTCTCTCTCCTCCGCTTCTATCCTCCCTCCCCCCATCTCTGTCTCTCTCCTCCGCTTCTATCCTCCCTCCCCCCATCTCTGTCTCTCTCCTCCGCTTCTGTCCTCCCTCCCCCCATCTCTCTCCCTGTCTCTCTCTCTCTCAGTTTATCTTTCTGTCTGTCGGTCTATCACCACCCTCTCTCTCTCTCCTTTTCTATCTTTCTCTCCCCCCCCCCCCCCATCTCTCTCTCTGTCTCTCTCTAGCCACACCCCCCTCACCCCCCCCCCACTCTCTCTTTCTCTTCTTCAATTGAGATGAAAGTGTTAAACTGAGAGGAGACGTTGTCCAAAGAAAAGGAATGGTTTAATCGTTTCTGCCAATTCTTCTACTTCCGTCTGTATCTTGAAGGAACCGTTTTGGACAATTCATCCCTTTCCATGCACGTTCTAACCGAACCTGTGTTTGTCTCTAGTGTATGTGTGTGTGTGTGTGTGGGGGGGGGGGTGAGTATGTCAGAGAGAGAGAGAGAGAGATCCCAGATAGGCCCTTTGCCAACCTTTGCCGGTAAAAGTCGTTTGGCTTCATGGTTGATTTGCTATCTGAGCAACCTGTCTGTTTGTACAGACAACTCGGGAGGGGGGAGGGGGGGGGGAAGAAAAGAAAAAAAAAGAAGAAGGAAAAAAAAAAGAATTGTGGGTGGGTGGTCAAAAGTGAATAATCTCCCCTCTATCAAATGTCGTGTTCATATCTTCTCTGCATCATTCCACTTGACAGCTGCTAATGGTAATTGTTCATGTTGTTGTTGTTGCTTTTGTTTGTTTTGGTGGTGGACTTTTTTTTGACTCACTTGTGTAAACAAAGTGAGTCTATGTTTTAACCCGGTGTTCGGTTGTCTGTGTGTGTGTGTGTGTGTGTGTGTGTGTGTGTGTGTGTGTGTGTGTCCGTGTGTCTGTGTGTCCGTGGTAAACTTTAACATTGACATTTTCTCTGCAAATACTTTGTCAGTTGACACCAAATTTGGCATAAAAATAGGAAAAATTCAGTACTTTCCAGTCATCTTGTTTAAAACAATATTGCACCTCTGGGATGGGCACAAAAAAATAAAAAAAGAAGCCTAATTATATGCAAACTGCATTTACTGTTATATTTGTATTTTTTGTATTCTCTAAACTTGGCACTTTGACCTCTTATTCTGACACAACAACTAGAGGAGTCATTATTATCATTTTTTGTTCAAACAGGAACTTCTTTTGCTAAGCATGGAATTTTTATTTATTTTGCAAACGTTTTGGTGCAGATAGTAAAAAAGGGAAATTACTCTGTAATTAATGCTAGGGGACGTAATTTATCACAAGTGAGTCTTGAAGGCCTTGCCTCTCTTTGTTTATTCTACTGATATTGATACTCTTGCGAAAATGAAACAGAAAAATGTCTAGAAGAAGAAGAAGAACACCACCACCAACAACAAGAATGATAATAATGATGACGATGATGAGAATTGGCCAGAAAACACTGTAATCACATCTCTACAACAGCATGCGTGGCCTATAGTGGTTGTAACCTTTGCTCAGTAGTAAACCTTGAGGTTCCTGGTTTGAGTTCAAATACACAGGACGGCGTGTTTATCTTTTTACTTATCTACTTATTTTTTTATTCTGATCCTTTGTCCGTTTTTTTAATATTATTTCCACACTTGAAAAAAAGAAGTAATATTTTTATATCATTCAATGGAGACGACAGTAACTAATCAACAAGGTCAGGTTTTTTAAGGCAAAAGAATCATTGCAACAACAACAACGACGACAAGAAAAAGCAACGAAACAAACAGAAAGAGAAGAAAAGCTTAAGAAGTAAAAGAAATGATGGAAAGAAAGAAAGAGAACAGAAAGGAAGAAAGAAAAAAAGTCAGAAAAAAGTAAGTCGAGAAGGTGCGTTGTTGTTTGTTTGTTTTTCTTTGTGAGAACGTATCACCACGTGTGTGAGGCCTCAACGCCGTACCAATATAGCATCCTCACCCCCTTCACCCCCCTACCACTACCTCCTCCTCCTCTCCACCCCTCTAACTACCCCATCATCCCTCTCCCCTCCCCCCTCTCACCCCCACACACCTACCCGGCCTCCCGGCCCTCCCCACCTACGCATGTTTGGCTCTCGGGACCAACCTGTGTGCGGAACAGGATCGCTTCTGGTACCTCACCTTACCTTACCTCCCCCTGACAGCCCCCCATCCTCCCCTCCCCCCTCTCTCCCTGCAGGTACAAAACAGTGACTCAGACGCACGCGCTTGTCTTGTGTTGCCATAGGAACGTGCTGGTTGCTCGCGGTGTATCCCCGTCTCTGTCTCTGTCTCTGTCTCTCTCTCTCTTAGTCCTAGAGAGGCAGGCTTTGCCTTTCTGGAGGGAGGGGCGGTTTTATTTGGATTAATATCATTTCTCGCTCTGTGTGTGTGTGTGTGTGTGTGTGTGTGAGAGAGAGAGAGAGAGAGAAATGTGTACTGATGTGTGGGGAGAAGGGGGGGGTGGGGTGGAAAGACTACCTTAGAGGGGGCGTGGCTCTCTACCTGGTAGGGAGAGAACGGCTGGAGGAAGGATGTGGGTGAGAGGAAGGGAGGGAAAGGTATTGTATGGGGGATGGAGGGGGAGGGGGGGGGGACAAAGCCAGTTGAAAGGGCTGTGAGAAAGTCGTTGTCGTGAACAGCATCAGTGACTGTGACAATGGTTTGCTGGGCTTCGTCTTCTTCTTCTTCTTCTTTTTTTTCTTCTTTTTTTTCTTCTTCTCACTTTGCATTTTCACTGTCAGTAATTATTTTCTTCTCCTCCTAGACTGGGATTTGTCCTCTTTGTTCAATTCAAAGTCAATTTCAGGGGTAAAGTGTGTGTGTGTGTGTGTGTGTGTGTGTGTGTGTTGTTGTTGTTGTTGTTGTTGTTGTTGCTGTTGTTGCTGTTGCTTTTCTGTTCTTTCTTCTTTTTTTTTATAACTTTTTCTTTTTATTGTTTAATTCCTCATGAGAAAATAAAATAACAGCAATATAAAACTTACCACCCGGAGCTATCAAAACTCACAATTCAACGTTCAACAACAGCTCCTTAATTAACTGATTGTCGCCCCTGCTTTGGCTTTCATCTCTCTGCCGCCAATACGAACCAACAACCATCAACCAACCAACCAGCCAGCCAACTAGCCAACCAACCAACCAATCAACACCAACCACCGCCGTCACCGCCCTTTCACCCGTTCCCTCCGCCCCCCCTACCTGCCGCCCACCCCCCATCCCCAGCCCGGTAGCAGTGTAGAGGGGGTTAAAAGGTAAAACAGGTGTTGAGGGCCGTGAGTCATACGTGTGCAGCATGTGTGTGTGTGTGTGTGTGTGTGTGTGTGTGTGTGTGTGTGTATTGGAAGGGGGATGGAGGAGTTAGGGGGACGGGGTGTTACTGTTTTTTTCTTTTTTTTAATTCTTTTCTCTCAACGCCATGGTTGGTTTGCGAGTGTGGAGTGATGACTTACTGAAGTAAGTTGCCCGTGAAAAATTCAGCCTTAAAAAAAAATCTGTCAAAGAACATTTCCGTTTATGGTGGTAACTGTATCGCCTATTGTCTCGCATATAACATAGCTCTCTCTCTCTCTTTCTTTCTCTGTCTTTCTCTCTCTCTGTCTCTGTCTCTCTCCTCTCTCTCTGTCTCTGTCTCTCTCCTCTCTCTCTTTCTTTCTCTCTCTTTCTCTCTCTCTCTGTCTCTCTCCTCTCTCTCTCTCTCTGTTTCGCTTGATCTGATCCGTGTCAGTTGAAAACTCATTTCGTACCCAAGTTAATAATTATGATAAAAGAAACCCCTTCAAGGTTCCTGTTTAACATATATACAGTTCTCTTCTGCAGCTCGAAAATCAAGAGATGATATGATGATCGAAAGAAGCAGTTACGGTGTTTTTTTGTTGTTGTTTTTTTAAAGATAATCCTATAGGAAGAGTGGTTGAGCCGTTTTCTTTCGTTCATCCCAAAATCTGTAAATCTGTCGTTTGTAATTTGCCTAAAACAAAATTTAAAAAAAAAGCTTTTGAATAAGGAATTGCTGCTCACTTGCTGATTTGAGTATGCACGTAAACAAAACTGGAAAGTGACAACATTGATTAAGTCAGTACGTTCATTATACCTACAGTGTTATCCACAACTGGTTTACATACCGCATAAACGTTTTCTGGCCATGTCTGCATTCCGCGGTCTGCCCTTTGGCTGTGAAACATGAGACTTGTTCCTGCTTCATAGAACTTCATGTTTAATCAATGACTTTTAACGATCCTTAGTGTTCATAGTATCCCCTTTATGTCTTGGTCTTTTTTGTGCTTTATTGATGGCTCAAAAAGGCACACACCTTGCCACATTATGTAAATATGGTAAGTGTTACGTAGCCAACGGCACGCTTTACTGTAGGCTGACATGCAAGTGGATTCTTTGGTTTGTGGGGCTGTGTTCATACAGTTGGTACTGGAAAAGTAATCATCGTTACCGCGGACAGACTGTGAACAAGGACAAAGCACACTCACACACACAAAAGGCGTTGTCTGTGACTCAGTCGTTACCGTTGTTATCACTGACTATGCTGTCAGCGTGGCACAGGTGAAACAATCGTTATGTTTTCCGCGTTGGTCCTCGTCTTTCTTTGGTGTTGAACATTGTGACACGCCTCTTCCAGATGTGTGTGTGTGTGTGTGTGTGTGTGTGTGTGTGTGTGTGTGTGTGTGTGATATCAGGCTACCTGTACTTCACTCCTCTTCAGACGGAATATTAATCCCCCTCCCCCCAACCCCCGTCACACACACCCCACCCCCTTTCTTCTCCCTGCCCCACCCCCCCCACCCCTTTTCCATCACAGTCATCAGTGTCACACTCACTGCACAAAGTGGAGGGGTGGTGGGGGAGAAGAAGAGTGAGGGGGGTTCAGGGGGGCGTCACTGAGAACTCCTCCTCCACCCCCACCCCACACACACACACCCACACACACACCTCCTCTCCCGCCCCTTCGACTCTTGCATAAACTCTGACAAGCGGTTCGTGACCAATCATGGTACCACCATCTGGCCTGACCGTGAGTCATGTCACTGCTATGGTACTGACGACTTGAAACACCGCCTGCCCCCCACCTCCTTTCCCATTCGTCCCCCCACCCTCCTCCTCCGCCCCCCAACCTCCTCTCAGTCCCGGCGCCATCGCTCATCGCAGCACGTGCTCATTAGACTATGCATTGTGTGGGGCTGGCCAATGGACGCGCGCCGTTGCCAATGATGGCAGTGACGGCGGTGTATTCATGCGCGCTGCAGGCTTGCTCATTGGGACTGCAGGCTCATTCATGACTCGATGTGGAATGAGTCAGTGAGCAGAGGGGGGGTTAAAGGTCAAGATGAAACAGCTCATGTCAGCTGTGAACTTTTTTTTCTGGTTTTCTGGTTCTAACAGGAAAAAAAAAATCAGTGCAGGGTTTTATGAGATTGAAAGGCCTGCCGGTTGAAAAATAACGTGGAAGAATCAGATATTCCATGAGATTGGTTTGTCTGTTTTTTTCTCTTTCCGACTTATGGAATTACAAAGTGTTCGTTAAAAAAAAAAAGAAAAAAAAAAAAGAAAAAAGAGAAAGAAACCAAAAGATGGAAGGAAAGAGTTGTGTCTTTATAACCTGTGCATGCTTTCATAGATACATTAACTTTCACATCTTCTCAACGACAAAGATTCAACAAGAAAAGAGAGATTTTTTTTTTTAAGTCATCGCTTCCCTGTGACACCAAGATGCACTTTTTTTTTCATCACAACATGAGTCAGAAGTTCACACATAACTCCGCTCTGAAGCTGGAAACAAAGTCTGTGCCAAACAAAATAGGCTTGACGCAAACCGAGACCACTTTTGTTTGTGGGTGTGGTGGTCACTTCCGATAGCCAACAACAGAATGAAGGAATGAATCAGTCAGTTGTTCTCTCTCTGTCCATCTGTCTCCCAGTCATCGGTCTGTCTGCACTTTGTGCTGTCTGTCCAAGAGAATGAATCAATCAGTCTCTCTCTCTTTCTGTGTGTGTGTTTGTGTGTGTGTGTGTGTGTGTGTGTGTGTGTGTGTGTGTGTGTGTTTCTGTCTGTCTGTCTGTCTCTCTCTGTGTTCGTCTGTCCATCTGTCTATCTTCTCTTTATCTGTGTTTCCCCTTCATGAGGGGCTCAGTCCTAAAATGAATAAGCCATCTGAATTTGAATCTCTCTCACTCTCTGTCTCTGTCCCCGAGTCTCTCTTTCTCCCCCCCCCCTCTCTGTCTCCGTCTGTCTTTATCTGTGTCTTTCCCTCTCTCCTTGTCTCTCTGTGCCTGTCTGTTCACCACCACCCTCTCTCTCTGTGCCTGTCTGTTCACCACCACCCTCTCTCTCTGTGCCTGTCTGTTCACCACCACCCTCTCTGTGTGTGCCTGTCTGTTCACCACCACCCTCTCTCTCTGTGCCTGTCTGTTCACCACCACCCTCTCTGTGTGTGCCTGTCTGTTCACCACCACCCTCTCTGTGTGTGCAGACGAAGCCCGACAGAGTGGCGCCAGCGTGCTGATTCACTGTCACGCGGGCGTGTCCCGATCGGCCACCATCACCATCGCCTACATCCTCAAGCACACCAAGATGGCCATGAGCGACGCCTACAAGTACGTCAAGAGCAAACGCGGCATCATCTCGCCCAACTTCAACTTCCTGGGCCAGCTGCTGGAGTACGAGCAGGACCTGAACCAGGGGACCTCCCTCCGAGTCATGTGCCCCCGCCTGCTGGAGGCGGACCACACCGTGTGACAAACACTGCTGGCGTCTTCTCTGGGCCTGCTGGGGCTTCTGCTGGTGGCCGTCCTGCTGCTCTTCCCTCCGGACCACTTGTGGCACGTGTTCCTGGTCTAGTCACGCTCTGGGAACACTGGGCTAGTCTGTGGGACACGCCGGGCCCGGGGTGTGTCACCAGGAGATGAGGGTTGCCTTACAACAAGCAGCAGAGTCTTTGAGATCCCGAGAACGGCCGTCGTCGGTGTTTTAAACCAGGACCGGTCTGGGATGATGCTGACGGGGCGGCCTTTTAGCAGAGCCGTGTCTGGGACTTTGGTGTTGGGCTGGAAAGGAGTCCTTTTGCTGCCGGATGGCCGCAGCTACACCAGAAGATGTTTATTTCCCCAGAATCAGGCCAGGCAGCTATGGGACTGTCGACAGCTCCCGACGAGAAGATGCCAGTGGTGTTTTAGTTTCTCTTCCCCAGTTTCCTCAGCATTAGACGTTTAAGCTGAAGACCGTTTGTATACCTCTTTTGAAATGGTTTATTTATTGACTTATATTGACTGGAGTGCTTGGTTTGGATGGCCTTTATTCAGCGATACAGCGCCACCCTGCAGGCAGGGAAGGAAGGGGGACTACCCTTGGTGCTAATGCTGACTGTTTTCTTCTCTCTTTTTTTTCAAACAACCGTTGCCTCATTAGCAATATGATGTTGTCACAGTGCAGTGGAGACGTGTGGACCCCAGGCACCCAGTGGTGACCATCCCTCACGGACACTTCCCCACCGCCATGTTGTCTGCATTTTCAGACGTTGATCTCACCATTACCGGATTGTCCACTTGAAAGCAGGGTACACACGTCCCTTGATGTATCACGTTCTGACCCTCTGACTCCGCTTCAGCCAGCAGCATCCCTGACGACGAAGACCCTGCTGTGTGAGTGCGGACTGAGCAAGGATGCTGGCCTCGCCACGCTGCAGCGATGCCAAGTGTCTCTGAAGCCATTCCGACTGTTTCCTGACGAAACTCCGCCATCAGATCAGCCTTAATTCATTCAAAGACGACGCTGCTGCCCTACAGGCTAGGGTGTCGCCCGGTACTCTTGTGTGTTCCGACGGCTGTTTTCTCCAGTATGTGGAAACAGATATATATATATATATATACATTACACAGACACCCACCCTTGCCCCCATTTGGGAGTTGGGAGAAGGTCCTGATAACCAGAAACCAGGTTCGTGACTGTTTGTTCCTCGCCTTCACCACCACAAGAAGCGTCGTGATTCACTAGTTGGATTAATTTGTCTCAGGAATCTCTTGAATGACTTGCAAGACCACCACTCATATGTTTACCCTATGTTATTGTCGTAATGTTGTTTGTCTTCTGATTTGGTGCTGACTACATCTTTATGTGGAGAGAGTTCACAACTACTCAACAAAGAGACACAAGCAAAGTCAGTTGTTTCCGTTATTCTCTTTTTGATTCTTAAACGTACATAGGCTCCGTCTAACGTGAGTGAATGATTCAAATTACATCGTGATGTGTATACATGTGTTAAGTATCTATTTTTCTAAGAGGTGTGAATGTTACTTTTTAAGGTGAGAAAGTTATTTATTCATTTTTATATTCTCTGTCGGTTTAGTCGTAGACTAAGATCATGACTACACTGCAATTTTATTAAAAGACAGGGAAATGAATGAGTTCCTTAAAGACCATCAAAATCATGTGTCCAGATTTTTGTCATCTGTATCGAAAGCATGTTGTGGATCCTATGTTCCTCTCACCAAAAACAAATGAAAGCTGGGATGAAATAATTCTAACTCAACGCACCTGTTTTAGCAAGGTTAACATTAACTGTTAGTACAGTTTGACAACGATGTACTTCGTGTTTATCCAGTTGTGTTCATTAACAATGATTTTTATAATTAACATCAGTAACAACAGGACTCTGACATATCCCAGTTTCAAACGATTAGAATGCTGTATTGCTTGCCTGTCATTTTGTGCCCTGACTGACAGAGAAGACAAGGAAGACATACTTTTTTAAGGCAGCCAAAGCATAGTGTTTTAGTACCATCACTGATGGTTTGCGGAACAACAGTTTACATTCCGTGAACTTTGCGCGCGCGCGCGTTTGCGTGTGTGTGTGTGTGTGTGTGTGTGTGTGTGTGTGTGTGTGTGTGTGTTGTGTTCTTTACCCACATGGCCTATGTGCAGATGTGGAGTCTATTATTATATCAGTTCGCTGTTATCTGCCTTTGTTATGACTTGTCATATGTATATTTTTTGTATCTTGGAGACCCACACAGTGCATGATATAGTGATGTACGTGCGTGTGGAGTGTTGTGCATTACAGTGCTTGGTCCTAATCATTGTCCATATCACGTGCCGTGTACATTCTGGATCACTTTGCATCCCGTGCCTTGTAACCCCACCTTGCTGTCTCTGTCTCTCTCTCTCTCTCTTCTATTTCCCTGTCTGTCTGTTCGTCTATCTATCTGTCTGTCTGTCTATCCCCTCCCTCTCCCGCACCCCCCCCCCCTCTCTCTCTCTCTCTCTCTCTCTCTGTCAAACAGAGTCTGTGAATAGTCATGAGAGTGCAATATTCTGCGATATTATATATTTTTTCTGTGTGTTTGTGTGCTCTCTTTTTTCTCTCTCTGTTTCTCTTTCCTTATCTATCTACCTATCTGTTTGTCAATATCTCTTTCTGTGTATCTCTGGAAAGCCATTCTTTCAACCTTGATTCCGAATAGGACGGGGTATTTCTATTCGACACATAACATGAACAACTGGTCTTTGTCCACAACTGATATCTTAGGCATGCCTATATCTTTGAGTTGTCTTGTACTTGTCGTGAAGAGCTGCAGAAGTAAGCATTTCTCTGTAGGACATAGTTGAACCGTCTAGAGACGAAACTCCAAACAACAATGATACAAACAGTGATTTTATCGCAGTTGTTATATGAAAATCGATGGGAGATGCCAGATACTTTCCAGTGTTTGGTGATATAGAGCAATTATCATCAAGGGAGGTCTGGAACCACGAGTTCCCGATAAAACGACGATGTTTCCTTCGCTCACGATCCCAGATACTAGCCCTTTGTCAATAGGCTAAACGTTGAAACATTCTGAAGTGAAGAGAAAAAAGAGTTCTGCTTCAGGACTGGTTCTTTGAGCACATGCCTTCCCCCAACACGGTGTTCCATTCCTGTGAACGGCACTCCTTTCGATAGGCTGACCAGATGTCATTCATTCACACTCCTGTCCTTTTATGCTCCCGAACAATGATGAAAAATAGATGGGTTTTTTTGCTTTTTTTTTTTTTTTAGCCCTTTCTACCTCTGAAACCGGAAAGCATTTGGTCTTGGTCTGATTCCAGACTTAGGCTCAGTGTTATTTACGTGGTACCTCTGTTTTGCAGAGTTTCAGAGTATGATTTGTTGGTCGTAGTTTTCACATACTGGGGTGAGTATTCCAGTTTGGTGATATCTCAAACAGGGTAGGGGAAGAAGGGGTTCGTTTGGCACTCGCGTATGCATGTTGAAAGTTTCAAAAACGCCTCTGATTGGCAATGCGGTCATTTTAAGTGTACACACACACACACACACACACACACACACACACACAGAGGACACATGACATGAAACTGCTACCGTTCTTGAAAGATAGCCTCCTTCTACACTGTAGAAGTTTTGTTTTGACTGTTCAGAGTTTATTCTTTTGGTTTATTAATTTTGAAGATCGGTTAAACAATTCCAGAACTCTTCATTCGTCTCAATGAGTGACGATGACATGAAATGGCCCATCTAAGACCATCACCATTCTGCCTTACAGAACCAGTCGCCGTAATAACAGGGAGCGGAAATACAAAAACAAACCAAAAAAAAGAAAGAAGTACATGACAGAAAGAAGTCTGCCAAACACCTGTATTTAACAGAATTGACCACCTGCTTTTTTTTTGCTTTTTTTTTTTTCTTTTTTTTTTTCACTTGTGACCAATCAAACAACCCCTCTATGCAGAAGTGACAATGACCAGGTGTGTTTTGGTTGTCATGCGCATCGGCTGCCAGGATACACGCGCCTTCCGGTCAGGTTTGTGTTTAACTTGCATATATACATATATGAATATATATCTATAAATACAACTGTATCGTGGTCGACGGTTTTTCACGTGTTTCGGGAGATGTGTACATACAAATCGTCCTTATTTATTGATTTGTTTATCAATTTATTTATTCAAAGAATGGTGTACAAAAAAGGACAGGTGTGTGTGTTTTCCCCATGTACCGTGCACGTATCCATAATAGAATCATGCGTCAACTACTAACTCAGCGGACTGTGTATGGACCATTATTGTTTCCCGTGAGTGAAATGGTGTGCAGTGGTGATGATGGATATAATATATATATATATATATATATATATATATATATATATAGTTGATGTCACATGGAGGGAACCTGAAGGATACATGTGTAATGTTTCATTATCCAGATCATTTTCATGCTATAAATAGTCATTATCAGTCTGTTATTCATTTCATACATATTAATCATGAATACAGGTGATTTGTTTTTATATCCCGTGACATAATTCGCTATCATAATTGTGTGCTTGATCAGTCACATGTGTTATGTTCTGATATACCTCGAAATATTGTAATGCTGGTACCTCGTGAACTGGAAATATTATTACTTTATTTGATACTGTTTTCATATAAGTAAACGACAGGAAATGGACAGTGAACATTATTTTCTGAAAGTAACATCACCGAGGGCTAGACTGTTTTGCCGTTCTTAATTTTAGGGTTCTTTTCTACAGAAAAATATTTCACATTTATGGACACGCGAGTCTGTGTGTGTGTGTGTGTGTGTGTGTGTGTGAGGGCTCATTGTCTTGTGTTGTTTTGTCCATATAATTGAGACTGATATAGTCCGTTACATATTCAAGAACAACAATAAAATAAAATAAAAAAACAACAAAAAAAACAACAAACAACCGACAAAAAAAAAGAAAGAAAAAAGAAAGAAAAAAAAAAAAGAAACGACGTTATTTGGGAAGAAATATGTCCAAAACGGAGATATTTCACACACACACACACACACACACTATCAAAATACTTGATTCTTTTCATCTGAATACACTCGAACAATTATTGGTTTACTCTGAAGATTTTTCACAAGTGTAATATATTATCATAAGATTTATGCGTCTCCTTTGCCCTCAACACCAACATAAAATCTTATACACTTTTCCAAACAAAACGTCTTTTTTTTCTATCTTTCTCACTCATGATAAAAGTGTTCATGTACCTCCGATCGTAGATGTTGTGGAAAAAAATAGAGAAATAAAGACTTGCCTTTGATTTTATACCTTGTTCTTGTGGCAGGTTTATAATAGCAGGAAGAAGAATAATTCCTTTGAATATTTTTGAATACCTATTATTATGACTGTTCTCTGATATTTTGTACTGAAGAAATGTGTATGGATTTTATTTATTCCGAAAGTCGGTTGACGTCTGTGATGTACTTCTTTTTTAATTTTTTTTTTAATACTGGATGTTTGAATTTTGTGTCAGTAGAAAAGGGTTTCATGGATTCCGTAGTGAAAGACGAGGAAGTGGGGAGGGGAGGGGAGGGGGGCGGGGGGGGGGGGGAGAGATTAGAGACTGATTGGGATATTTATCTAGTATCTTAGTATCTCATCTGTACACAATTCCCTGTAGAGATCCAAGCCATTGATCCTTTGTCCAAGAGTCAGCGATCACACTGGTTTCCTGTGCTTACCTAAGGCGTCGATGCGTTGACGTCGATGACATCAGTGTGTGTGTACAAGTGTGAAACTGTAGGTGTTTCTGTGTTGTGATGGAAGTGCATTTTTTATTATCATTCATTTTATTTTATATATATAATCTTTGAAATACTTGGGTGCAAGTGCTGTTTGGCAGGTATATTATTGTGAGAAATGTGATTTGGTTGGAAATAAAGAAGAATCGAGACTTAAAATTTGTTATTGTGTTCCGTGTTTTCCAGCATTGCACGTGTTTTCGTTCTTTATCCGTATCCCTGTCTGGCTCCTGTCTCTCTGTCTCTCTGTCTCTCTGTGACTGTCTGTCTGTCTGTCTCTCAGTCTGATTCTGTCTGTCTGTCTGTCTGTCTGTCTCTCTCTCTCACTCTCTATCTCTCTTTCGCCCTCTCTCTCCCCCCTCTATCTCTCTTTTTCCCTCTCTCTCTCTCTCTATCTCTCTCTCCCCCCCTCTCTCTCTGCCTCTCGCCCTCCCTCTCTCTCTCCCTCTCTCCCTCTCCCCCCCTCTCTCTCCCTATATTTCTCTTTTCCCCTCTCTATATCTCTCTCTATCTCTCCCCCTCCTCTCTCTCTCTCCCTCTCTCTCTCTCCTCATGCACTCTCTCGGTCACCGGGTCGCATCCGTGTTTTGTCATCACCACCATCGTCAGCAGCAACAGTGACGACAGTTTAGAAGAAAAAAAATTATCAATGATAATTCACACACGGAGAAGAAGAAGAACACGCAGGATGACAACAACAACAACAACAACAACAACGATAACATTACAACACCATTAACAACAACAATCACCACCGTCATTACCATTACAATCATAACAACAGGAACAGCGGGCAGAGGTTCAAATCCAGTTGCTTACATGTAACCCAGCAGAACGTGAAGGTCGTGTGAGGGACGTGAAGGTGAGGGGGTAACGGGGAGGGGTGGAGGGAGGGGAGGGGGGGGGGGGTAAGGGAGGATGAGGGGGAAGGCGATGGTGGCGGGCCATACTTGAAAAACCAGCCACCGGACCACAGCCAGCAATGGCCAGCCATTCACTGGACACCTGAACCATGAGTCACGAATCCCCCGTCTGTCTGTTTTGTCTGTCTTCCTCCCTCTCTGTCTCTGTCTCTCTCTCTCTGTCTCTCTCTCTGTCTCTCTCTCTTTCTCTCTCTCTCTCTCACCCCTGTTTCCCCCCTCTCTCTTCTCTGTCCCTCCACCCCCTCTCTCTCTCCCCCTTCTCTCTCTGTCCCTCTCTCTCTCCCTGTCCCTCCCTCTCTCGCCCCCCCTCTCTCTCTGTCCCTCCCACTCTCTCCCACCTCTCCCCCCGCCTCTCTCTCTCTGTCCCTCCCCCTCTCTCTCCCTCTGTCCCGACCTCCCTCTTTGTCCCTCCTACCCTCCCTCTCTCTCTTCTTCTGTCCCTCCCTCTCTGTCCTTCCCTCTTATCTCTGTCCCTCCCTCCCTCTCTCTCTGTCCTTCCCTCACTGTCCCTCCCCCTCTCTCCCTCACTGTCCCTCCCCCTCTCTGCCTCTCTCTCTCCCCCTCTCTCTGTCCCCCCCCCTCTCCCTCTCTGTCCCTCCCTCCCTCTCTCTTTCTCTCTCTCTCTGTCCCCCCCTCTTTCTCTCGCTGTTCCTCCCCCTCTCTCTGTGTCCCTCCCTCTCTGTCCCATCCTCCCCCTCTCTCTCTGTCCCTCCCTCTCTGTCCCTCCTTCCCTCTCTCTCTGTCCATCCCTCTCTGTCCCTTCCTCCTTCTCTCTCTCTCTCTCTCTCTCTCTCTCTCTGTCACTCCCTCTTTCTCTCTCTGTCCCTCCCTCCCTGTCACTCCCTCTTATCTCTGTCCCTCCCTCCCTCTCTCTGTCCCTCCCTCACTGTCCCTCCCCCTCTCTCCCTCACTGTCCCTCCCCCTCTCTGCCTCTCTCTCTCCCCCTCTCTCTGTCTCCCCCCTCTCTCCCTCTCTGTCCCTCCCTTTCTCTCTCTCTCTCTCTCTCTCTCTCTCTCTGTCCCCCCCTCTTTCTCTCGCTGTTCCTCCCCCTCTCTCTGTGTCCCTCCCTCTCTGTCCCATCCTCCCCCTCTCTCTCTGTCCCTCCCTCTCTGTCCCTCCCTCCCTCTCTCTCTGTCCTTCCCTCTCTGTCCCTTCCTCCCTCTCTCTCTCTCTCTCTGTCACTCCCTCTTTCTCTCTCTGTCCCTCCCTCCCTGTCACTCCCTCTCTCTCTGCCCCCCCACCCCCACTCTCTCTCTGCCCCCCCACCCCCCCTCTCTCTCTCTCTCTCTGTTCCGATACTGTCAGCCACTTAGTGGGAAATGCATTCCGTACTAAAAGGATCAACCTTGAAACGAAGAGGACAACAACAACGAAGTATTTCCGCACACATTTCCCACACAACAGTTATTTCCTGCAAGTTTCACATTATTCCCCCACACAGTGTTTACTGCCAACACGTTCCACATTATTCTCCCACACATTGTTTATTTCCTACAAGTTTCAAGTGTTCTACAGAGGTCTGAAGGACACTGATTGCAGTACTTCGGACTCAGCTGGACATGTCGACCTGAACTGGCTTGTTGGAATGTGTGTTTGTAGGTACACACAACACATACAGCCATTTCCTAGGTGGATGTTTTTCTTTTTCGCTTTCTTCCTTCGAGCTACGAGTAGATGTTTCACATAAAGGCTTTTTGTGTGTGTCGGTTTGCGATCTCTCTCTCTCTCTCTGTCTCTCTGTCTCTGTCTCTCTCTTTCTCTCTCCCTTCCGCATCCGTCTGTCACATTGTCTTATATTTGTCTTACATAGATGTGTGCGTGCGCGGACACACTCACACACACACACACACACACACACACACACACACACACACCGGAAATTACATGAAAAGCACTTTTGAGCATTGATGTCATTTGCATGATACTTATCTGAAAACAAACAAGCTATTGGTATGTTCAACAAGTTATTAAAAAGCTGGGGAAAAAAAGATAAAAAAAAAAAATTAAAAAAGAAAAACTGAGTGGGGGGGGGGGGGTTAAAAAAGGGAGAGAAGTGAGAGCTTTGGGGGGGCGGGGGGCGGGGGGGGGGCTGCAAAGGAAGCTAGCTCTTCAATCATAAGAAAGGATGAGGACTGTAAATACTTCTCAGCATTCTGGCAAGATAAGCATAGTAGGAGGTGGGGTCTTTTCTCTCTCTCTCTCTCTCTCTCTCTCTCTCTCTCTGTGTGTGTGTGTGTGTGTGTGTGTGTGTGTGTGTATGTGTGTGTTGTTGTTGTTGTTGTTGTTATTGTTGTTGTTTATCTTAATTACTGTTGTATTACTCTCTTCTTTTTTTCCCTTTTTTTTAATAACGTAAGAAAGACAATGATGTTGGCACCTTTTTTTTGTTTGTTTGTTTGTTTTTTGTTTTGTTTCTTTTTGTTTGTTTTTTATCGGATCACAAACAGTGGAACAGAGATGGATAGAAAAAAAAATACTACCATGAAAGAATGCCACGAAAACAAATCAGTTAAAACAAACATGAGAAACCAGCATCAACAACAACGAACGAGAAACCACCAACCCCCCAAAACAAAAACAAAACAAAAAACAAACAAACAAAACAAGAACAACAACAATAACAACAACAACAACAACACACACACACACACACACACACACACACACACACACACACACACACACACACACACACACACACACACACAGAGTAAGCCACAATGCATGTACATACATGTCCAAGACGTGATGAAAACCACCAGTTAGCACCCGGGCATGTGATAGAAGAAATAAAAGACTGGCTGGTTTTGAAGCAGTTCGAACTGAACTGTAAAACTGGTAGAACGACTGGAGGCCAACTTCATTTCGCACTGCTGGCTTTCTGGCTGAGTGGCTGTTTTATCACTATGCTTGCCGTGTTATGAATCAGTATCAGTAGCTCAAGGAGGCGTCACTGCGTTCGGACAAATCCATATACGCTACACCACATCTGTCAAGCAGATGCCTGACCAGCAGCGTAACCCAACGCGCTTAGTCAGGCCTTGAGAAAAAGAAAAAAAAAAATATATATATATAAGCGTACATACATCAATAAATAAATAATAATTATGATGAAAAAAAAAAAAGGTGTTGTTTCATTTTCATTAATACGAAAATCAACACTCATGTGAAAAGAACGCCTTGTAAGTCCTGCCAAACTGCGTACAGTATGAAAGTGATCCTCTTCAGGGAAATGAAAGACGGTGGGGGTCCTGAACTGACGGGGATAGTAGGGGGAAGGCAGGGGAGGGGAGGGGATCAGTGAAGGGTGTCTATCTCAGATCGCTGATCTTCAACTCAGTGATCTCTTTCGTCTTGGATGGAGAGACGGATCGATCAGAAATTCCGCCTGAAGGGGATGGGGGGTTGGGGTGGGGATGGGAACTGAAGATGTCCGTGATCAGAGGAGGGCAGACGAGGAACACACACACACACACACACACACACACACACACGCGCGCGCGCGCGCAGAAAAAAAGAAAAAAAGGCACCTTCAGAACCCAGAATTCCAGAACTCAGAACCGGGCTCCGGCTCAATGTGAGGTCACCGACCTGTATACATCTGGTTACACGTGTTGTGAATACACACACACACACACACACACACACACACACACACACACACACACACACACACACACACACACACACACACAACACACACACACACACACACACACACACACACACACACAACCACACACACACACACAACCACACACACACATATATAAACCAAACCTTCAGCAGAATGAACAACAATAATTTAAAAAAAAAAAAACTACTGATAATGCAACTACAAGAAAATAATGTGTGTGTTTGTGTGTGTGTGAGAGAGAGAGAGAAAGAGAAAGAGTGTGTGTGTGTGTGAGTGCGTGCGTACATGTGTGTGTGTGTGTGTGTGTGTGTAGTGCGTGTATGTGTGAGTATGCACAGGTTTTTATATTGATATGCACTTGTATGTATCCTAATTTCTACTGTATCTGTGTTTGTGTATGATTTTCGATTTATATTCCTTGTGACCCCGGTACGGCACTTGGTAATAAGGACATAATCTACTCTATTCTATAATCACATAATGGTAATGTACGAAACAAAAAGAAAGAAAAGGGGGTGAGGTGAGCGGGGGCAGGGGCGGGGCTGAGGGGGTGAGAGAGAAGAGATGAGAGACTAGGTGAGAGAGACAGACAGACAGACAGAAACTGAGAAAGAAAAAAGAGCAGAGAAAGAGGGAAGGATACGCTCGACAGAGGGTCAGAGACAGAACAGAGGTTTTCAGTAAGTTTCAAGGACGGAGGTGTCAAAGAGTGCGGACTGATCCATATGAGCTACACCACATCTGCTCTTTTTTTCTTTTTCTTTTTTTTTAAGATTCACGGGGAAACGGACGCCAGCCGGCATGACCACGACCGGAGGATTGAACGGAGAGGTACAGGGTGCTGGCATTGAGATGTCTGTTTCCATGCGTATGTCTGTGGGTCCTGGTCCTGGCAGGAAGTCTCAGACCCAAACATCAGTCTTCATGTTTACGTCACAGAAGAGAAAGAGAGAGGGGGTGGCGGGGGAGAGGGAGAGAAAGAGGGAGAGAGAGAGAGAAGGAAAGAGAAAGAGGGAGAAAGAAAAAGAGAGAGAGAGAGAGGGAGAGAAGGAACAACTACTTCCTTCCATCTCTTGTAGTTTCAGCCTCCCTCCCCCCTTCCCTCCCTCCTCTCTCTCTCTCTCTCTCTCTCTCTCTCTCTCTCTCTCTCTTTCGCTTTCTCTCTGTTCATGTCTCTGTTTCTGTCCAGTATGCCTGTCTCTGATGTATGTCTGTCTGTCTGTCTCACTCTCTCTCTCTCTCTGATTTTGTTCAAATCTTCATCTCACACACACACACACACACACACACACACACACACACACACACACACACACACACACACACACACACACACACACTCACTCTCACTCTCATCACTCTCATTCTCACTTTCTCCGACAATTAATAACAGGCTTTTGAACCAGAAAGAGCAAAGCTCGTAAAAACAGGAGTTTCATCACGGTTGTTTTTTTTTTTTTTTCATTTTTGCAAACACATGCAGTTGATAATACTGGAGTCAGAGACTAGGGAAGGGGGATATGGGGGAGAGGTGAGACTAATAAGCAGTCTGAGAGACTCGGGGAGCAGGGGGAGGGGCCGGGGAAATAGACACAGACAATGAGACAGACAGACAGACTGACGGACGGACGCACAGACAGACAGACAGACAACCGACAGACATACAAACAGAGTGAGAGAAGGGTGTTTCTCGTTGCAGACGTCCCCCGCCCCCTCCGCGGCCGAAAATAACAGATAAACAAATATATAGTAATCAAACACAAGACAAACAAGTAGATAGATAAATATATATAATGTACGTTGTACGAGGATGACTGTTCAGCTTGCCAAAGAAAGTAGTAGACAGAAGCGACAGACATACATTAATGTAAGGCCGTACAGGTAAGACGGTGGGGGTGGGGGTTGTGAGAAAGCACGGGCCTGCAGGATGGCAAGGTGAGAGTAGAACTGTGGAGTGGAGGCGGGGGGTGGGGGGGAGAGACAAGGTGGAAAAGGGATGGGGCCAGAAGGGATGATGAGGGAGGCCGAAAGAAAAAAAAGAAAAAGAAAATTGCAGACAACAAAGACGCCCGCCAACTTTCCCACGAGTATTCGTGCGCGAATACTATTTTTATCCCCCCTTCGCTTCCAGACCGATCATCCTGGAATGCTCTCCGGCCACTACTGACAGGAAAACAGAGGTCAGGTGACGCAAGCTGCCTCGCTTTCACAGCGAGGCCGCACGCACAGGCAGTGCCAAAAGTGGCAATGGGGTGGAGGTGAGAGAGAGAGAGAAGAGTAAGAGAGAGAGAGAAGAGTGAGAGAGAGAGTAGGTGCTTGGGAGGAAGATCACGACATGAAATTCTTTCTGCAACGAGTCATACACATCTTCTTCATCAGTCAGTTCCACCAGCAGTGATGGAGTGGCAAGAAGGAAAGAAGACTGCTTTGTGTTGTTGGTGGGGGCGAAGCCTCACTGTTCCATGGTTAAGTTAATGCTGTCTGCCTTCAGTGTTCAACGTTGTCTGTGGATGACTAGACGTGCACATGCGCGCGCGTATATATATATATATATATATATATATATATGTATATATATGTGTGTGTGTGTGTGTGTGTGTGTGTGTGATATTACTTTAGAGATAACATAGTTTCCGACGCACGCCGCACCATCAGCTCAACATCTCTGGCACCATGCATGCTCTCATCCTTCACAAACTGTCAGAGCTGCTAGACAACCTGTCCGCTCTCTGTCAGTTTCCACTGAAACATGACTTCTTTGTTTATATTATTGTATCTATTCGGCAATATATATATCATTTTTGATTATATCCATTCTTATTTTTTTCAGAATACAATTTTGACGGGGTTCTTTTTTCAGTTACTTTGTATCTATTTTATTTGATATTCTCACTCACGTCGCTTTGGTCTGTTTTTCTTTCGTTTATTGATATTATGACGAGTTTTTATCTCAGTTTTATTTATTTACTTATCTATCTATTCATTCACTAATTTAGTTTGCGCTAGTACATGTTAACTCTTTTTTAGCTTGACTGATTCTTCACTTTGGTAGTTGTTGGGATAATTCATACCAAACTGAAGGAGTGGAGAGAGGATCAGAGAGATGAGAGGAAGAGAGAGAGAGAGAGAGAGGGGGGGGGGAGACAGAGATGGAGACAGAGAAAGAGACAGAGAGAAGGAAATCATGATGATAGTGAAACGTTGATGACGATAGTTTCGACAGAACGAGAGACGGGACAGATTTCCAACTAGGGACACTTCACAGGTGGGAGCAACTGGGCCATACCATTTATATAAATGACATTGGGTATAGAACAACAAATGTACACCCTTTATAGGACAGCTGGGCCATATCGTTTATATCAAATAATACTGAATATGGAACAACAAATGTACATCTTTTATAAGGCAGCTGAGCTATATCGTTTATATCGATAATATTGAGTGTGAAACAGCAATTGTACACTCTTTATAAGGCAGCTGAGCTATATCGTTTATATCGATAATATTGAGTGTGGATCAACAATTGTACACCCTTTATTAGGCAGCTGAGCTATATTGTTTATATCAAGAATGTAGTCTATGGAACACCAATTGCACACTCTTTATTAGGCAGCTGAGCTATATTGTTTATATCAAGAATGTAGTCTATGGAACACCAATTGCACACTCTTTATTAGGCAGCTGAGCTATACCGTTTATATCAAGAATGTAGTCTATGGAACACCAATTGCACACTCTTTATTAGGCAGCTGAGCTATACCGTTTATATCAAGAATGTAGTCTATGGAACACCAATTGCACACTCTTTATTAGGTAGCTGAGCTATACCGTTTATATCAAGAATGTAGTCTATGGAACACCAATTGCACACTCTTTATTAGGTAGCTGAGCTATACCGTTTATATCAAGAATGTAGTCTATGGAACACCAATTGCACACTCTTTATTAGGCAGCTGAGCTATACCGTTATATCAAGAATGTAGTCTATGGAACACCAATTGCACACTCTTTATTAGGCAGCTGAGCTATACCGTTTATATCAAGAATGTAGTCTATGGAACACCAATTGCACACTCTTTATTAGGCAGCTGAGCTATACCGTTTATATCAAGAATGTAGTCTATGGAACACCAATTGTACACTCTTTATTAGGCAATTGGCTGTATCGTTTATATCAATAATACTGAGTATAGAACAACAAATGTACACTCTTTATTAGGAAACTGGGCAATATTGTTTGTATCAATGATATTGGGTATAGAACAACAAATGTACACCGTTTATTAGGCAACAGCTATAAAGTTTGTATCAATGATTGGAACAACAACTGTCCACCGTTGATTAGAAGCTGCCGGACGAAACACACAGACCTCCACTGAGGAAAGAACTATGACCTCACGATTAACTACTTGTCCTTCACGCGTTGCGGGAAACGTCCACTGCAACGAAGTTCACTTCATGGTAGGTCACTGTACTCACATCAGCTGACTTCATGCAGGCGTATGTGCCCACGTTCCTAATTGACACTGTTACCTGCACAAAGTGCACATCTCCAGAAGTAGTTGAGATTCCATTTTTTTGCCCTCCTTGTACGACGGTCAGCAGCGAGGGATTCCCAGCCGACCACTGGTATGCTACAAGCTTTCAGTGAGGGTTTCAGGGGTGCTCTGGCACCGCCTGCGCTCCAGTTCCTGTTCCAGCCGCCCGGGTTCTAAGAGGGGGTTCTCTATGGAATGCGGTCGTCCTCCCTTCAGTGACGTGTCCTGTCCTGAGCAGTCATGACTCTGTTATGAGTGCCTCAATGCCTGCAATTCCGGCCTCTGCTGGACTGTTTGGCACACAGCCCTCCCAGGAGAATTCCCTGTTCTGACGGAGTGACCAGAGGGGAAATTGGTCCTGCTGCTTGTTGTGCTGTATATCGAACTCACACGAACGCACACTGTGCGTGACGCACCCACACACACGCACACACGCACACACACACACACACACACACACACACACACACACACACACACACACACACACACACAAACACAATCATACAGGGAGAAGAGAGAGATTGGGAGAGAGAGTGGTAAAGAGAGAGACAGAGAAAGTTCAGATGAGACTTCGGAATTATTATATGTAAGGTCACTTTGACTGACGGATAAAACAGAGACAAGTGAGGTGGTAAGGTGACATCTGTCTGCAACACCCGACTAATCAAATGTCCATGGTTATTTAAACACGTCGATCAGACAGGACATTTTGCCAGACATGTCACTGAACTGCCTGGAATGACCCAGACTTGCACGTTTTCATGATTACAGGAAAACGATATTGCCAGGATGCCAAGGATGCCTAAATTTACTACTGCATATATGTATACGATCACCTTTGGTATCTTTTGGGAGAGAAGAGACTCTCTCTCTCAATCTCTCTCTCTCTCTCTCTCTCTCTCTCTCTCTCTCTCTCTCTCTCTCTCTTATCTGCATCCCGTCCATTTCGTTAAAAAAAAGATTATTTCCTGTGTAACTGAGTGGAGCAGTCGCGGACCTGTCTGGATAAGAGCTGCGATTAACACGCTTCATCTCCAGCAACACGAGAGAGAGAGAGAGAGGGGGGGGTCAGAGACAGAGAGGTGGGGCTAGAGAGAGAGAAAGAGCTAGAGAGAGAGAGGGAGAGAGAGGAGGGGAGAAAGAGGAGGGGCAGAGACAGAGAGGTGGGGCTAGAGAGAGAGAAAGAGCTAGAGAGAGAGAGGGAGAGAGAGGAGGGGAGAAAGAGGAGGGGCAGAGACAGAGAGGTGGGGCTAGAGAGAGGGAGAAAGAGAGAGAGAGGGAGAGAGAGGAGGGGAGAGAGAGGGGGGGCAGAGACAGAGAGGTGGGGCTAGAGAGAGAGAAAGAGCTAGAGAGAGAGAGGGAGAGAGAGGAGGGGAGAAAGAGGAGGGGCAGAGACAGAGAGGTGGGGCTAGAGAGAGGGAAAGAGAGAGAGAGGGGGAGGGAGAGAGAGAGGGGAAGATACAAAGACGTGGGGCTAGAGAGAGAGAAAGAGAGAGAGGGAGAGAGTAGGGGACACAGAGACAGAGAGGTGAGGCTAGAGAGAGGGGGGGAGGGAGGGAGAGGGGGCAGATACAGAGAGGTGGAGCAAGAGAGAGAGAAAGAGAGAGAGGGGGAGAGAGATGGGGGGGTATACAGAGGTGGGGCTAGAGAGAGAGAACGAGAGAGAGAGGGTAGAGAGAGAGGGGGGGACAGAGACAGAGTTGAGGCTTGAGAAAGAGAAAGAGAGGGGGAGATACAGAGGTGGGGCTAGAGAGAGAGAGAGAGAGGGGGGAAGAGAGAGAGGAGGAGGGATACAGAGAGGTGGGGCTATAGAGAGAAAGAGAGAGAGGGGGGAAGAGAGAGAGAGGGAGAGATACACAGAGGTGGGGCTATAGAGAGAAAGAGAGAGAGGGGGGAAGAGAGAGAGGAGGAGGGATACAGAGAGGTGGGGCTATAGAGAGAAAGAGAGAGAGGGGGGAAGAGAGAGAGGGGGAGAGATACAGAGAGGTGGGGCTATAGAGAGAAAGAGAGAGGGGGGGGAAGAGAGAGAGAGGGGGAGGGATACAGAGAGGTGGAGCTATAGAGAGAAAGAGAGAGAGGGGGGAAGAGAGAGAGGGGGAGGGATACAGAGAGGTGGGGCTATAGAGAGAAAGAGAGAGAGGGGGGAAGAGAGAGAGAGGGGGAGGGATACAGAGAGGTGGGGCTATAGAGAGAAAGAGAGAGAGGGGGGAAGAGAGAGAGAGGGGGAGGGATACAGAGAGGTGGGGCTATAGAGAGAAAGAGAGAGAGGGGGGAAGAGAGAGAGGGGGAGAGATACAGAGAAAGAGAGAGAGGGGGGGACAGGGACAGGAACAGAGAACAAAGACAGACACAGACACAGAGAGAGACACAGACACACACAGATAGAGAGAGAAACAGAGACAGAAACGGAGACAGAAACACAAAGAGAGAGAGGGAGAGACAGAGAGAAACAGACAGACAGAGACACACAGAGAGAGGGAGATACAGAGACAGACATATACAGAGAGACAGACACAGAGAAACAGACAGAGCGAGAGAGCGATATATGGGAACAGAAAGGGGAAAAGGAAGAAGAAGAAGAAAAGAAAGGAAAGAAAAACAGAGACAAATAAGACAGAAAAGAAATGATGACAGTAAATTAATGGCCAGTCGAACTGTTCTGTTGACAATGTGGCATTTTCAGAACACGGTGTTTTCGGAGCCCGGTCCAATCAAAGTACTGTCATAGTGTTTTGAGCGAGAAAATTGTCCGGGGGAATCTTTGACGTGCAGTCTTGATTTCTTGTTCATGCGTATGCACACTGTGGAGACTGCGGTCGGGCTTTTAGCAAGTCTCATATTAGTGCTCATAATGTTATCATTGGGAGAGCGTGTATCTGCAGGGCCGCGCGGAGCAACCCCCAACCCCACCCCCCACCCCTCCCCTCCCTTCCCACACCTTCGCGCCCCTTTCTTCTGTTCTTTTCCTGCCTGCATGTGGTTTTCTTTTCCCCTTATCTGAATGCACGTGGTGTTATATATATATATATATATATATATATAGTCTTTCTATATAGTCTTTCCAGAGACAGTGCTTCGTTCCATACTTCATTTTACGCCCGCTTAACTCCACACTTCGATTTGGTGTCTCATCCGAAAAACTATTATACACAGACTAGCACCCATATCAAGGTCTCTAGTGCCGACACTGATGGACAGGGGGTGGGGGTTGGGGGTGAAAATAGTATGCGTTCATTAATTGAATTCGAGAATCCATTTCCTATTGGGACATTCTGTCCACAAAGCTACCACAACCTCACTGCTTAATTTAAGGAGTAACCAACCTGACGGCCACAGATTTTTACTTGGGCATGTGGGGGCGGACCCGCTAAAACGTTATTATGCATGCATTCCTATATAAATAGACGTGCCTGCGCACGTACGTATCTACAAGCACAAGCACAGACACTGAGGCACAGGTGAGTCGTCCAGATAGTCTGGCGCCTCCGCATCGCTCTCTTTCACTCAGACTTGGGACACACACACACACACACACACACACACACACACACACACACGAGACACGTAGCCTACGTACGTACGCTACCATTATCTGTGACTCATCCTTTCTAAGCACTAAGCACTGCATCTCCAGTCAGCATCCCACTCTGTACCCGCATCGCTCTCTCTCCTCTACCTACCCGCTTTGGTGCCAGCAGTCCTCAAAATAAGCAGCAGTGCCCATGCACGAGCTATTTTGGATCCGCAGCACCCCCATTTAGCCTGCAACGCTCGGAGTATGGAAACGTATTGGTGACAATGGACGTGATATTAACCCCCCCCCCCCCTTTTTTTTCTCCTTCTTCTTCTTTCGTTTTTTCTTCTTCTTTTCTTCTTCTTTTTCTTCCTTTTTTTCGTAGCGGGGAGAGCCAAGGTACGGAGACAAGCCATTGATTCTCGCCAAAGCTGAACTTTCTCCAATTAATCGAGAAACATACCTCAACCAAGCGTTACCATCAGCGCACTGTGCTGTTAACAGCGATGGTTATTTTCTTGCTTCCATCCTCCAGAGGTTAACTTGGACAGAAGTAGGTGTAGAAACCTCGTCTTGAAGACAACGGATTGGGATATGTGTTTGTTGGTCTTCAACTGAAACCGTGCGGCTTGAATACCATCTGAACAGAAATATACTGCTATTGCAGCCAACTCACTTCAGTATCTGAGAAAGCTCCCCAGTAACGCCATGCAAAGCCAAAGCAGTTTTTATCTTCATTTACTTACACTTTTAGACTGAGGATATTGAAGGGGGATATCAGATCCATGGCTTCAAAGGCTCGAGGAAGAATAAAAATGTGAATAATAAATAAAGGGAAAAATCGAGCAGTTAACACCAAAGTAAAGCCCTAAACGGCTTGACTAGATTGGGCAACTGTTACAAACTTTACAAATCCAGTTCGAACGGGTATTGACACCAACGTGTTTCTGTACTGCACTTCTACCCCCAACCCCCTACCCCCCGGTGATTTGCAGTGAGGAAAAGTATGGGTAGACAGACAGCAGTCGTGCACAGTGTGCACCGTTATCACGTGCAGGGAATGGGAAACGATACACACGTGCACAGTACTTGTCTTAGTTGTCTGCCAAGTGGTTTATTGTGACTGTCGAGGATGTCATGCCAGTCGGTGCGTTGGGCAAACAACATTTCCCTTCCTTGGGGGGCGGGGGGGGGGGGGGCAAAGATGGAGGGGGATGGGGGGGGGGTATGAGACTACAGCTGCCGCGTAGTTTATCAGTGGAAAACCGTCATCATATTCACGTTGAAAAGATCGCAGGAGGGAAAAGGAAATGCAAAACAACTGAAGAAAAAACTCATTGTTTAGAAGAAAAAAATAAAGTTTAGAGAACAAAACTAGTACCAGTCTTTCTTTTGGAGAGAGAGAGAGAGGGAGGGAGAGACAGAGGTGTGGCATATTCAAAAACAGGATAGGTGAATGCACCCACGTATTTTATGGGGGTGTGAGAAACAAATTTCCCACAAAACTTCCCTCGTTAACTACGTCCAGTTTTACGTCACATGTTTATGATGCGATAGAACTGTTACCATTATTCCCCATCCCTGTTAGGACAAAGTAAATTGCAGTCTGAAACGTGGAACGACAAACATACTCCATCCATGATTCCAGCAGAACGTATTGATATAGTATTACAAAGAATATCACGAGTCTGTTTTTGGTTGGGTTTTTTTTGTTGTTGTTGTTGTTGTTTTGTTTTTTTGTTTTTTTTGTTTTTCTTTATTTTATTTTGTGATAGAAAACTGTTTTGAGAGTTCCAAGCCTAATATTGAGTAATGGGCAGTATCTCGAAACAGCTGTACAACGTTATCTGATACAACATGTAGCAAAATGTCGCCTCCGTCGAAAAAAAGCGAAAAGTTACACTGAATTGTGGAAAACAGCCGACAGACACTGAGAGCCATGATGAGAGGGATATCGTGGCGGTGATAGAGATCAGGGAACTGAAGTGAACA
>NC_134879.1:36025460-36030460 GCF_041734735.1 Babylonia areolata
GTATCTCTGTTAATCACTCACAGCTTATCAGTCTTCCTGGTCACTTCCATCTTCAGCTGAAAGGTTACTTCGGGTTCCGAACACTAATCTGAAAATCTTCCGTCACCGATCATTTAGTTTCTCAGCCCCAAATGTCTGGAACTCACTACCTGCGAGGCTGACCTGCGAAAGGCCCCTGGATTCTTTCAAGTCCAAGCTGAACCACCCCACCCCCCCCTCCCCACACCACACACACACACACACCCATTTGAGTAATAGTTTAGTCTACTTTGGGTCTAATTTGCTGCGATATGAGGGATGTACTACTTCAGTTTTTTCAGTATTGTGTGTGTATGTGTTGGTTAAGAACCCTGAAGGTTATTGATGGAAGGCATGTTATTTTTGACACTTCGGCAGCGCTAATGACGTCACCCACAGGTCTTACATAACAAGTTTTTGTTTGTTTGTTTTTGTTTTTTGTTTGTTTGTTTGTTTTTGTTTTGTTAGGAGAGGATGATATTATGAAATATATACTGTAGTTACTGCTTTGATATCTAGATGCGATCCATGTAACGCTCAATTTTTCCATTTGTTCATCGGCAGACATCTCAGGCCTGGCGGCCATCTGATTTTCACGTCATTTCCCATTCACAAGCTGTTTCAGAACCCGTTTTAGGATCTTATCGTGTTTGAGACTATTTTGATGCGGCCAAAATGTATGAGAGACGTCCTGTAAATAACACACATGCGCCCGCGTGCGACTCACGTACGCACGCACGCACGCACACACACACACACACACACACACACACACACACACACTGTGACAGCAAACTTATTCTTTTTCAGCTTGCTTTCGTCCATAAAACCTCGAATCAGACAGCTTTTCACTCAGTCACACACACATACCCCCACCACATATCTCTTCTTCTCCCTCTATTTTTCCCGAGCGCACTTGCTTTCTATCATCTGCACAGGAAAAGTCAACACAACGTGAATCACTGATTCAGTTCCTGTTTTGCTGACGTAGTGACGTCATTCTGCGCTTTGGCTCGTGCGAAAACGGAAGCGAGAAATGGGGCGGGGTGTGGGGGTTCGGAGAAGGGAGAAGACTGATGCGGGCACGATCGAGGTGAGGAAGTAAAAATCGTCTGCTTTTGCGTTATGATGACGCCATCTTGGCTGTTCACGTCATCGCTCAGGGCCTGGGCACAATTCCAAGGTCATCAGAACAGATGAATCGAGAACCGATCCGGCCAGGTTTGTGTGCTGAGTTTTCTGTCTTGCGCCAGTGATCGACTGCAATGGTGCAGTCTGCTTTACTAGTGTTCCCAGTTCAGCATGGGCAATAAGAATATCAAGTGAAGCGTGCCTGCATACACTTACAGAAATATACACGACACGCACGCACGTATGCGCGAACAACGCGCATGTAAGGACGTTCGCAGATAAGCTGTATATATAACTAGCTGACAAACTAACAAAGTACACAAGAAATTTTGCATAAAACATTCTCTTTGACATTACAATACATCTGCCCCTGCGCCAACTATTTGTGAGCAGTTTCCCTCAGTGGAACATGCAAATTCGCTTTTGTCACGCGCGCAGAAAATTTTGCTGCTGTTTCTATGCAAGTTCTAATACAAATGAATAATCTAACCCTAGATATGCGCATGCATACTAGGAGCAAGCAACTGACAAGGCGCTGACCCCCTTCCGGAATTCACTATGCACCCTGATTGTTTATTCATGGCATTCAGTTTTTACATGGTTCTAATACAGGGGAGTTAATCATGCTCAGTTTATCCAATGTGTTAAATGAATTGATTTCCCCTTATGTTGGCTCATTAATTGTGTGTGTGTGTGTGTGTGTGTGTGTGTGTGTGTGTGTGTGTGTGTGTGTGTGTGTGTGTGTTTCCTCAGTTCGCAACGCAGCAAAGCCTTCACTTCTTTTATAACTTTTTTTTAATGGGAAATAAATATGCTACCATAATATTTTATAATAATAATTGACAATGCCAGACGGAGGATGGAAATGTGCATGTTTTGTGGACAACTTGTGTTCATTCGCCAATGCCGATCCGACCGGACGCCGCATGCTGATGTTAGGAGGCTTTTAGGGGCATGCAGACGACAGAAAAAAGAAGGGATGATATGTTTTTTTTGCATCGCACATACTTCGTGCATACAAACAGCTTCGAATTCAAGTGAACCTATGGCCGGGCTGACACTTGAGAGGAAAGTTGTATGAATATTGGTCATCCATCGGTACTGAGGGACGTATTGCATTTTAACTGAGACCAGGGAATCTTCTGTTCAGCCCCGCTGTCAACACTAATTTTTTTTTTTTTTTTTTTTTTTTTTTTTTTTTTTTTTTTAAGAATAGTACAGGATGGAATTCGCCGTGCATAGTGTAAAAAAATCTTTTAAAAAATGAGAGAGAGAGAGAGAGAGAGAGAGAGAGAGAGAGAGAGAGAGAGAGAGAGAGACTAATTCTCACCAGTTTTATGCCGTTCGCGATTAACTAACGAATAATAATAATAATAATGGTATTTATATAGCGCTGAATCTTGTGAAGAGACAAATCAAAGCGCTTTCGCACCAGTCATTCACACGCATGCATAACTCTAAAACTGTAGAAACTAAAGACAAGGTAGGGCAGGCAAGGGAGGCTATTTTGAAGAGGTGGGTTTTAAGGCCAGACTTGAAAGAGCTGAGTGTGGAGACTTGACGAAGCGAAAGAGGAAGTTCATTCCAATCGCAAGGTCCAGAGACAGAGAAAGAACGGCGGCCAACAGTCGAGTGTTTGAATCTGGTTATGCGTAAACAGAGTGGATCCGAAGCTGATCGTAGTGAGCGAGATGGAGTGTAGAGGTGAAGGCAGCGGCTGGGGGTAAAAAGGGGCAGTTTTGTGAATGCATCTATAACATAGATTGCTGATCTTGTACTTTATTCGGTGTGAGACAGGGAGCCAGTGGAGATGTTGCAAAAGAGGAGTGATGTGCTCAGATCTTTTCTTTCTGAGGACGAGTCGGGCAGCAGAGTTTTGTATGCGCTGAAGGGACTGAATGGATGAAGCAGGCAAACCAGACAATAGAGAGTTACAGTAGTCAAGGCGAGAGAGAATGAGAGAAACGACAAGTCTAGATGTTGTGTCAGTGGACAGATTTTTCCGCACGGCACTGATGCGCCGCAGTTGACAGTAGCAGGACTGACATGTCTGACTGATAAATTTTTGCATGGACAGTGTTTTGTCAAGGACAACACCGAGGTTCCTGACTGACGTGGAAAGAGGGATGGATGTACTGCCAAGTTTGATTGTGTCAATTGTGATGGAAGACAGTTTTTGTTTAGTTCCTATGATCATTGCTTCAGTTTTGTCCTCGTTCAATTGTAACTTATTTCGAGTCATCCAGTTTTGAATGTCCAGGAAGCAGTTGGATGTTTCTTGCAAGAGCGACAACAATTTTTCAGGGGTATCACTCTTCTGGAGTTGAGTGTCATCAGCATAAGAATGATGACTGATATTATGGCGGTTGATAATTTCAGCGAGAGGAGCAGTGTACAGTGTGAAGAGCATGGGCCTAAAACAGATCCCTGTGGGACTCCATATTCGATTTTAACGGGTTCAGATTGGAAATGATCAACAATGACAGACTGGAATTGATCAGTGAGATAAGATGATAAGATTTGAACCAGTTTAGAACAGTGCCGTTGATACCAAATGTAAAATGAAGACGGGAAAGAAGGATTGAATGGTCTATCGTGTCAAAGGCGGCTGACAAGTCGAGAAGAGTAAGAAGGGAGATTTTTTCCTGAGTCGGACGCTATCAGTAGATTGTTCAGAATGTGGAGGAGAGTGGTTTCGGTGCTGTGGAATCAGTCTCACCGTTGGCTTACTTTCCCTAGTCTGTTTTCCCAACAAGCACCTTGTACAACTAAATGAATTGTCTACTTTTGTTTTCAGTTTCAAATTCATATCGTTTCAAAACCGACTCAGTAAGACTATATATGAAAATAAGAATTTTTTTAAAAGCATGCAATATTGCACGTTTATAACTTGACGACTGACAGATAACAGTTTTTCCGATCATGTAGTTAAGTGACATTGAACAGCATATCAAACAGCATAATCGCTCTCATCGACGGCGATATATCATGAATAACATTAGCAAGTACTTAAGAATGGATGTTTGTGTTGCCGCGCGCTGACCTGATACCGCGGACCGACTCTTGCAACCAACAGCAACATAGTATTAAGATATGAGGACATTGAGACGAGAAGACAGATACAGAGATTCTGTAGATGGAAGTGCATATGATAATGTTTGTTTATGCTTCATTAGAATATGCAAAGAGTAGTGTATAGTAACTCTCTTTCTCTGTCTCTGTCTCTCTCTCTTTGACAACCCCTGATTATTTCAGCCGGCCGGGAGAACAATGGTATCATTTGTCGTCTTCATCATTTCATCATCATGTCATTGTGTCACCCCCGATCTCTCAAACGCGCACGTTCTGTCCGTACGTCAGTGCTGCTCAGTGGTCGTAACCAATAAGCCTTCAAGAAACCTCCCCCACCTGTTTGTCATGTGTGTCTTCCGAAGTTGGCAAGTAGCTTCTGTGATCTGCCTTCCACAAACAGGCCTCTCCATACCCCCACCCTTCCCTAGCTCTCCATCATGTATCATCATCACCTTTCCCCTACCGCACTACACATGTTGGAGGTTTCACAAACCACCCGCCTCCTCTCATTCTTGTCGCCCAGGGGAGATAACTTGTGTGTAGGTGAAAGCTTCGTAGGTCGAAGAGGGCATCAAGTTCGCTCGCAGTGCGCTCTTTGTGTGTGTGTGTGTGTGTGTGCGCGCGCGCGCGCGCGCGTGCGTGCGTACGTGTGTGTGTGTGTGTGTGCGAGTGTGTGTGTGTTCTTGGCGAAGTACCCTTCTCAGTTCACACGGACACAGCTTTTTCTTTGTACTTTTTAGCATGTCGTCTCTCTCTCTCTCTCTCTCTCTCTCTCTCTC
>NC_134879.1:36032960-36242960 GCF_041734735.1 Babylonia areolata
TTCTGTATGTGCTCACAACTTATTGCTTTTACTTTTTGTTTGCTTGTTGTGTTTAGTTTATAGTGTCCATAATTCCTCTGATGGGTTTTACGACAATTAAATGAGTTCTGAGTTCACACACACACACACACACACACACACACACACAGAGGAAGCAGTGTTGCCTGTTCATTATTCACTGCAAGTGAGGATTTGGTTTCGGTTCTGATGTCATGAATAATCTCAAGAAGTTAACGAGCTGTTTACATTCATCGATGTATTCGTCTGAAGGAATGACTCCGGATGATTGCAGGGCCGGCTGAGGTGAAAGATCATTCATCACGTACACTTACTTTGGAGAACGTGATGTACCAAACGTTTTGGGGTTGGTTTGTTTTTTCGTTTTTTCCAACAACATATATGTTTCATGAAGTTCTCTTGTATACGTGTATACTTGTATCCTTGTTTGTTTATATATATATTTGATTCACATGCGATTGTGAAGAACTTGATATATATATATATATATATATATATACTAATGGTATACTTTTATATATATATATATATATATAGTTTGGATTAATTTGACTGTGAAGAAGAACTTGATATACATATACTAATGGTTTTATTCAGTAGAGTAATTAATGTTATATGTGCCGTAGTTAATAAAATGTTCCCCTAATATTAACGAAAGTGGCGCTAAAGAGTTTTTGTTCTAGTAAATTGATGCTTTATCGAAGTGACCAGCAACTGTGAATATAGTCATACAAAAATCATATTTCAAAATATTTTCTGGCATCAAACAAAAATCCTTTTATATATATATATATATGCCATCAGGTCTAAGTAACGTTATCATTGTTATTTTTTTCCTAAGACCACAACTGAATAATACAACCCAATAAAGTTTTTTGTAAGTGATTTTAGCATATTTATTAACTCAATTGTGTAAACAAAATGAATCTATGTAACAACACAGTGTTGTCTGCGTGTCTGCGTATGTGTGTGTGTGTGTGTTACTCTTTAACTTTTTTTTTGTTGGTCTCATTCAGCTACTACATGTGGCATAGGCACCAAAATTAGCTGGAGGGTAGGTATGAATAAGACCTATAAAGTAATCCAATTTATTGTGATATGGAAAGGTCATTATTTTGCAGAATAGAAAAAGATTGATACAGATTGTAACTTGAATCCTGTTTTAATCAAACTTGATTATGTGACTGGTCATGCCTACAGAATGATCTGCAAAGAAATTCAAAATCAGAGATTAAAGGTCAAGGTCACAAAATGACACATGATACCAAAGGGAAACATTTCCGCGTGCAAGAGAGAGGTCTTCTATACGATGATTTGTCATGATGAAATGTAAACTCACAAAAAGAAACAAGGTCAGAGGCCGTGAAAGGTCAGGGTAACAACATGACCTATTGGGAAAATGTAAAAGCGGCATGAGAGAACTTTGGTTTTTCATCCAATATTCATTAAACATAGTTTACCATAAAGTGATTTGTTTTGTCAAGAACATCAGTTCTTCGTAAACTTAAAAGTCATTGGTCAAGGTCACATCAGTATATCTTTTTGCCAGATTATCTGTTTTGTGGGTTATGGAATTTTGTTCTGTGTGTTCTGTTGTTGGTGTTTTCATTTCCATTATTTTGATTCTTACAAAATAACAATAATAATAATAATAATGGTATTTATATAGCGTTGGATCTTGTGCAGAGACAAATCAAAGCGCTTTCGCACCAGTTATTCACACGCATGCATAAATCTAATACTGTAGAAACTAAAGACAAGGAAGGGCAGGCAAGGGAGGCTATTTTGGGAAGAGGTGGGTTTTAAGGCCAGACTTGAAAGAGCTGAGTGTGGAGACTTGACGAAGCGAAAAAGGAAGTTCATTCCAATCGCAAGGTCCAGAAACAGAGAAAGAACGGCGGCCAACAGTCGAGTGTTTGAATCTGGGTATGCGTAAACAGAGTGGATCCGAGGCCGATCGTAGTGAGCGAGATGGAGTGTAGAGGTGAAGGCAGCCGCAGAGATAGGAAGGGACAGTTTTGTGAATGCATCTATAACATAGAGTGCTGATCTTGTACTTTATTCAGTGTGAGACAGGGAGCCAGTGGAGATGTTGTAAAAGAGGAGTGATGTGCTCAGATCTTTTCTTTCTGAGGACGAGTCGGGCAGCAGAGTTTTGTATGCGCTGAAGGGACTGTATGGATGAAGCAGGCATACCAGACAATAGAGAGTTACAGTAGTCAAGGCGAGAGAGAATGAGAGAAACGACAAGTCTAGATGTTGCGTCAGTGGACAGATATTTCCAGACGGCACTGATGCATCGCAGTTGACAGTAGCAGGACTGACATGTCTGACTGATAAATTTTTGCATGGACAGTGTATTGTCAAGGACAACACCGAGGTTCCTGACTGACGTGGAAAGAGGGATGGATGTACTGCCAAGTTTGATTGTGTCAATTGTGATGGAAGACAGTTTTTGTTTAGTTCCTATGATCATTGCTTCAGTTTTGTCCGCGTTCAATTGTAACTTATTTCGAGTCATCCAGTTTTGAATGTCCAGGAAGCAGTTGGATGTTTCTTGCAAGAGCGACAACAATTTTTCAGGGGTATCACTCTTCTGGAGTTGAGTGTCATCAGCATAAGAATGATGACTGATATGGCGGTTGATAATTTCAGCGAGAGGAGCAGTGTACAGTGTGAAGAGCACTGGACCTAAAACAGATCCCTGTGGGACTCCATGTTCGATTTTAACGGGTTCAGATTGGAAATGATCAACAATGACAAACTGGAATCGATCAGTGAGATAAGATTTGAACCAGTTTAGAACAGTGCCGTTGATACCAAATGTAAAATGAAGACGGGAAAGAAGGATTGAATGGTCTATCGTATCAAAGGCGGCTGACAAGTCGAGAAGAGTGAGAAGGGAAATTTTTTCTGAGTCGGACGCTATCAGTAGATTGTTCAGAATGTGGAGGAGAGTGGTTTCGGTGCTATGGTCAGCGCGATAGGCAGACTGAAATGGGTGGATGAGATTGTTGAAACAAAGGTGGTTGTTAAGCTGCTTGAGGACAGCTTTTTCAAGGAGTTTGGACATGAATGGAAGATTAGAAACTGGTCGATAGTTTTTCAAAATGTTTGCGTCAAGGTTGGGTTTCTTCAGAAGAGGCCGGACGATTGCAGTTTTGAAAGTGGATGGAAACGTTCCAGTGAGAAGGGATGAGTTGACAATATTAGTGATTATGGGGAGAAGATGTGAGACACATTGGGAAAAGACCGAGGCTGGTATAGGATCGAGCTCACAGGATTTTACTGTCATTTCTTTTAGGATTTCATGAACTTCTGTTTCAGTCAATGGATTAAAGGAATGGAGAGGAGTGCCGCTGAATTGAGGATCAGGATGAACAGGTTGGAAAGACATTTGGTCTAAGATGGTACGAATATTTTGGACTTCGTCGAAAAAGAAAGAGGAGAAGACATTGGGGAGTTCAGTAGGTAGAAGGAAGAGGAGTCCTTTTTGCAGTTCCGAGAAGATTTGACATGACAGAGTAAAGAGATTTGGTGGATGTGGCATCGAGAACTTGAGAAGAAAAGAAGTTTGTTTTTGCTGATGAGATCATATGTTTGACTTTATTTATTTGTTTTCGGAATATTTGATTGTGGACTTGCAGTTTTGTTGATCGCCATCGTCTTTCCAGTTGGCGACGTTTGCGTTTTGCAAGTCGAATGTCTTGTGTGTACCATGGGGCGGAGGGTCTGTCAGGGAGCATGCGGGTAGTGGGGGGTGCATGTTCATCCAGCAGTTGAGAGAGGACAGTGTTGTAATGTGTGGATACGTCGGTAAGGGAAGAAATTTTGGAAAGGCGTTCAGCAGCTTGAGAAGAAAAAGTGTTAATGTTGATGGATTTCAGGTTGCGACGAGTAACAGATTTTTTGGTTCTGGCAGGTTTTGAAATATTAAGCAAGAATATAACAGCAGAATGGTCGGAAGAAAGTTTGTCAGTTACAGTCACTGACGCAACGTTTGTTTTCCTGCTTAGTAGTGCAGTGCAGCGTCTAGTGTGTCACTTTGCTCGAGCTTCTGCGGGACTGCGGCTTCTGTCCTCTGAGAATGTAAACTCTGTCTGTCTGTCTGTCTGTCTGTCTGTCTCTCTCTCTCTCTCTCTCTCTCTCTCTCTCAAACGTTTGTTTTCATTCTTGCAAAGAGGGTTCTGTTCTCTCAGTTCTCCACTGATTTTACATGAAGCACACTTACAGTCTAAAACGTTAAGAAACTGCGAACGGAAAAGAAATTGCTCATTTCCTTACATATCATATCCTCAATAAACCAATGCCGTTTCAGCCCAAAGAGAGAAAAAAAAGAAAAAAAAAAGAAAAGAAATCGAGGTGTTTGTCGCTATAAATATCAGCTAACAAAGAACGAAGAACAATGAATGTGCTGTCCATTATTTTTGGATGTTTTTATTTCAACGGTACACAAAACATGCACACAACATCAAGTACAAAAACAACTGAAACAAAGTAAAAACAGATGAACACACTGAAACACATATGCGTGCGCCCGGCCCGATCCCGCTCGCGTGTGCGTGCACGCGCGCACGCGCGTGCGCGCGCGCGTGTGTGTGTGTTCGGTGTGCGGGATTTATCCACAACATGAAATGTACGCTATTCAGTATTCTTCATAACACAATCGTCAATGTATGCTCAGTCTTGATTTCAGAAATTGACCGGAAAGACAAAAACAAATTAATATCTTCAGTGGAACACAGGTGGAAAGGTAGCATTTCAGACACGCATATGGTGCAGTTTTTTCTCAGTCAACATGAAAAATGATATCTGTTCAAATCCATTTTGCCCACATTTCCCGTAACAGTTATTATGGCCTTGAAATTGCGCGCGCGCGCGCGTGTGCGTGCGTGTGTGTGTGTGTGTGTGTATAGTTTGCTTGCGTGCGTGCGTATGTGTGTTCGTGCGCGTACGCGTGCGTGCGTGTGTAAATGTGTGTATGCGTATGTATGCGTGTATACGTTCGTGCATATGTGTGTATGTTTGTGTATGTGTCACAGTGTGTGTGTACGCGCGCGCGTCAATATGTGTTTTCGCGCGCGCGTACTGTACGTCAGTGACTAATGTGTGCGTGTGCCCGTGTCTCTGTCTGTGTGTCTGTGTGGTTTGATTTGTTTTTCTTGAGCCTGACATGAAAATTACACATTTGGAGGATTTTTGCTTGGTTGAATAGTTTGTTCAGTGTAAACTGGTAGTGGTGTGTGTTGTAATACATGAGCGGTAATCATCGTTTTCACTTGATGTTGGAAACACTCAGTGTGGTTCGTCCGTCGGGATCGACGAGGACCATCTAGTCATCCTGGGGGTGGGTGGGTTGGGCTCTGTGGGTGCACAGATGACTGGTCAGGCCAATCCGCGCCCGGAAGGTTCTGACGCAGTGTGGACAGGGGATGGTGGCGGCTGTCGGGGACTTGCTGGCACTGCTTTTCCTGGCCTGTCTGCGTTGCTCTGCTGCAGCGATTCTGTTGGCCTCACAGGATTTGGCGCCTTTGTGGACAGCTGAACGCCACTTTGGTCTGTCCATTGCATTTAGCTCCCACGTGTCGTGGCTGATGTTGAAGGCCTTCAGAGAAGCTTTCAGAGTGTCTTTGAAGCGCTTCTTTTGGCCTCCATGGGAACGCTTGCCATGTTGGAGTTCGCCGTACAGCAGTTTCTTGGGGAGCCGGTGGTCTGGCATGCGAACTACATGGCCTGCCCAGCGCAGCTGGGCCTGCATCAAGATGGTGTAGATGCTGGGCAAGTTTGCACGAGTGAGCACCTCTGTGTCAGGGATCTTCTCTTGCCACTTTATGCCGAGAAGTTTTCTGAGGCTGGTGGTGTGGAAGTGGTTCAGCTTTTTGGCGTGGCGTTTGTAGACCGTCCATGATTCACATCCATAGAGCAGTGTGGTGAGAACTATGGCCTTGTATACTTTGAGCTTCGTCTCCAGGGTGATGCCTCTCCTGTTCTAAACGTTCTTATGGAGTCTGCCGAAGGCAGCGCTGGCTTTGGCGAGTCTGGCATTCACCTCGTCGTCGATGACAACTGTGCGAGAGAGTGTACTGCCCAGGTATGTGAACTTGTCCACCACGTTCAGTCGTTGCCCGTTGATGAAGATGTTTGGTTCAGCGTAGGGCTTTCCTGGAACTGGCTGGTGCATCACCTCAGTCTTCTTTGTGCTGATTGTGAGGCCAAAGTTGTCACAGGCAGCAGAGAACTTGTCGACGCTGTGTTGCATGTCAGCTTCGGAGGCAGCGTTGAGAGCGCAGTCATCAGCAAATAGGAAGTCGTTGACGATGTCTGTCCTCACCTTGGTTTTTGCTTGAAGCCTCCTGAGGTTGAAGAGTGAGCCATCTGTGCGGTACCTGATGCCAATGCCTACGTCAGCGTCTCTGAAGGCATCTGTCAGCATAGCTGAAAACATGAGACTGAACAGGGTGGGGGCAAGAACACACCCTTGCTTGACTCCGTTGGAGACAGGGAATGGTTCTGAAGTCTCTCCGTTCTCTTGGACTCGGGCCAGCATCCCATCGTGTAGTTGCCGTATGATGGTGATGAACTTTCTGGGACACCCGTACTTCGCCATGATTCTCCAAAGGCCATCTCTGCTAACAGTATCGAAGGCCTTGGTCAGATCGACATAGGTGGAGTAAAGGTCGGCGTTCTGTTGCTGACACTTCTCCTGGAGCTGCCTGGCAGCAAACACCATGTCGATAGTCCCGCGTTCTTTCCGGAAGCCACACTGGCTCTCTGGTAGGAGACCTTGCTCAAGGTGCGCTATGAGACGGTTGAGTAGCACTCTGGCCAGAGTCTTGCCTGCGATGGACAGCAGGGATATTCCACGATGGTTGTCACAGGCCTGACGATTTCCTTTGCGCTTGTACAGGTGTATGATGGAAGCGTCTTTGAAGTCCTGTGGAACTGCCTCATGCTGCCAGATGAGCTGGAACAGCTGATGAAGCTTCTCAGTCAGCGCCATACCACCTTCTTTGTAGACCTCAGCTGGGATGGAGTCTGAGCCAGGGGCTTTGCCACTGGATAGCAGACGGATAGCTTTCTGGGTCTCCTCCAAATTTGGAATCGCATCCAGCAACTCACTGACTGGCACCTGGGGGAGTTGGTCGATGGCTTCATCATTGATGGTGGAAGGGCGGTTCAGTACGCTGTCAAAGTGTTCAGCCCATCTCTCAAGGATCCCGTCCTTGTCAGTGATTAGGGTAGAACCATCAGCACTGAGGAGTGGAGCAGATCCGGAGGTGGTGGGACCGTAGACTTCTTTCAGGCCGTTATAGAAGTTCTTCATGTCGTTCCTGTCTGCAAAGCCCTGGATCTCATCAGCTTTGTTGCTCAACCAGGAATCCTGCAACTGCCGCAGCTTCAGCTGGATGGTGCTGCGTGCGATCTTCAATATGTCTTTCTTTGACTGTGACTTGGGATCTTCAATGTGGGCTCTGTAGGCTTGGCGTTTGTCCTCCAGCAGCTGCTTGATATCAGTGCAGTTCTCATCAAACCAGTCTTTGTGCTTCCTGGCAGAAGGCCCCAGGCACTCCATGGCAGTGTTGTACACCGTCTCATGCAGTGCGCCCCATGCTGCCTGCACATTTTGTTGTCCAGCACGGTGGACTCAAGGCGTTCTTCCAGGGTGTCAGCAAAGCTCTGCTTGATGTTGCCTAGCTCCAGTTTGTTGACATTCAGGCGTTTGGGTGCTTTCATGCCCTGAGGCCGTCTCTTGGGCTGGATGCGGAGGTTGAGTTTGGAAACAATAAGGCGGTGGTCTGTCCAGCACTCGGCGTCGCACATGGCCTTCGTGACTCGTACGTCCTGCCTGTCCCTCTTCCTGACGATGACAAAGTCGATGAGATGCCAATGCCCAGAGCGAGGATGCATTCATGACGTCCTGTTACGGGTAGGGAGGCAGAAGACGGTGTTTGTGATAAGAAGGTCGTGCTCGGCACATGTCTGGAGAAGTAGTAGACCATTGCTGTTACAGTTACCAACCCATGCTTCCCAATCACGCCTTCCCAGGAGGTGCTGTCACAGCCAACTCTCGTGTTAAAGTCACCAAGAATGATGAGCTTGTCTGCGTTGGGAACAGTGGTGATGACAGCGTTCAGGTCCTCGTAGAACTTGTCCTTGATCTCATCCGGGTTGGTCATGGTGGGCGCGTAGGCGCTGACAATGGTGGTAAACTTCTTCCCGTTGCATAAGGGGAGTTTCATCGATCGTTCACTCCTTTCGGGGGGCCAGCCAGCTTGCCAACGAGGGTTGTCTTCACTGTAAAGCCAACTCCAGCCTCACGTCTCTCCTCAGGTCCGCGCCCACTCCAAAAGAAGGTGTAGCCTGCGCCTCGCTCACAGAGTTCGCCTTTTTCTGCCAGTCTGGTCTCACTTAAGGCAGCGATGTCGATGTTGTACCTGGCTTGTTCACTCGCAATGAGTGCTGTGCTTCTCTGTGGTCTGTCTGAGTCGCCTCTGTCCAGAAGCGTACGCACGTTCCATGTGGCAATGGTCAAAGGGGTGCTCCTTGTTTTCTTCTTTCTTTCCTTTGTGTGTCGACCGGTTGAGTAGGGCCCCCGTCAGTCGCGGTATGCTGACTAGGGTGGTGTGGAGCAGGCAATGTTTAGGGCACCTTTTCTAGCCCCTTCCTCGTGCCATGAGCACGGTACTGTCCTGAAGACTCGGAGGGCTGCTCAGTCGCTCAGGCGTCTGCCGATCTCCACCGCTGCTCCAGTCGGTGAAAAACGACCCTATGGCCTGAGCCGCCTGTGTGCAGGTCCGCGGCTACGACTGCCAGTGTACCCACACCTGTCGTTTCGTCGCTCGCCTGTCACCACAGGGCTTGGGGAAAGTGATGGTATGGGATGAAGGCTGACTGATGACTTGCGCGTTGTTTATAGTGAGGAGGAGTTGCGCACCGTCGACTCCACTCTCTTGTCCGAGACCGTCTGTATCCAGTGGCAAGACGAGGTCAAGACGACTGGAGATGGAAACGGATGCAGTGGATGACCAGGATGTCCTATGTGCCTCATCCTGCCCTCAGCACTCCACAGTGCTCTGCTGCAACCGCCTTCCTCTCCGTTGAACCATGAAGGTTTCTTCTGCAGAGTCCGCCGGATCCAGTCTTCACATGCTTGGGTAGACAAGCCCTAACTCACCGAGGGTTTGAGACCCGTCGGCTACCCTCACCTAGTTTAGCCAGTCAAAGTCGTTGGCCGGGGGTTGGGCGCTGCCGCATGCAAGCAGCTTCTAAACACTCAGTATGGAGTAGGGGAAGCAATCTATCAAATTGTCGATCTCCGATGAAATTGCTTCCCCTCTATCCACACTCGCTCTCTCTGTCCCAACCCCACAGTGTGCAGATGAAAGGAGGAGGAGCCTTGGTTCCTGCTTCATCGCACCACTGAGTTAGAGGGGTCCTTGATGTTTGTTTTCTTTCAGGTTGTCTTCCTTTTTATCTAAAGTTAAAACAAAAATTATTAAAAAAATGAATATAATTCTGTATCTCTCACATAATCTATTTGAAATATCTGGGAAAAGTTATGGCAGTATACCGTGGCTTGAATCTCTCTCTCTCTCTCTCTCCCCCCCCCCTCCCCCCCCCCCCCCCCCCCGGGCCCCCTCTCTACCCGGCCGGGCCCTCCGTTACTGACGTGAAGTAGTATTGTATGTTGCTTCGTTAAAGTCAAATATTTGTCTTGCAGTGGTCAGCGGTGTTTTTTTACTTTTGATTTGAGCAACCATGAGGAGAAAAGGAGGCATATAACGTTGTTTTATCTTATTTTAATTCATTCTTTATTATTACTGTAATTACTGCATATTTGGACTGTTTCAAGTTTTTTCACAAATATCTTTTCAACCCCCCCCCCCCCCAAAAAAAAAAAAAAAAAAAAATGACGTGTGCACAAGCACTGCAATACTCCAGTCAGACAACTGGATCATTCTTTTACAAAAAAAATGCTATGCTGAGCAATAAAGAAGCCAAATATGTTGAAAATTTGTGCAAAAAAACAAAACCAACGTGGATGCAGAGAGTTACGTTCAGATTACGGTGAAAAGACTCTACATCCGGGTATTCTGTGAAAATCGTGTTGTTTTGTCGAAGGTTCTGGCTCGGCACGCTTGAGCCGAAACCATGATAAAATTTGTGTTGTAAATAATCATGTGAATTGAGTTATTGGTTTTCACAGCTTGTTTGCAAAGATGTGTGAATGTGGCGAGGCGTTCCGCCTCATGCAACACTGTGAGTATTGCAGTATCTGTGTTGATTGAGGTTTCGGTTCAGATAGCGCGCCTTCATTATTTTTAGTGCATGCTTTGGTGGTTGTTTATTTTTTATTTGTATACTAGTGTTATAATTTGACTTACGTTTTTGTGAAATTAAGTTCTGCTGCAGGCCACAGTATGAGATGGACATGCTACACTAAAATTAGGGAACGTTTTAAGTCGTACTTTTCGCAGCATGATCTGAAGACTTTACATCTCACACGCACCATTGTTACATCTGTCTGTACAGGTGCATAAATGCCATACGCTTAAAAACAAAACGGAAAATAAACAAGAAGACTAAAACGTTTTGTTTATCAAGGCATAGCACAATGGGCTTTGCGAGTGTTGTTGTTCAATGATTAGGTCTTTGATTTATAAGCATATTCAAAGTACTTACGGAAAGCAACAGATGTTTGAAAGTGCTTGCTTCTGCATGTTAAACTCGTAATGAAAAGCTTAAAATTGGATTTGAAATGATTTTTTTGGTGACTGTTTTGGAGCTAATCTATTTTGAAAGCTTATGTTGGTTCAATCTTTCCTTGATATTCAACATAGATTCCATGAAATTTGTACTACAAGCAGCCCAGCAACAGCAGATAAAACTTTTAAATTACAAAGTTTGAGTGCAAGGATCAGAGTGGTTAAACTTAGGGCGCTGTCTGACTCTTAGGGTCTTGGGTTAGATTCTGATGTCAGAAAAGAGTTGAGAGTATTTTTATCAGATCCAGCATCAACATATGACAATATGTGCAGAATGGTTAGTGCCTTAATTTGTTAATGATTTGATCTCCTCCTTCATTCTTGTTCATGTGTGATATTTATACCCATGTAGAAGTAGACAATCAAATATGGAAAGATCGTTTAATCCATGTCAGCTTTTATTTATCATGGAATTGTGAACATAACTAACATGCGTTATGTGACAGTAATAAAGCTGCAGTCCTTAGTGGAAGAAGTGCACTGTTTGGAATGTATTTATAACTTACTGGCATTACAGTATATGTTTTTTGATGTTGTATACATATACTTGGTTTAAAGATAGATCAGTCGTACATGCATTGGATAATAATGCTCAGGTCATGTAACGAGTTGCCATCATTATAATCCCCTGTTGCTTATCTGGAAGTCATCACCTAGAAACATAAATGGGAATAACTCCATAATCAAAACACTTAGAAAGTTTAACAATCAGTGTTTCTATTTTCGAACAAGATAATCATTACATTCCCTTTCTTTTGAAGATAAACAACAAGATTTTTTGGCACGGAATTAGAAGTCCATTTATTTTTTGCAGCATGGAAAATTCGGCCACTCCTGGTGATGTACAATATAGACTCACTGTTGTTGGGTGGTACTGGTTTGGTATTGGGGGCAGGATTTTCAGGCCCTGGGATGCTGGTGCTAGATGGAGGTGTCCTTTTAGGCCTATTCTAAGTTGAGTGACGCAGAATCCGTCGGTTATGTCATAAAACTGCACCATCTTCTGTTCTCACAGTGTTATTAGCATGGCTCAGCGCGAAAGGCAGTGACAGTTGCTGGTTTCCAGTCATCTTCTTTGGCCAGTTGCCCATTGATGTGATCACCAGTCTGCATGGGTGGCAGGGGGTGTGCAGCTTTGTCGTAATTCTTCTGAGTGGACTGAAGTTGGTGGTGTCCAGAAATGACGTTATTTGGGTCAGTAGTCTTTGGCTTCGACTGCTTGACAGTGGCCGGAAGGATGGAGTGGAGTTGTCGACTGATCAGCATTTTAGCTGGAGATACCAGATTGTCCACGGGAGTGCTGCGGTACTCTAGTATGCTGAGTAGAGGATTGCGACCATCAGATTTGGCCTTTTTCAAGAATGTGTTTGCCTGAACTGTCTTTTGAGCAAGGCCATTTGATTGTGGATATCCTGGACTGGGACTGGAACTGCTGTGAACTGAGGTCCATTGTCACTCATGACAGTTTCAGGTATGCCATGGTGGGCAAAGTGAACTGGCAGTTTGCTAATGACAATGGCAGGTGTGGTGTTGGGTAGTTCATCAATTTCAGAGTATTGATTGTAGTTGTCTACAGTTATGAAGTAGGTTTTGCTGTTCCATGGAAAAAGATTTACTCCCACTTTATGCCAAGAGCAAGAAGGAATTGAATGGTTATTTTTTTGGATTTGATTTGGCCTTTGAGACATGTACAGATGGGCATTGGCAGTGTGTTTATCAATTTCTGTTGCCAGTGTTAGGAGTTTCCTTGGTATTGGTTATGGCACTCACAAAGAACTCCTCTTCATTGTCCTTGTCTCCTCTTCATTGCCCTTGTCTTCTTCAGTCGAGTGTACCTTTCTGTCCTTATGTGGTGGTTGTTGTTCCTTTGCAAGGCACACTTTAGCCCAGTGACTAGCTTTGTGGCAGTAGTTGCAAGTGGAACCGAAAGCTTGACATTCTTTTTGTCTGTGTTTTCCTCCACAGTTTCTGCATGAGAAAATGTTTTGAGATCTATTGTGTTGGCATTGCCAGTAACTTCCTTTGCTTGTGGCTTCTTGACAGCATCCACTTGTGGGTTTGTTGTTGACATTGATTTCAGTTTCATATGCAAAGCCTCTGGTATTGCAGTTTGTATGCTGAGTCTGTATCCTTCAGTTAATAGTTTTTGAGGGATTTCTTGTGATGTAATACGAGCAACAATACAGTCTCTCACCGTTTCATCTTTCTGGTCTGGCTGATAGCTGCAGTTTTTGTACTGAGTTGTGTAATCTGTTATGAATCAAGCAAAGGTCTCATTTGGTTTTTGTCTACATTAATGAAAGACATATCAGGCAAATACTTTATTTGTTTTTGGTTCTGTATGTTCTTTGAATTTTTGGATCAATATCATGAATATGTCAACATATTTTGCTTCAGCATCGGATAGTCCCCATGAGTTGAATATGTCTCTGCCTTTCTGGTTAGCCCAAATGAGCACGTGGGCAGCACATGCTTCTGCTGTTGTCTTTTTCAGTGGTGCTTGGAACAGAAGTTTTTTATGTTGGCTGACGTGCCATTCCTCATAGGTTTTTGGCATCCCAATTTATTGATCATGGGTTGTTCTGTGATGTGGCCTTTTTGTCCAGGCCTATGGCTTGTTGTATTGCTGATTTTTTTCTCTTTTTTTTTCATTTTTTTTTTTTTTTCTCAAAGAAATATACCCATCCTCCCACTACTTTGAGAGCGGAAAAAGGGGTCTGATATTATTTTTTAAGGCAAAAATAAGTCTTGTATTTCTGTGCAGCGGCGCTGTTAGTAGTACATATGTGAAGTGTGCATAGCAGACAGCTTGCTTCCTTTTGTTTGAAGTAACATGTCAGTCGCTTTGTCGGGACTTGCGTATTATTCATTAGCTTGGATTGGATGTTCTGACATTATGTTGAGTGTTTTCATGTTTATACTCATTACTTGATTTAAAAATTGATTTGTTGTACATTTGGTAATAATGCTCAGGCCATGTAACAAGTTGCTATCATTTTAATCTGCTGTTGTTTACCTGAAAGTCATCACCTAGATTGGCTAGAAACATGAAATGATAAATTAAAACACATGGGAAGTTTATTGATTGATATTTCTGTTTACGAACAAAGTAATCATCACAGGATGATTATTACAAATGTTTAAATAAACAGTATTAATCACAATGCAGAGTTTAGATTTGGTTTGGGATACAGTGGATCATTTGACTGGTTCACCACAAAATGATAAATCAGTGGGTAATTTATGGAAAGACCCATTGACATAGTGATACTATGGTGAATATATATATATATATATATATATGTGTGTGTGTGTGTGTGTGTGTGTGTGTGTGTGTGTGTGTGCGTGTGTGTGTGTGTGTGTATATGCATATATATGTATACACACACACATATATATATTATATATATGTAAAATACATCATCATATTCATAATTAAACTTTATTTTGCAATGGTAAAACTGAAATGCTGGTAAGTGTGCTGACTGCCTGGATACTAGATTTAAACATTATCATAATGTTACAATTGATGTACTGTAAATATTGGTGAATAAAAAAAACCCCCACAATAATTCAGTCTGGGTTGCTGATCTTCCTGCTTCTGATGTCAGTTTGGAGTTCCTACTTTTTGTTTGTCTTTCATGCAGTACTCTTGCTTTGTTATGAACATGCATCCATTCATGGAATTTATCTGTTATACCTTCTAGCAATAATATAAATATAATTATGGCTGCTGACATACTGCATTATGGATACTTTTATTGACCATCTCTTTACTTTGTGAGGGCAAGTAAAAATTTATTAGGACAAGTCCTTGTAGATTTTTTTTATGTATTTGTCCCCAGGATACCTAAAATTGTCTGGGAAAGTTTTACTCTGAGATAGCTTCACTTTTTCTTTGTATTCATGCCTTTACTCCTTTTTTGTTTGTGGGCTGCAACTCCCACATTCACTCGTATACATGTACATGGGTCGGCTTTTATGTGTGTGACTGTTTTTACCCCGCCATGAAGGCAGCCATAATTTGTTTTCAGGGGTGTGCATGCTGTGTATGTTCTGGTTTCCATAACCCACTGAACTACATGATCTTTAATCAAATTAATGTGTGTATTTTATCGACTGCTTACTATACACATGACGGGGTTTAAGCACAAGCAGGTCTGCACATACGTTGACCTTGGAGATTGGAAAAATCTCCACCCTTTACCCACCAGGCGCTGTTACTTCAATGGCAGACATTCACACTGAACAAATTGGGGCTCAGCATTTTGATATTATCGCTGCTGTATTTGGTGTACAGATCTTTGGTTGAATATTGTTGACTCCTAGTTCGGTTTTTTGTTGTTGTTGTTGTTGTTTTTTTGTTTTGTTTTTTGGTGTGTGTAGGTGCTAGACAGAGGTGTTATTCTGAAATGTGTGTCATGAAAATGCATTAGACTTTGACTGTTTGAGTCCAAACAAAGCTAAGAAGAATAAGGGCTGCTTTTTTAATACAAAATATTGTGTTTTTTTTTTCCAGATGAAACTCGCATACGAGTTGAAAATGGCCTTCATCTGTCAAAGGAGGAACTAGTGATAGTTTTGACCTACTTTATGCTATGGCACGAGAAGTAAGTTATTTTGAACCATTTCTTATCCATTGGATATCATGTTATTTTTTTTAAATTATTATTTATAAAAATTAAAAAAAATCAATCCCCATCATCTGCACCATTTCAGTGGCATTACTCCCATGCCACTCATTAAGATTCCCCCATACACGGCCACACCCGGGTTCGTCCGTCACACTCGCAGTTCCAGCATCGGCAGTCCACAGGGAACCATCTATGTTAGGTCGCCAGGAGGCCACACACCAGAGGAGACCCTGCACTTCTGCTGAGTCACTTTGGTGGTGTTCAGTGGTGCCTGTTCTGATTCAGCGTACTTAGTACACCACCTACTAAGCCCCCTACTAATGACAATAATGGCTTTGTCGCGGAGCCAAACTGAGTGAGCATCCCTCCCAGAGTGGAGACCGCCAACATGTCCCTCAAACAACAGCCCCCCATGAATCTGCCGACACTGAAGATATTGACAGGACTCGCCCCAAGCACAGCAGTGGAGGGGTATTGAAACTGAGGTGACCATTAGAGCAGGGCATGAAAGAGCACAGACTTTGAGACTGTTTTGTTTATTTTCATGATAATGAAGGAGGATGACAATGTTGCTATGGAGATCCGTTTAGGTTTGGGACTGTGTGACAAGGCTGTACTCTACGCTTACTGTCATAATATCATCTTGGCGTTAACCAGGCCTGAGAGATACAGACACTTGCAGTGTTGGTCAGGAAATTAGAGCAACACACCCAAAGACGCATCCTTGAAGTGGATGACACTCGACTGTGTGGTGCCAGTCTCCCCATTTAAGCCCACAGCACACTCAACTTGGGGTAGGAGCCGGCCACGGGCCAAAAAACCCACCTCCGCTGGGATTCGAACCCGCATCCTCCCAGCCATCAGTCCACAATGCTTACCACTTCGCCACGGTGGCTGGTTATATATGTTAATTATGTTGGTGCATAATGTATTTGATATCATTTAATAGGATTCATACAGCCAGGAAAAAATTAGGAAGGTTTGAGAGAAATGATGTGGTTTTAGGTCTTGATTATTGATTTTCAACCATGTATGAGAAAGTTTGTTACTTTTCAGCTGGGTTTTGGAAAGCTTGTAAATTTTGACAAAGTAGCAGTACAAAAAGATTATTGAAGCTTCTGAAAGCATACATACAGCATAGTTTTCCATTTAGGAGATAAAGAGAAAAAAAATAGAACTTAGAAGCTTGGGTGAATGCTGTCACTGTAGTATACTGTTGTTGTATACCCTTTCAGAACAATTACTCTTGAGTATGGTATGAATTATTCAAAATGATTATGTTCTTTAATCTTTCTTTCGTTCTTTTTTTTTCTTTCTTTTTTTTTAAAATTGAAAAATGATATTTGGTGAAAATTATTACACATTTACGACTTGCATTTTCAAAATTTTTTCTGATAAATCGCTTTAATAAAGTGTACATCTTTCATTACTGATCTGTGTGGAAAATCCGAAATGAACTTGTTCAACTTAAGTCAAATAGGAGAATAATTACATTTAATCAGAAACCATGGCTTTGAACTTGAAAAAGAGCTGTGTGGTTGTTTTTGAATGGCACTGAGGGAGTTGAATAAAAACATTGTTTATTTGTATTCTTATATTTACAGTTTCATTTATTATTGTCTGAGAACTAGTATAGCAAATGCAAGACTGAAACTGTGAAAAACTTGTTTGTGACATCTGCTTTGAATGTAGAAATTTATGAATATTACTTTATTAGTTTGTCCGTAAGAATTGATAAGATACTTTGTCATGACCTTCAGTTAAACACATGTTTATTGTCTATGATTTGTATATAATTTCTTTTTAGGCAATGTCTCTGTGTCTTCACCAAGGACATGAAAAACATGGAACGCATGAACGCAGTAATTCAGGTCATCTTGAGGACTGCCCTTCAGATGATAAAGATCTTACCAGATTTGTATGCAAAGAAGCAGAAACAGGCATCTGCTTTGAAGGGGGAGACTGCAGGCAGCTCCACAGACAGCCAACCAGGGAAGAGTGAAGGAGGCCAGCCTGTGGCAGGAGCATCTACAAGTACAAGCGGAGGAGATGAAGCCAATAGCAGAGAGCCAGAGGCCAAGGTACCAAAGGAAGATGCTGCTGTGGACACAGACAATGCTGAGGAGGAGGACATTTTCACAGCAGAGGAGAAATTTCGCCTCCTTGAATTCACACAAAAAGTGTTCATGACTAACTTTCCACTTTACCAGATACAGAAATCTCTTCAGCCTGTATCACTTGAGGTGAGATTATTTCTATTTTATTATTTGAATTTTGATATATTGTTGTGTTCTGATCGCCAGTTAAGAATACTGTGGAAAGGTCTCTCATTCGGTCATTGGCATTAATTAGTTTTCAAAACGTTCAGAATCCACAATTATTATTCATCATTGTGTAGTAAAACAACTGTCAGATATCTAGAAGCTGTTCACAATTGAAAATATATTAATAAAATTTGCAAAAACAGAGAGATTGATTAAAATAAAAACATTTTTAAAAGAATTATAAGACTACCGAATCCATTTGAAATTCTAAAATAAAAAATTTTAGTTACTTTTTTGGTTCACATGTGTGTTTATGCACAACATGAGTCCATGTGATAACTTTGTTTCAATTGTTTCTGTGCATCATGTATGTATGTGTATGTGCCCATGGTAAGTTAAAACAATTTTTTTTTCTGGAAATATTTTGTCTGTCAGCACCAAAATTGGTTTAAAAACTGCTTAAAGACAGGGAACCCCCACCCCTCACCCCTCCTCCTGTCCAGAGAGCAAAATTTTGTCAAATAATTGGATATCAGTCTGATTATATCATGGGAAATATTAAAAAGTACAAACAAACAAAAAACAAACACATCTCACTCATCGAAAACATCAGCTTTCAAGGTAAGGGTCAAGCCAAATGAAATAGTGAAATGCAGGTAGGTGTGGGCTTCACGTTCAAAAAGAATTTCTTTATTACCAGTAGAAAACTCAGTTTGACAAACATTTCTGATAATCACCAAAAATAATGGATGTACTGGTAACCCACCACCCCTCACCAAAAATAATGGATGTACTGGTAACCCACCACTCCCATACCTGCCTCTGCCCATGGTGTTTTCAGTTTTGTTGTTGTTGTGCAGCATGAATCACACATGAACCAGAACTATGAAGGCTTTGTCTCTTGTCTTGTTTTTGTTTTTGATGGAAGAGAGGTATAATGCTGCACAGTTGTGATCTCCTCCAGAATTCATGAAGTGCATTTGAAACTGCCCACTTCAGACAAAGTTAACAGAAATTATAAACACATTCATGCATTAATGCACATTTGGACATGTGCTTGCACAAACACACACTTTTATATCTATGTCATAATTCTGTATAGAAAACTTATTTTTAAAAATCTTGCTCTTGTTTCGGTTTTCAGTTTCAGATTTACTCAGTGAGGCATCACTGTGTTCAGACAAATCTATATACACTACACCACATCTGCTAGGCAGATGCCTGACCAGTAGCATAACCAAACGCACGTAGTCAGGCCTTGAGTGCTTGGACATATATATTTATGGAACTATCAGAGTGGAATTACACTATAGGATTTTGCCAGAGAACAAGACTCTCACTGCCATGGGTTCTTTTTCTGTGCACCAGGTACATGCTTCACATAGGATGGGCCTTCAGATTGTCTCATCTGAATGACTAGATGCTCAGTTTGATTTTCCAAACTAGAGAGAAAGGGCGAGAACGGGGTTCTAACCCAGACCCTCATGGATGCTCTGTTGGCAGATGAGCCATTCTGCCACCTTGCTTTTGAGTTGTGAGTAACTTCAGATTCGAAGAGATAACCTTTTACTTTTATTTCTATTTATTAATGAATTTTATTTGAAACTGATCCTTTTTACCCACCAAATTGTACGCTTTAGATGTTGGTGGTAGTTACGTATTAGGTGAATTCTCCAGAAATATTTCTGATCGAAGGTGATTTTTCTTTTTTTTTTCTTTTTAAAATTTTTTTTTATTTATTTTTTGTTGTTGTTGTTCTTTTTCTTTTCCTCCTGTGTTTCATGCCATTGTCATGGCATTACACTCATTTTGATGATACATGATTCTCAGAACACACAGACATGTCTGAATTTGTTCCTGCTGTCACAGCATCAGTAGTATACAGGAAACTTATGAAGTTAGGTCACCATGACTGCCATGAAGCCACTTCATGGAGAAGACATTGCATTGCTACTGAGTCACATAACTGGTGACAGTGTTTGTGTATGTGCAGAGCCAGATTTGATTGATTCTCAGGACACTGAAGAATTTTTCAGAATCTCCAGAGTGGTAGTTGAGGGAAAATTGAAACAGATGAAGAACCACTGAATATAGGACTTTATTTTTTTCTCTCCCTTTTTTTTTCCTCAGCTGCATGCAGGTCATGGAGCACCAGCATTTTTTTTTTTATTCTTTAAAAATTTCTTTTTATTCATTAACACCAGCAATTTTTTTCTTTATTCATTTATATATATATATATGTATTTGCTTCACATGCCTTGACACCCCCCCCCATCCCCCCCCAAAAAAAAAACAACAACAACAAGAACAAAAAACACAAATCAACAACAACTAAACAAACAAACAAACAAAACAAAATGCCCCACTTTTTTCCATCTTTTTTCTTTCCTTTTTTACATTTCCAGGTTGTTTTTCGCTTGTTTTTTTACAAGTCAGTTTTCCATAATAGTTTGTTTCAAATTCATTCAAAGTATTAGTATTCTTAATATTCAAAGTGTCTGACTGTTCTGTTTAGAATTAGGAGTTAAAAAAAAAAGAAGAAAAGGGTTTTTGACTGTAATATAGATATGTATCCTATTGATTCATAATATATCCTGTGTCAACCTAGCCCATGAAATAAGTCACCTGAAGCGTTCGTCCAAACAGTTGAGTACAACACAAGTGACATGCATTCATGAAGTGAACAATGCTTGGCGGTTCTCAGTCTTAGTCTTCCCATTTATAAAAACAAAACCAAAAAAAATTATACTCAGCTTTGGGTAAGAGCCATTAAAGACTAAGAAATCCCATTGATATGCCTCAGTGAGATTCAAATCCACACCAGTGACATAAATGAGTGACACATTTTCTGAATCAAAATCAGGATTTGGAATTAAAGGTTAACAATTTACACTGAAATAGAATCTTCTGTCCTTAAAGACGATGGCACACAACTTGAGCCATTACTGCTTTTCAGTTTGTTTCTCTGTATAGAAATTTGTTAACTGTAAGCAAACTGACTGAAGCATTGTACAGTAATGGTTTCATGTTCTGTCTTTGTATTTTCGTAAAGAGCAAATGTTGCTGTACTTGTTTGTTATATCATGGTTCAGCTCAAGCAGTGAATTACGTAATTAATGTTTGGTGTTTGCAAAATATTTTTCCTAGTATCCTCCATTTAATAACACATACTTAACTGTGACCCAACTAGAGCAGACTCCGGCAGGGCATTTAAATCACAGAAAGAAAAAAATGTGAAATGAGGTTGTTTGTATACAGCTTACTTTACAGTTTACAGAGTTCATTACAAGATTTATATTGATTGAATGAAGAAATCTGGTTTGGTTGTTGTTGGTGTGTTTTTTTAATTTGTTTTTTCACTTTGCTGGTTACATGTCTGTATCACTCTTTGTGTGTATGTGTTCTCATGAGTTTAAGTGAGTGGTTATTACATATATTGCCATTCTTATATTTGTTCACATCCAGTTTTAGAACTGTTATGAAGAGGCCTTTATGATGATTCTGAAACAACTGAACCATGCATGATTGTACCACCAGTCTTCATCCATCTGATTTCTGAAACTGGTAGTGTTAATATTGCCTGCATGATTTTCTGCTTTGCTAACATTAACCTGTATATATATATGATTTATTTACATGTATGTGTGTATGTATACATACATACATACATATATATATATATATATATATATATATATATATATATAGTCAGGTCACACGAAACTGAAACTGTCAGGTCAGGTCATTAGATCTGCTACTGATAACCTGAAATCCAGTACAACTTGTTCAGGGTCGGATTGCTGGTGACTAAACCGGCACTCCCACCGCTCCCTTCCGGGACTGGTGAGGCAGGTGGCTAGACACCCTTATGGAATTAAAAACGAGATCCCTAAAAGGGCATCGGCTCAGGAGAGCCACCGACGGCCATCTAGCTCCACCGTGCTGTGTGCATGCCACACGCAGTTGTATATAGGTGAAGTTTTTACTTCAGAACTGTCCAATTTACAACATCACTCAGTATTTTCCACTGTCAGCAACATATAAATAATTGCAGAAAATCAAAAACTTTCAACTTTCTACATTAATTTTGGGCTGGGAGGGTATGATTTATATCCAAATAACTGAAGCATTACTTTTTGTTCTGTTTAGTATGTCTGTTGAATTTAAGAACTGCTGGAAAGACCAAAATATCTCTCTCCCTTTTTTTTTTTTTTTCTCCCATGGCCTATAGTATAATAAGGTATATTTAGTGCAGTCACATATGAGTCAGGAAGGCTACCTGTTGTAGATAAAAAAAAAAGTGATTCACTGAAAAAAGATGGTTCAGATGGAAATCATACTTTTATATTGAGTGATTCAGGGGAGTGGATTCAGATGGAACAATGAATATTGGTGTCCAGCTTGGTACTGTTGATTGAAGATTGTAATGAGCAATTTTTTTTTAAAGCTGCAAATTAAAACGTAAAACAGAGAAATAGGTCATTCACAACACAATTTCTTTGATAAAAAAAAAAAAAAATTATTTGTGATTGTCATTCAATGTCAGGCACATGACTAAGTTACTTGGCATTTTTTCAATTCCTTGAGGTGAATTGGACCACAGAAGTACTCCTCTGGCAGACTTGGTTCTAGGGTGTCCATTTCAGTTGGGCTCATGTCCACCTGGTTGCTTTCAACTAGTTTCATCTAGTCCTTTGTGCATTCTCACCATATCTGCTCTGGCCATATTGCATATTGTATCTCATACACCTGTCAATGCAAGTCTTGAGTTCATCAGTACTTGATCTTGCCTCCAAGTCTCTATGGGATGACATTTTCATATTTATATTGAATATTCCTATCTTGTCATTGGACTTGGAGAGAGCTGTGGAATTCCATATACTGTAAGTTGCTGGGTGGTGTTGAATACATAACCCATCTTTTCTGTACCACTGTTTTCACTGATTGTGTTAGGTAGGTGCATCAAACTTCTTGTGTGGGGTTGTTTTTTTTTGTTTTGGTTTTTTTTTGGGAGGGGCGGGGGGTTCTCTCCTTTGCGGATGGATTGGGTCTCGTTATTCATTGTTATTCTCATGGATTATAATTTTTACCATCTTGGTATTGATTTTTGGGCCTGTTCTCTCTGCTTCAGGAAGACTGGTTGGTTTCTCATGTGCCTTGTTATCAGTGTGAGAGGAAGTATACATCATTGGCAAATTCAAGATTTTCCAATTGTTTGGAAGTTCATGATGCCTGTGTTAAAATTTTGAGTGTTTTTTCTCATGGTCAGTAGGAAAACTCAATTTGATAACAAGAGGCTGCCTGGTCATTCTTTCCATTCCTATCTTTCCATCAGTATCAGTCAGCCTGCTGTTTCAAATGACCTGATGTGTAGAATTGCCTTACAGTTTTGGATGATGGCAAGAAAATGAGGTATACCACAGGTGTGTTAGCTTCTAGATAACTATCTGTCCACAGTCTAAAGCTTTCTCAAAGTCTACAAATATGCAGTGGGTGACTGCCATTTTATTTGATTTTTATTGTTCAGATTGATATGCAGCATGGCAGCACAGCATGGTAAACACATGGTTCCTCTTGTCAAAAGCTGTCATGTTCTTCACCCAGTCTTTGAACCATGATTCTGGCTATGGCCTTGCTGGGACAGATAGCATTATAACCTCATCAGTTATTACACTTGCAGGATGAGAGATGCCCCTTCTTTATCGTTTAACAGGGTATCCTTTTTCCTATTCTTTCGGCACTTATCCTACTTTCTGCATTCGTGGATGTAGTCTCACAGTTTGTTTTTGTATCTGCCTTTGATCAGGTACTTTACAGATTTAATGTAGGCAGACACTGGTAGAATTATGTTCTCATTTGCACAGCATGATACAATGCTTCACCTTTCAGTTTCAGAACTCTCAACATATCTCTGTCCTCTCCCCACACAAAATATCTGAAATATAAACAGCTGATCTGAAGAACCTGGTATGAGTGGTGATGCTTCTTGTACTTGTTAACAGAACATTTTGTGTGTGTATTGTGCAGACTTTGTTCTTTAATCCTGGAGCTGTTCAGAGACTGACAGAAGAGGTGAGCAAACAGAGAGCTCATTAGAGATAAATCAGGTGTTGAAAAGAGGCGTTGATTCTGCCTATGTTGTTTTTCAACACATTTTTCTGTCAGTACAGTTAACGCATCACATCAGAATGTAGGTGCAGAGGAAATGTTTGTTAATGCAGCAGCCTATGTTGACTTGGCGTTTGGCTGAAACTAACAGTACTACAATGGTGGTTCCAATGTATGAATGTTGTTTCACAGAAATTGGTTGTAGAGAAATGAAGGGCACAAACTTAAAAGTCGTCATTAATATCCGCCATGGGGAAATGGTAGGCATTGCCAATTGATGACTAAGTGGATGTGGTTTTGAGCCCCTCCCCACCCCCAACCCCCACAGCAGAGGTGGAATTTTTTAGCCCATGGCTTGCTCCTGGGAACCCAGTATTGAGTGTGCTATGGGCTCAGATGTAAAGAATAGGACCACACAATCAAGAATTATTCTCTTCATGTTTGGATTTTTGGGAGTGTTGCTAAACTTCTGTGACCAACATGGCAGATGTGTCTGTATCTTTCAGGCCTTGTTGATGCTAGGATATGATTTAAAAAGAAGCGAAGAGTACAGCCTTTGTCGTGTAGTCCCAAACATGAATAGAATCCCATAACAGTATGGTCACATCATCATTTTTTTTTTTCATCAGTGTAGAAAAAACAGTCCTCAAATCCATGGCCTTTCATGTCCTGTTCTCATGTTGATCACAGTTATAAATTTCCCTCTACTTCTGACCATGCATCTTTTGAGTTCCTGTCAGTGTCATCTGTGTCAGCAGGTTCATTGGGAACTTGTTCATTGGATGTGTTGTTGTCTTCGTGCTCTAGAGGATGCTTGCTCAGTCTGGCTCTGTGACTGATTGATAAGTAGATGGTGTCCTGTGTATGTTGGATCAGAGCAGCCCTCCCCCACACTGGCGTCCAGTGTTAGTCAGGATCATAAGTCTGTCATGAGATACTGTTAATGGTCAGATGGGAGTGAGGCAACATCACTAACTGCACAATGTGTATAGCTGTCAGTTGTCTGCATGTGTGTTGTTTGCTGCATGGCTGCACACATAGTAAACATCAAGACTGCCCCCTCAGGCACCCTTTTTTTTGTTTTGATGCAGAATGTTACTTTTCAAACTATTGCAGCAAGAAGGAAAGCGTACAGTACTTAATTCTAGTTTGCATGTTTTTGACAAATGATAAACTGTGAAGACATAAGGTCACAATTTAGAATTTCTATTTTGGCAGTAACTTTTTCCTCTTTTGGGTGAGAAGGTAAACAGAGATCCTATGTGCAACATGTGCTTAATGCACATAAAAGAACCAAAAACAACACAAGAGCTGTTCCTGGCTAAATTCTGAAGAAAAATCCACTTGGGTGTCATACACTGTACCATGTCAAACTGATACAAACCAGGCTTATCTGTTTGCTCTTCTTGGCCAAAATTTATCGCAGCAACTCAATCATTCTCAGTGGCCATCATTTTTCAGATTAGTGACATTATCAATTTGCTCTGTCTTTGCCAACCTTTTATGCATTAGAAGTGTTATTTTCATGCATATATTTCTCTCTCTCTCTCTCTCTCTCTCTCTCTCTCACACAGCCAGTCTTATACTCATGTTATAGGCCAGACATGATGTCACAGTGGGGCGTGATTCAGCCGTCTATTCTCTGTTCATGGACAGGCTGTCAGTGGTGGCACTGCTCTTTCTCTCCATCCCTCCCATGCCGAGTCCCCTCCCCCACATCCCTCAGTGGGGATGGACACCTATGGTCTTCAGGAGGGCCACACTCTCGTGCTCTCCACAGGTCAAGTCACCCCAGTATCCCTACGGGAGGGGATGCTGGGCGCATGGCAGCCATCTGCTTGTCAGGTGAAGACGCTATCCGTAGGGTCTCCCCTGCTGGGGTAGACACGCACATGTCAGGCTGTCCCGCTATCCGGCCGGTCTTCCCTGCTGGGGGAGGCATGCACGTGTCAGGCAGTCCAGTGACACCGAGGTCGGGACAGGTTACTGGACTTCCTGCTGACCTGGAGTGTTTTTTCTTTATTTTTTCCCTTTCTAAAAGTCCATGTGCCAGTGAGCCCTGGGGATAGGCCCACAGGATGGTTGGCACTCATGGGTAGATCCCCCCGTTCTATCCATACAGGGGTGCGCCACTCGGGACATTGCACTTTCGGGTCTTCCTACCCAGGTGGGGAAAGCTTGCACTTTCACCAACCTCATCCTTAGGTAGTCAGAAGAACAGTAGGCCTTACTGCCTCCAAGCACATATGTGTCCCCACCTCTTTTCATGAGGTGCTACATGAGGACCTTGGCTCTCTCACTCTCATGTGTGGCTGAAGATGTTCTCCAGACACCTTATGGCTGGTGCCCATGGGTTGATTTCCCAATGGGGGTTTGCCCTGTGGCCACACCAGGCGCAGCGGAGGGCTAGGCCCTCTCCCTACCCTGATTTCAACCCAGCCCTGTGGAGGGACCGAGTATTTCTCAGTCATGACAACATCCATGCTCATCATCACCTCCCCTTTGGGTCCTTGCACCTCCAGACCCTCATCAAATCAAGGAATCCAAGAGTTTCTGCTGCCCCTCGAGAGATAACAGGGTGTTTTCACCCCTGGTATGTTCTGGGTTCAGTTGCGGACCTGCCTCCCAGGTCTCAGCCCAGCACGTTTTGCCCCATGTCTTTTTTCTCTACCAGGACTCGATCGCAGCCCAGCATGGGAGGGAATACTGCAGGCGGGACCCTTGCTTGTGCATCAGGAGACAGTGCACATGAGCATTGGGTGGCTCCAGCTTGTCCACGTCTTGGTTGGCCCATGGTCCCAACACCCAATTTGGATGGGACCTATGGGGCTACCATCATCCCCGCTGGAGGTCCTGGTGCCAGGGACCCTTGAGGAGGGTCTCTGAGGGTCAGTCACACTTCAAGGGTGATTTCTCCTTTTCAGACCTGATGCAGATGCACCTAAGGTAAATGCTTGGCTGATACAAGGCCTGAACTCTCCCTCCTGAACTCTGCCACGCATCTCTTACCAGGTGCCGTGCACCAAAGGGTTTGGCTGTAACACCCACTTTTTGGTCAGGGCAGTCTCCATGGTCACCTGCACCCCCCCCCACCCCCCTCAGGGACCCTTTACCTTAGGGTCCCCTTACATGGGATCCAGGGTCTCTAGCGCCTCCCTCTAGGGACTGACCGCTTCTGGGTCACCCAGACAAGATCGGTGAAGCTTGCGGCTTCTTTTTACCACTCACTCCTACATTGGGGAGATTGATGGGTGTGCATGCATGGGTCCCTTCCTAACCATTTCAGGAGGCGCACAGTGTCTAGATTGGCACAACCCTCGTGGGCGTTGCTAGACCTGCGGTCTATGGGCTCTAGCAACTTTGATTGGCTCACTCTTCTTCCCACGAGGCTGCATTCCCAAATCAGGAGACCCCCTTGGGTATATAATAATAATTAAAAAAATAATAAAATGTAGGCTTATATAGCACAGTACCCCCATCTCAGATGGGGCTCACCGCGCTTTATAATAAAATATACAAATTTAAGACTAAGTGTCGTAAAATATGTACAAAGTCAACACAGTTACACACAGCATTGGCTGAAATATACATGTGTAGGACTAAGTGTCATAAAGAATGTAAATCGACATAGGCACCATCACAGTAAATCACACAGGTGCAAATCACAGCAAAACAACGCACATCACATTCACCATTGTCAAAAATTAACACCAGGGAACCAGGTATCACAAAAAACACACCAAAATCATCACGGATGCATACAGATCAACACAAAGAGCACACCCAGCAACAAAAACCACAGCAAGCATATGCAGATTGAAAACTTTCAGTGTGAGAAGTATAGTTTGAAAAGATATGTTTTGAGTGCTCTCTTGAATGTGGGTATTGGGGTGTAACGGAGGTGTGAGGGCAGTGAATTCCACTGTTTAGTGCAACAAAAGAAAAGGAACGTTCACCTTAAGTTTTAGTACGAATCTTTGGAATGGACAGTGTGCGCTTGTCACTTGAAGAACAGAGTTGTCTGGGTGGTGCATAGACAAAGTAGATCTGAAAGACAGACGGGACAAGAATCAATGAAGAAATTGTGACAAAGGACTGAGTTTATATTGTATTCGTGCTTGAATAGGGAGCCAGTGAAGGGAAGCGAGTAGGGGAGTGGTGTGTTGACGTTTCTTAGCTTTGAGAGTGAGTCATGCTGCAGAGTTTTGAACTCTTTGAAGTTTGTCAATACAGTGTTTGGGGCAGCCAGCAAGAAGAGCATTTCCATAATCCAGTCTAGATAGAACAAAAGAACAGACCAAAGTCTTTGTGGTTTCTGTGTTTAGATATTGGCGAATGGAGCTGATTTGTCAGAGTGCTGCGTATGCTGACCTACAAATGTGGTTGATGTGTGTGTCAAGTGTCATGTTATCAGAAAGCATGTAACCTAAATTGCGTGCAGATGCTGAGAAAGGTATGTCTAAGGTCCGTACGAGGATAGATGAAGGTTTAGGCAAGTCAGAAAATGAGCACTTTGAGTGAATGAGAAGTTGCCTCTGCCTTATTATCATTTAGTTTGAGCTTGTGATCTGTCATCCATGATCTGCCATCTGTGATGCATGACTGTATAGTCTGTATGGTTTGACCTATTTCTGTAGTGTGACATGTTCTGTAAAGCTGTGTGTCATCTGTGAAAGATTGATTGGAAACACAGTGACTTCGGATGAGTGCATGAAGAGGTTTGGTGTACATGATGAAGAGTAAAGGACATAAGACAGAACCCTGTGGAACTCCGAACAAAACAGGTGCTGGTTGTGATGAGTGATTATTGATGACTGAATGTGACTTGAAAGATAGTTTTTGACCCAAGAAAGAGCTAATCCAGAAACTCCATAGTAGTGATGAAGGATGTGCAACAGAAGTGTATGGTCTGGTGTCAAACGCTGCACTGACATCTAACAAAGTAAGAACAGAAACATGACCTTGATCTAGTGCCAAAAGTAAGTAGTTAGTGACCTTGAGAAGTGCAGTTTCTGTACTGTGTGAAGGTCTGTATGCTGATTGACAGCAGGGAATGTGAGTTTAAGTATTCAAATAATTGACTCGTAACAATTTTTTCAATGACCTTAGACATGAAAGATAAGTTTGAGACTGGACGATAATTTTGTAGAACATTCTGATCCATAGAGGGTTTCTTAAGTAGTGGTTTTACAACTGCGGCTTTATAACTAGAGGGGAAAGAACCTGACAGAAGACTTTCATTTACTGTATGTGTCAGAGTGGGCAAGAGAGTGTCAATGTTTTCAAATAACAAAGAGGTGTGAGGGGAACCTGCCCAGTAAGGTCTGGGAGGTCCATTTTGACCGGATGTTCTGAAGAGTGGGAGAATATTGACAATTTTTCCTGCCCTCTCCTGGGTGACAGGTCAAGTCCATGTTCACCTTCTGATCAGACTGAACACAGTTCCTTCCTGGCGGCACTGGGGCTGACCCTGCCCACATGGGTCACTCAGCCATTAGCCTTCGGAATCTGCCCTTCACTCCACACTGTCACCATTTACCCTTTTTTTGCACCACAGCACCACCCCCAGGTCCAATTATTGCCATAAGTTCCCACAGACAGCACTGGGGTGGCTGATAAACCCACCCTCAGTGACAGGGGTAATTTTTCTCTACCCCTGCCCAGTAGAGTCCTTGTCTGTCCCTGGGGTCTGTCCCCAGGGTCTGTCCCCCCTGGGAATTACCTTGTTAGACAGAGAAGACAAAACAAGACAAATGAAAAGGACTCTTCCATGGGTGTGGTTGGGTCCTTGTTCACCCCTATTCACACAGCCTCTTTTGTGTGTTGCCCTCTTGGGTGGGACAGGGGTCTTGTCCCACAAAGTTTTCCCTCCCCTGCCTTGGCCATCCTTTTGTACATGATGGCTGGTTAAGGGGGACAAATAGGCTGGTCGGTGTCTGCTACATGTTTCCTCGGTGTTATGCCTTGGCCGCTTTCCCTCACAGGGCCTATCACGTGTGGGATGAGCGTGGACTCCTGCGAGGTTCGGAGTTATCTTCTCCTGAACCTCATGAACTCTTCAGCCATCCATGGCTGACTACTATGGGTGACAGAGTGGCTGTGCGCCTGACAGTTAAGGCAGACACCACTACCAGCCAGCACATCAACTCCATGATTGCCAGAAGGGGCACCGTCATCTATCTCTCTAACAACCCAGGAGAAGAAAAGGCTGCCTCATGGTCATTTCCCACCCAGCAGCACTCCTCCTTGGGTCTTTGTCCCTTGCACAGATAGGGGGCCTATTTACACCCCCGATGACTCAGACACATTTCAGACCCTCAAGTCGCTCAGCCCTGGCAAGCATGGCTTCTCTCTCATGCACAACAGTTGGGTGAAGTGGGACTCAACCACTGGGTTATGTTGGGGCTAGAATTGGGGTGCATGCTGTTTTGGGCAGAAGATTCACCCTCCTCTGTGACCCACTTCTCTTATGTACCCAGGTTAGAGGAGCATGACAGCATTTCGACAGTGGGGATATCCCCGAGGTTTTGGAGACGCTTGATGGTGATTCCAAGGTCCCGAGAGGGTGGTGACCCAATCCTGGATTTGCCCCCCTCAACAGGGCCACATTCTTATGAACTCTCAGGCACGCAGTTGAGAGACGTGTGATGTGCCACTGCTTTAAACCTGCAGGTTGTGTGTGTCCAGATCCTCATTCATCCGGCATCATACCGGTACCTGAGATTCATGTGGAGGTATTGGGTAACCCAGCTCTCTGCCCTCCCATGTAGTCATTCCAGCGCAACCCATCCTCTGACGGTGGGGCTGGCAGGGGTTTCCAGGTTCAGTTCAGAGTTTAGTTCCTCAAGGTAGGTACCTACTCACCTGACTCCACTTGGCACAGTCGCAGGCCCTGTTTACAGTTCACACATCCAGATTTTGGGAGCTGTGCACACAACAGGGATTGTCGCAATAATAGGGAAATTGCGCTCTCTCACTAAGCCAGTCTTCCGACTTCTTAGGGACGACATTTGCCATACAATCCATAACAATCAGTCAGGGGTTTCAGCGTTCAGTTCACGGTGCACACAAACAAGGCTGGTCTCGAGGGCTTAGCCTAAGGTCATGCACATCTGGGAGATTGGTTCCTGGAAGTACATCAGCAATAACTTATCTACCTCCCCTCCCATTTCTGGCTCAGGGGGTCACACTGACCCGATACTTCAAGGGGCACTCTTCATGGTGCATCCTCGTGAGTAATGGGGAACCCCCTCAGGCTCACTCCTTGCAGCCGTGACTGGGTCGTCGTGGGAGCCAAGTGAAACTTCACTCTTCTGGAACTTGCAGCAGTTTGCTGGGCTTGTCTCCACTCCACTTGGGTTGAAGCCATCCAGAATATTCATGCGTTCACAGGCAACACTACTGTCATGTACATGGACACAAAAGGGGAGGTTTGAGGGGGGCCTTAGATATCCTCATGTGGTGGTCCAAGGCTCTCCTTTGCTGGTGCTACAAGGCATTGAGCTTTCAACAAGACACATAGGGGCAGTATCAACCTAGGCAGGCGCTCGCAGAAGGTTCAAGAGCGTCCTCCACATGGTGGACCCTACACAAGGACACCCTGCAAGGGGTGTGGCGTTATAGTCTCCACAGAAGGGGGTTCTCTTTACCACAGGTTTGTTGAGGACTCTTTGATTCCTGTCACGCTGGTTGGAGTCACAGAATTTTGGGTAGCGAATGTTTTTTCTCTGGAGCAAGCTGACCGCTTACGCCTTTCCTTACTTCCTGAAACCGTCCTAGATGGGTGGGAAGCCAGGTCGGAATGCCTACACATTGGAACCTTAGGCATTTTCAGTTCTGTTAATGCAGGATTCTGATAGCTCTGGAGGCTTTGTGCTGTTGCCACTTCAGCAACCTTTCACCACTCTGTGCCACTTTGCCAGGATTTGCAGTTGGCCTTCTGCCATTCAGAGATTTCCTTCATCGATTTCCTCCTCAGGGAAGTCTGTATGCTCACGGCATATGGTTCTTACATACAGAAAAAAAAGGTGCTGGATGATGGCTTTGTGCTCTCCCTGGGGTGGGCAGCCCAGATTTCACACAGCGAATTCTGTGGTCGCTGAATCTTTTATTAAGTGGTATATATTTTTAATTACTCAATGAAAGTCAAAATATTAATGATCTCATCACTGATTGACGGAAGACTCTTGTTAACAGAAGTAGAATTAAAGTTTAAATATTTCCGTTAATCATGAACAAGTCACATGTTGATCTTGATACAGTCTTTGTCTCCAAACAAGAAAAAGAATATAACTTTATATCAGGAACAAGTACACCTATATTCATACATGTTACAAGCATTGCTTTCAGTAGATCTTGTGATTATGCTTGTCTGCCCACCACTTTTTTTTCTGAGCCTTGACTTCACATTCTTCATTCTTTTCTCACACTTTTGCTTCCCACCTGGACTGATGATGTACTTTAGCCCCCCCCCCCCCCCCCCTCCCTCCCGCCCCCAATCTGTTGTGATTCCTATCTGCACTGATGATGCACTCTGCTACATATCTGGATTTGATGTACTTTGGAGGTGTGGGATGAGGTTAGTTTGTTTCCTTGCCTGGCTTGACATTGACCCATTTCCATTAATTCTGCTTCCTATATGGCTTCAGTTGTGAGCTTTCTTCATTGAATTCTGTCTCATTTATGGACTGCATTTTAGTTTTTCCTCTTGAATTTTATGATCCACTTTTGACTTGATAGTGTACTTTTTGTTTTCAGTTTTGCTTTCACCTCGAATAAGTGTTATACTTTGTTTTTCCTCAGTTTTTCTGCGCTCTGTTTTTCCTCTTTATTTTTCCCACTTCCCTTTTTTTTTTAAATTGTAATTTTTCATTGTCTGTTTCATGTTTGGACCTTATTGCGAACTGCTTGACATCCTCATCCTGATGCACTTTTTGAACTCCTTGACATTTTGATGCACTTTTTCAGTTCTTTATACCCTTTCCCCTCACTTCCGCCTTTGACCTGGCTTCTGTTGTTATTTTTTGTTTGTTTGTTTCTGTCAATTCTTATTTGCTTCTGGTCTTGACATGATATATAATACTTTTCTTCCCACCATAAATTTGTTTTTCTTCTAGGCTTTGTATTGTATTTATATTTTTCTTCACAAATCTGCTTTCTTCCTGGTCTGTACAGTGTATTTTCTCCCCATATACCCACTTTCTTCCTGGGCTTTGTAATGTCCTTTTTTTTTTTTTATCTCCTAGTAAATAAAAATATTTGACAAGGTAAAAAAAAAAGAAAAAAAAAGAAATAAGAAAACAAACAAACATGTTATTGGACATTAATTGATTAATGTTTAAGACATGTTATTGTGAGTTCAGCTGTGTCTTAATCCTTTCATTCATTTTCTTCCCTTTTTCATGCTTGCTTTTTGCCACCCATCCTTTGCTATTTTCTTCCTCCCCCCCCCCCCCTGCCATTGCTGATTATTCTCAATTGAGCATTCTCGTGTTGCCTGTCTGCTGTCGCAATCTTGTTAGATGGAATGGATCAGATTTCTGAAGAACATTGTTTTCAGACAGGAACCTTGAAGACATTTACTCTTCTTTTCAGGATTTAATGCCCTTCGAGACATCAACCATAAGCTGTTACTGTGACATGACAGTAAGTGACTTGTGTATCATGTCAGATACAGTAATCCACTGAAAGGCTGTGATTGTCCAGTGTTGGCTTTTCTTCTTCTTTTTTTAACACATCAAGTTATTGATGTTTGGGAAATACATTTGTTGCCATTGCGTCATGAGAATTAGAAAGAGAAACTTCAGTTAAGTTGTTGTGTATGTGTTGATGCATACAAAGTGAATCATTTGGGCTTTTCTGTCTTCTTGAGAACAAATCTCTTGTAAATTTGCATTTTAGGTCTGATTTCAAGCTCCCAGAAAAATGGATTTTTTAACTTCATAGACTCATGCAAAGTGGCTTTGAAATGTGAAATGAAATTGTAAAAACCACAAAGATGCTTGTAACGCACACACATGCCAGTTCAGACATATATAACTAACCAAAAATTGGACTCAGCCCAAGTGAATTTTGTCTGCTGCCATCAAATAGCTTGTGTGATGAGTCAGCATTGTGATGTGACAAGCAGAACTGTTGAAATGCAATAAGGCAGGCAATATTGTCTGTTTTACAGTTGGTCAGAAATGCGCTAGGAGTGTGCTACACCTTGATGCATAGAAATGATGATGTAGTAGGTTTTATTTCATCAGCAAATGTATCATTACATCATTTGCAAAAAATATTGCTGCTGTTTTGATATAACTTCAATTTGAAGTATGCTATACACACATGTTATATATAATTTTTTTTTCTTTCTTTTTTTATGCAGTCACCGGTGTACACATATGGACCAGTCCGCTTGCTTGACAACTCACTGAAACTGAAACTACTCAGAGAACAATCTTACTTGCATGTTCCATTCCACAAACACAAACAAATAAAACAAAGAATGAAAAAATCAAACAACTGACAAAAACCAGCCCAATATTACTCTCAGCTGCAAAATGAAAGCTGATCTTAGCAAACAGTTGCGACAGTCAAATCTACACTTGCAGGTTGTCAGTCAACCTCTGTCATGAGAGGATAACTCTTGAGGTGGGAAAAAGCTGGCACAATGTGAGACACAATGGTGGCGAAATCAAAGCTTGATGATGTGCCACTTTAACAGTGTTTTGGGAATATAAGTTTGTGTCTTTTCACTTTACCACAAAGAACATGACTTACAAGTTAGTTGACAATTATGAAGTTTTTATTTGTTAACAACATATATCCTGCAAGAATCTGGCATGTTTCAAAGTGCTTTTGCACCAGAAACCTGTTTTGGAGATCTTGACAAGTTTATCTCTGCTGAACTTTCCTGTTCAGGAATGTGTGTTCTACAAGGGATGTTCATTTAAGATTTCCCCTGACTGACTTCAGGCTGGAGGAGGCTGAAAATGCACATGTATAATGATTCGTATCTCTATGGATCAATTGGTGATCTGGTGATCTGAACTCAAAAGTTTCTTTTTTACAGGTGCTGTGGTGAAGTAAGGTGTGATAATAGAGCCATTTGAATGCAGAGTGGTCATCATGTTTCTGTATTTTAGAGGTTGCATACAAAGGGAGATGTTTAATGAGATGAAAGAGACAAATGGGGAGGATGCCCTATCGTATGACATAGTCAAGTGCTGGCATCATCAGTTCAAGTGTGGTCGGACATTGTTGGAAACGGCTCCCATTCCTGGGCGACCACAGTCCGCATTGATGAAGGCACTATCTGGCAACTGGAGGCCATGATTTTGGAGGATTGCTGCATAACCATTTGCCAACTAGCCCAAGATGTCAATATCAATGTGGGTTTGTGGAAAAAATCATCCATGACCATCTACACATGCGGAAGTTATCTGCATGATGGATTCCCGGGTTGCTCACACCTTTCCAGATGCAGGAACGAGTCATGTGCTCCCAGGCTCTTTTGAAAATTGCCAAGAAAACCAGGACTTCTTCGACAGACTAATCACGCAGGACAAAGGGTCCATCACTATGGTCCACAGACCAAGGCCCAGCTGAAACACTGGAAACATTTTGACCTCCGAAGAAGGCAGATATTCAACTGTCTGCGGGCAAGGTCATGCTCAGGGTTTTTTGGGACTAGTGCAGAGTGGTGATGATGGATTTCTTGGCAAAGGGTACCACATTTATCAGGACATAATGTACTTAAGTGCTGCAAAAATCGTGGGAGGCCATCAAAACCGAGAGGTGTGACATGCTGACCAGAGGTGTCTGCTTCCTGCAAAACAGTGTCCTGGTTCACAACTCGCATGTTGCCCAGAGGAAGGCACGGTTATATGGCTTCCTCACCCCACTTAATTTCCCGACCTCGCACCATCTGATTTCCACCTCTTTCCAACCATGAAGCAATTTTTGGACAAGCACTTCCCAGACGATGAAACACTTATTTCTGAGGTCAAGTCATGGCTTCTGGCGCAACCTGCAGACTTTTACAGGCAAGATCTTCACAGCTGTATAAAGTGATGGGAGAAGTGTGCCACCCTTGGTGGTACCTATGTAGAGAAAGACATAACTGTGCCAAGTTTCTTTCATCTCAGTCCATGGGAAATGGGTCAGGAGAAATCTTTAATGAACATCCCTCACATACCAGTATCTTATAATATTCCAAATGGGGAGTCAGAGATTTAAAAGTATTGTGAAGACTGAAATGATAGTGGAGCACCACAATGATGTTACAAGCTAATAAGTTATAACTCATAGACCCTCCTGTGTCAAAAGCAGCCAGTCAGAGTTGTTTGGTCTGTGTAGGATTGATAAGCCTGTTTTGGGCCGAACTGTCTGCATGTTTTGTTTTGTTTTTATTCATGTCGAAGATTGCATTGTTTACAAGAACATTGCAGTTGCAACTCTTTGATCATTATATACCTTACCAGCTGTGATATTTCTTAACTGTGTTTGTAAAATATTTGAAATTGTTAGTAATTAAAGCTCATGTTTGTTGGACTTGTTGAATGGTGATTGTTCAAAATTGTTTGATATTTAAGTTTCATAAATGACAGGTTGAATGTTGAGAACCAACGAATGTGCGCACGTGCATGCATGTGTGTGTGTATGTGTGTGTTTGTGTGAGAGAGAGGGGGATAGAGAGAGAAGGAGAGATTTTGGCAGATCTGTAAAGTGATCTGTATTTGCTTTAGTCTGGGAAAAGCGCTTAGAATAAAAAGATAGCTTTGATTACTTTGAACTAAAATTCTCTTTTGCAGAGGATTGAGAAAATGTCCATGAACTACAACAAGCAGGTCAGTTGCCTTTAAACTGAATGTTATTCTTTGTGCAATTTCATTTTCTACTGGGGTAGAAATGGAATGACCCATGGAATATCAAACAAGCTTAATATTCCTGTATTTGGAAGACTGTACAAGAAATTTCCACGTTTTTTGCTCTTATTGTGTTATTGTCTGTTTCTTTCTGTTGTCTATTCTTTTCTTCATCTGTGGTCTTCCACCAGTGACATCCTACTCAACCCCCATGCCATTCCTTTTATTTGTATTTGTATTTCTTTTTATCTCAACAGATTTCTCTGTGAAATTCGGGCTGCTCTCCCCAGGGAGAGTGCGTTGATACACTACAGTACCACCCCCTTTTTTTCTTTTTTTTCTGCGTGCAGTTTTATTTTTTTCCTATTGAAGTGGATTTTTCTACAGAATTTTGCCAGGAACAACCCTTTTGTTACCGTGGGTTCATTTACATGCGCCAAGTGCACGCTGCACACAGGACCTCAGTTTATCGTCTCATCCGAATGACCAGCGTCCAGACCACCACTCAAGGTCTAGTGGAGGAAGAGAAAATATGGGCAGCTGAGCAGTGATTCGAACCAGCGCGCTCAGATTCTCTCGCTTCATAGGCGGATGCATTACCTCCAGGCCATCACTCCACTTTTGGAGTTACTCTTCTTTAAAATGCTGTTGTCTTGTGTGTGAGACATGATATGTATAAAGGCAATGCTTACGGCATTCTCTGGGATAGTGTATTTTTCATGAAGCATAAAATATTTGTGCCCATCTCTGTTTTAGGCAGTTGTGTATTAACAAATTTAAGTGGTTCTGGTTAGAGAAGATATGATGATATTTACAGAAATTGGAACAATGCTTGTAAACCATTCATGATCCAGAAGCACCGCTTAATCTGGAAGACTTACAACCTATTATTGGTATAACTGAAGATTTTTTTTCACCTATGTTTAATCTAAATTTGGTTTTGGCAGACAAAGAATTTCCAGAAAAAAAAAATTAATTAGTTTAAGTTTACCATGGACACAGACAGACATACGGACAACTGAACAACGGGTTATTACACAGATTCACTTTGTTTACAGAAGTGAATCAAAAATTATTGTGGATCAGATGCCTAAACTGTGCACAGGTCCAACTCACTAGTCACTTCTTGAGAATTGTTGCACTGTTTCCATGATTTTATGTTTTTGGTGCATATCTGAACAGCTTTTACAACTATTTTAGAAATAACTTGTTACTTATATTGTTTTATGCAGTTACTTTATATTTCATTTATTTATTTGTAGTTGTATATATTGGTCATTGATTTTTTTTCTTTTACTTCTTATTTTTTCAGGATGAGCCCTCAGCCTTTTTCCTGCGAAACATCTGCTTCTTGTGTGACACAAACCTGATACAGAACATAGGAGAGTGCTTCAAGTCGCCCAGTATTCATCTTGTGCCCGTCCAGTTGGTCCATCATTTGATTCAGTTCATTGCAAATGTACGCATATCTGTTTTTCAAGTGCTGATTTACACACATGCATGCTCAGATGCACTCTCTTTTTATCCACTTGCATTTATTCAGTTACCCACTCACTCTCCTCTCTCTCTCTCTCTCTCTCTCTCTCTCTCTCATCCACATTCTCTAATGTGCACACTCGCACACAGATGATCATGTATGTTTTGTTTTGTTTTTTAAACAAGAAACATGCATATCTGACAGTTTCAGTTTAGGTTGAACAGATAAAGAAAAAAAAAAGAATGGCAAAGAAATTCAAAATAAAAACAATGGTTTAGTTGAAATATATTTGGAGTACTAATTTTAAAGTGTATATGGCAGATTTGTTTCATTAAAGTATTGGTTATTTTGACAGGTACGTTACTGGTTGAATCCAGAGACCATCATACACAGCATCATGCCACTTCGAGTTCCTGTGATCAGGTCAGTGTCAAAAGTATTTTGAATGGATGTTTCCTTTCTGTCTCTCTTTTGGTCTGTTTTATGTGACTTCAAATAATACAAAGAGCCAGTTGTAGTAAAGAGTTCCTCAGACACCCACCTGTTTTCAGGTGGTGTGATAATTCTCATTCCCATTTCAGAAATTGGATTAACCAGTAGAGTGCCCATAAGACGTTAGCTGACGTCCTACAAAAAGTATTGCCATAGCACTAATAAGACGTCCACTGACATCCTGCATATGTTCTGATTTTTCCTTCATTGGTGTTTGGTTTAGTTCACATAAACAGACTCAACAGTTAGTTTGATGTGTCTGGATTATAAAAATGCTATTTAAATGAACATACATCAGGTAGAAGACCCCATTCTACTCGATAATAATTTGCTAACTGACAACATGATACACGTGTGGAAAAGGGGGTTGCATCATGTGCAAAAAAAAGGCATTGGAAACTATGTCCAGTAAAGCAAATAGTCACAGTCAGCAGATTTACACAATTCTGAAAGCTCTGCTTGTGATTATGGACAGCTTTTGCGATGGAGAAAGATCTCTCTTGTCTGATGATTGGTTTGAAAACGAAGGTGATTGACAACGCCAGTGATAAAATTGACAGCCCATCTGATGGTAATTCAGTCTGTCCATCCAATCAGACAGCATTTTTGAACAAGTGGCTATGACTGACAGAATACTAGCAGCGAGCGTTGGAAGAAGGGGGAGGAAAGGGAGGGCAGTGATGTAAAACGATAGGTCAAATACCAGCCAGAGGTCATCAAGGGAGCTTGGCTTTTGGGAAGAGTGTACTCATATTTCAATGCAGACTGTAGGAAATCGACAACCGCCAATATTCCACTATTTTCACGAAACGCAGAATTGAACCTGCACTGGACGTGAAACACATGCTTTTTGTTTTTAATGGGGGTTTTTTTCCCGCTGAGTCAGCTGTATGACTTGTTTGAAGAGGTGGCAAGCCAGATGCATAGCAGACACTTTAATCGGCCTTTGTGCAACTTGAAAGGAGTGAATGTCATCAAAAAACTTCACCCTCTCACTTGCAAAGACTCTTTGCTGTCAAAAAGCTTGCCAGCTCAGTATCTGAGACCGTGATTGACCTTTTACATTGACTTTACCCACCTGTGTCATTGTTGGGACAGTGACTTACATGTCTGCAGGAGCTGTGTTTTGTTTTTATAAACTGATAGCCTGTTTTAATTTCTTCTACAGGTATAATCTGACAATAGGCATGGTATTTCTGGCTGTATTTTGTTTCTTTTCTTTATGGATGTCATAATGTAGAGGTGGAAATAGATTTTTTTTGTTGCACAAAATTATCTTGACTTTACATACCTGAACAGTAATCTACAATCAACCCAATTGGGGAAAAAAAGCCCAGAAGCAGAATCTACTCTTATTTTCCTTCACAAAAACGTTACTTTCCATCTGTATTGCCCCTAGCTTTTGTGCTAGAAATTTTTGTGATTTATTACCTCCGAATCTTCAAAATTCCCTGGCAAGGGGAGAGAACGGTTTTTTTTTTTTTTTTTTTTTTTTTTTTTTTTTTTTTTTTCAAAATTCTCTGGCACTGAACTGGTCAACGGGAAATTCATTAATTCTTTCAGATTCGTCTGCTTGTTCCTGGTGCCATTCCAGAATTTGAAAAGGAAAGATGCTGATGTGCACAGTAGATAACATATAGGACAATGATAAATCTGTATAGAAGTCATGGGCTCTATAGGCATGTGTACACATAGATCATACTCATATGTAACTGTAACCTTTTTTTCTCTTTTTTTTCTTTCTCTCTTTTTATGTCTCTTTTTCTTTTTGTACCCAGGTATTTGTGCAGCATGCCCCAGAGTGACCTTCGCTCCTTTGCGAATCGTGGTCTCACAGACTCCATCCTGTCAGCTGTCAAAGAGACACCTGATCGTCCAGCTGGCCGGACATTTGATGTTGAAGGACTTTCTTTGGCTTACAAGTTCTTCAACTGTGAATCTTTGTCACTTCGCATGGCTGGAATTGTACAGATCAATGTAAGTAACAGTTTTGTGCATCTCTTTTGGTCACTTATTTTGTCTCCGCTTCCATTATTTTTGTTCATAATAGTTTTGAGCAGATAGGAACATTACCACTCACTCCATCAGGCCGCCCATTCCTTGAACATAAAAACTGAAATAAAGTGTTGAGGTTTGTGAAGCTGTTCTCAGTTTTACAGAATATTGACAGTGTTACACAGAAGATATACATAGTGTGTTGAGTCGAAATTCTCATTTATATCCATGTGCATTTGATTTAGCCTAAGCAAACCTGGGTGAATTTTTTAGACCAGAAAGTCCTGCAGTGTTGGCCCAATTTGCCTGTTCCAGTGTATGATGTTTTGTGTTTCAGAACCAGATTGCACTGTACAATGAAGCCATTGCTTGTGGTGAAGTGGAGGAAGCACCACGGTTCGTCTTCTGTTCCACATTGTCAACTCTTTTCTCTTTTTGTGCATATCTTCTTTTTGTCCATCTTGTTTCAGTTTATTTTTTTTTATTGTGGTTGCTTTGACTCCTGTGTGCACTCAGTGTGAGTCAGTGTTATGAATATTTCAGATGTTTGTGCTTGTATTTGTTTTTGCGTGTACAGTAGACTTATAACGTTGGCTTTTTCCCAGTAACTGCAAATGGTAGTCAGCTGAACTGGACAGTGTGATAGTTATAAATATTTATTAAAACCTATTTAACCATCACCTTCATGATCATACTGCATGAGTGAAAGTCAGGTACATAATTTAAATTAGAGGAATGCTTAAAAATGTTCACATTTGAAGATTGTTTTCTTAGAATTAGTCAAATGTCTGTTGCTGCTTACATTGTTTCACATATATGAAGCAGTCTTTTTTTCTGTTTTGTGTGTCTATTTTATATTGATTGATATGGAATCTGTAAAGGTCAAGCTGACCTTATTTATTCAGTATGTAATATTCTGCACCTGGGATTTAATTCCAGCAACAAAATTTTAAAGGGTGCGATATTTCATTACTTCAGTGCATCAAAACGTCACTTGTGAAAAAATTCTATGAACATCAGCGTTCTCCCACCTCCCTCCATTATCCATTCCTTCTTCACTTCTTGTCTGTATTGCACAGCAAGAACAGTGTCAAATGGGAAAGAGAGAAGAAGGCTGTCGTTGTGAATAACTCGCCCCCATCTTTGTCAAAACTTATCTTGCTGTTATGACTATATCAGACAGGAAAGAGGGTGAAGGTTGTTATTGTCCCTCCCATGTTTTAGCTGATACAATGACAGGTTACCTTGCTGTCTGTGTGTCTTTCTGCGTGTGCATGTGTTTTGTTTTGTTTCGATTCATTTTGCACATCATCAGTGTTTTAAAATGCAAATGGCAGTTGAAAAGTGATGACTTTGATGTGTTACCTGATTTGATTCATTTTGCACATAATCAGTGTATTAAAATGTAAATGGCAGTTGAAAAGCATTGACCTTGATGTGTTTTTTTCTTTCTCAGTGTACATTTTTTCTCTCTTTGATAAAAAAAAAAAAAGCAAAACAAAAAAGCTGATGTTTGTCATGTCTGACATATCAACATACTCCAACACACTCCCAACAGTTTTTGCTTTTCTTTGTCCATCAAATGCAAGCACCATTGCTTAAAGTAATTTCAGTCCTGTTGGTTACAGAAATGTACATTATTGATATCTTGTTTCAGGTTTGGAGCCAAGCTGGCAGACTGGCTGGTTGAAAAAGAGCTGGTGGTCAAGATCTTTGGGCCCAACATCCACATGGAGGTCAGCAGGCTGTGTGTTAACTAGCATACACAGTCAGCTTCACATCTGTGTCCGCATTTTCTTGTTCTGGCTGTTCACCTCTTGTTCACAGTACTTGCAACAACTTGAATAAACTGTCTGGATTTTTTTTCTTTCAAATCATGTGTTTCTACCCATCCCCTGTTCTGATCTTGAAATGAATCGCCCTGACCCAACCAATTATTTCCTTCATGTAACTGAACTAAGATTGCAAGCTTTTTTTTTCTTCTTTGTTTTTTCAATAGAATTTCTGGAAAATTTCTCAGTATACAATAAAGCAAAGTGTGTTTATGGTGAAATGGTTAAGAGTTGCTACATTTGCAAAGACTGAAAGCTGATGACTGCTAATGATCAGTCAGATAAGTGATTTTGCAGATTTTTAGTTGTGTTTTGTTTTACATGGTATAACAAGAAATCTTCCGGTTTTTTTACCCATTTTATTTCCAGTTTTGGATCAGGTACCTTTTACAGTTTGTCCACACTATTCTGTTGATGCATTGCTTCTTGCATGTACATACCAGAATAAGATTTGCATAGTTGTGCCAAATATTTTACTATTTATTTGTTGACCCCTGAAACTGAAGACTCCCATATCTCGATACAGACAGTTGTAATGAGTGGGTGACATGGTAATGAATGCTTTTTTCAGATTGTGAAGAACAGTCAGATGATCTTGACGTTCCTGGCAATGGAATATCGGCTCAGCAACAGGGACCTTGACTCCATCTGGAGTTCCTGTCAGGTCAGTATATCTTGATGAAATTATTTTGCTGCTCAACACTGTGTCTGTGATAATTTCATGAGTGTATTAGGTTATACATGTGTGTTGGTGGGGGGTGGTCAGAATTGCATGCATGTATCTGTGATTTTTCTGTCTTTACTTCTCTTTACCCTACTACTTTGTGCTTTTGTTTTTCTTTTGTGCATGTCTATTGAGTAACCTAGTTGTTGTTTCACAAAGAAAATCTAACACTGAAGGATAAGTGTTTTTTCTTAGCATGTCATTTTATTTGTAGTGGGCTGGATGATAAGATATGCGTGATTTTTTATTTTGTTTATTTTTTTCCCCAGCTGAAGCACTGCAGCAAGCAGGTGTATGACGCGCTGACTGCCCTGTTGAAGAACCTGGACAGCAACGCTTGCAAGCATGTGCGTGATCTGATCAGTAAACTGGACCCTGCCGAGCACAACGAATCGGTGAGATTGTTGCTTCATTGATTCACCTGCTGCCTGCAGCCTTTCATCTGTCACAGTTACAGCACACACAGAGAAACAGACAAGCAAACACAGTCATATACATACATGCATACACAAATGAATATGTTGATGTAATAAAAGAAAGAGGGGTGGAAAATGGAGACATCTTTATGCTAAGTTCTGAAAGCATGTCTGATCTCTGAAAACTAAGAATACTGCTTCTGAAATGTCCTTTTAGGTGGGCTGGTAACAGTAACTAATTTGCACTTGGGAGAGTTTTAGAATTACTGAATGACTTTCGGGATTAAAACTTCTCACTGGGTTGTGAATTTCTGGTGTAGCTGTGTGAGAAATAATTTTCAGTTTGTGGACCTTGGAACTGCTGGCACTCACATTCAGTGATCATATAATTTTAGAAGAAGATGTACAGGGCAAACTACTATGTTAATTTCAGACAGTGGTCATCGCTTCAACGCTAGACAAGTTGAAATGGCATGTGGGGATGACCCACCACCACCACCTGCATCAGGCAGCCATTCAGCAACAGCTTCAGCCTCATGTCAGACCATACCCTGCTCTCCGCAACGAGGCTGCAACCACCAAAGGTAAGATGTTTATATAATGTTTTACTTACTTATTTGATATGAAATGTGAACCATCAACACCTGCACCAAAACAGAATTGAGAATGGGGAGCTCTTTAGTAAACTAAAAAAGACAAAAACAAAATTTTGAAATATTTTTGTTAACATGTGGGATTTTTCTTTTACCAGGCCTTTGCCCAGTCTATTTTGTGTTGATACAACAGAAGTCTGTATTTCATGTCATGTAATGTATTTTCAGAATTCTTTCTTTGAGTAGCAAAGGTTTCTGTCCAGTCTTTTGCTTATATGAACCACTGTGATTCATATCATTTTCTTGTGAGCATTCAAAATTGCACTACTCACCAAGGGCCATTCATCTCAACAGTCTGGGATCATTGCAGAGTATATGAGGAAATATGTGACTGGCTTGAAAATTTGTGGATAAAGTATAATGTGTGCAGACTCTCTGGACATGAAATAGCTTATATCGTTTGCCCATGACCTTGTTTTCTTTTTTGTGATGAAGGCATGGGGAAGTCAGTCAAGCGAAACCATGATCTCAGCTCAAGTGACAGTGAGAGGGAAGAGGATGACACCAGAAAGCGATCTGGTCGACAAAAAGTTGCGAAAAAGGTAAAAATAAATAAATATATAAAATAAAATAAAAATATTTATCACTGGTTTCCTTTTCTCATGATGTATTTCTTGATATTATTGTGGTTATTTACAGCCATGTTTTCTGTGGTAGAATGATGTCAAGGGAGACGATAGGTTATTTTTGCATGAAAAATGTGTCTTCTGAGAAATTTGAAGTTTGTTGTTTACTGTATTAACTTTCATAAAAGGTAAGCAAGAAATTATATATATAACAGCCTGTCAAATACACTAACATGTTTTATTGAGTCTTCACAATTTTTGGTTCACATAAGTAAACAGTGAGTTTTGCTTCTCTTGCATATGTATATATATGAGAGTGTCTGAATGTGTGTGTGTGTGTGTATGTATGCTTGTGTGTGTATGTGTGCAGATATGTTTTTTACCTTCTTTTTATGTCCACTCTGATATTTGGAGTGGGTGGAGGAGATAATCCCCCTCACGTATTTTACCCCACTCTGGATATCTCACCCCTGTCCCCTGCCGTTCAGTTTGTTATTTTTTTATGCATGTACTGACGTCAAACCCGTTAGCGCTGTGATGTGCAGCGACGGAGGAGTCTCCCCGGCAAGTGTGTGGAGAGAAGCGTGGACATGGAGAGTTCTGGTGAGGAAGAGGAGAACTGCTGCAACATGCACCACCCTCTGGGTGCCCACGCTCACCACAACCCCGACATCCATGAGGACAGCTTAGGATCTGACAGCAGTCTGGGGGCTCAGTCCGACCTCAGTGAAGACAGCATTCAGGTGAGCAATAGGTAGCTTGCTGGTGTGAGAATTGTGCCAGCACATGTATTTCAGGTCTGTGTGAATATTAGTTATTGAATAAGAATATAAAGGTTTCAGAAGTCTGTGTCAGATTGTTGCTGCAGTGGCGGATTTGTGTTTGAGTGTCATTCACCATGAAAAGTTCCATTATAGTGTAGGTATATCTATCTAGATAGAAAGAAAGAAAGAAAGATCAACACATATGATTTTCAGTCAGTGAGTCAGGATGTATTGAAATAGGCAGACAAACATAAAAATTGATAGGAAAATGGGGGGGATTTTGGTATAGTAAGTTTGATTATAGTATTTTTTTTTCTTTTCTTTTTTAATGAAAATAAGAACAGTTGTAATATTTAACAGAATCGTATCCAAAAGATCACACCTGCATTTCTTATTTTGTGGAAACATATGTTCATTCAACATGTTTGTGTGGTTTTCAGTACTCAGCGAAGCATCAGGATTTCATTTATTTATTCAAACCTTTACAACTATAATGGAAGAAAGAGACTGTTGAAAGATACACAGAAAAAAATGGGCTGACTCACCTTGTAAGTTACTGTGGTGTGTTGCAGGAGGATCGCATTCTGGAAGCAGCCAAGATTGCTGAAGAAAGCACCTACGGAAAACACCTCCATCAGCACAGACACATACACCCAAACCGAGCTGGCATGGACTCTGACGAATGCACAGAAACCAGTGAGGATGAAGAAGCGGAAGAGGAAGAAGAAGATGAGGAAGAAGACGATGAGGAAGATGAGGAGGAAGCTGGATTTGTGAAGGAAGAGCATAGCGAAATTCGAACCAAAAAAGAATCCCTGGCTGTGCTGAAGAGAGAACATGGGAAAATGATTGGCCCCAAGAAAGTTTGCAAAGACCATGGAAGAAAAAAAGACGATTTATCTGCAGAAGAGGAAGGCTCTGAGCCCAGCAAGAAATTGAATGAGAGTTCTGAAATGGAACCTTTTGAACAGGTAAGGATATATGCCAGTTATGCTCATGCATATAGACTGGTGAATGCGACATACATGTATGTGTGTGACGCTCTGTGTGTGCATGCACAAGCCTGATTAAATCATGTTGGTGTATGAGAGACGCAGAGGTGTGTGTGTGTGTGTGTGTGTGCATGTAAAGCAGTAGGTAAAATTGTGTTTCTAATTGACCTGTCCATTTGTTGAAGGAGCACACGGATGTAGACCTTGCATACTCAGATGATGAAGTACTGAAACAGGCGGAAATGGTGCAGATGAAGCCATTCCACCACGAAAGTGATTCTTCAGAAGATGATATTGAAATGCATGTGAGTAATTGAATTGGAAAGGTAAAAAAAAACATACAAACATGTATACATCACAAAGAGTTATGATTCTGTCCAAAGAGATGGATTTACTCGACTAGTTATTCTTATGGTGGAATGCTAACGTTTCTATTGGAGTTTTAGCCATATAGTTTTTTTTTACATATAAATGTTTATCATACAACTATGCATGTAAGATCTAAAAAATAAGTTCAAAGATTTATACATCTACACTTCCTCACTGAAATAAGAGATCACACATTCCCATCATTGACAGCCCAGAATCTATGAATAAGAATGCTTAAAAATGCTGATTTGGAAGCAAGATGCCTGTTATATTGGTTGAACAATAACAGGCAGAATAGCTGAGTGGTTAGAGTGTTGGACTTTCAATCTGAGTGTTAGGATTTGAATCCTGGTCACAGCACTTGGTAGGATTAAGGTGTTAGATCTATTTCCCAAACTCCCAGGTAAACATCATGCAGATGATCAAATACACAGTTTAAAGATCCTGTAATCGGTGTCAGTGTTGATGACTTACTGAAAGTGAACATGCGCAGCATGTACACACTGATAGGTACGGCTGCCGACATGGCAGACTAAAAAGACCCACACACTAAAGTCCACTCACATGTATACATTTGAACATGGAGTTGCAGTCCATGAACACAGAAGTCGGAGGCTGAATGGTATAACATCAGTAACCTTGAAGGTTGATCAGGGAACTACATCAGTAATCATGCAATAGATTACAGAGACCTTTACACTTCTGTACAATAGCTGCAACAGTATTTGTATTGTATTTGAATTACTCTTTTTGTCAAAACAGATTTCTGTGTGCGAAATTCGGGTTGCTCTCCCCAGGGAGAGTGCGTCACTACACTGACAGCGCCACACATTTTTTTTTTCCTGCCTGCAATTATTTGTTTTCCTATGTGAGAAGGAATATGAGAAGAATCATGAATTTTTTTTTAACTACTTGTCTTTTCATTGAATTTAGAACTCACTTCATGCACCTCTTTCAGTCTTGATAATTGCCATAAGATTCCCTGTGATATATTTTTGTGCTTGAAATGAAACGAAATTCTTCCAGCAAATTCAGAACCAGGGGCCTTCACCCAACATCCTTCAACAAGCTGCAAACATTGTGATGCGTCAGAAAATACAGCCTCAACATCCTGTGATAGGCCCAATGCCTCAGCCAGGAAGGGCCAGGCACAGCTCTCTTGGGGAGTCTCCTGATGAGATTGAGCTGGCGGCAAGGAGTGAACGTCTCACAGGGGATGCCAGCTTGGTGAAAGGACCCTTCACTCAGCTGCCTTCACTGCAGGTGAGAGGGTCATGTTCATCATGATTGGGTCCCACCATGTCTCGGAACTATTGGGCCAACTTTACCAAGAGCCCTGGTCAGAAAGGAACCTGTAGCAATGGAGAGGCATCACTGAGCTTTCAGAATTTCTGACAGTGGTTGTTGTTTTCAAATGGACGCTATTGCATGATTCGATTCTTTCCTTTTTTTTTTAACTGCGTCAGTAAAGTGCATGTCCTCATTTTTGCTTTTTAGTGTGGACTGCGAACATTTTCAAAATTACTTAGGTATTCTAATCAAACATGCCAAATCCTTTATTGGTGTTTTAAAATAGATCCAAATCATCATTTCTTCTTTGCATAGTGATAACAGTTGAATCAGTCTAGATTTGTCCCAGTTTTTGCTGTGGATCTTTCATACTTATCTCTGTAATTTTGTTTCGTTGATCTCCAAGATTGTGTGCAGAAATGAATGTATTTTTGCATTAAGATCACAGTCATATATTCCCTGACTGATGCGCTATTTGTATTTCCAAGATGTGCTTTCTGATCTCTTCTATTGTTCACTCATCATGTAAAGTCATTGTCTCAATCGCATATAGTTTCACTCTCATGTAGGTCTTAAGATTTTACTACAGTAATTAAAATTAAGCACTCAAAAGAGAAGGAACAGTTTTCAGCTATGCGTCAAACAGAGCAGTTTTGCCTAGTGTAGAAAGTACAATATGATGGTATATCCGCAGGCTGTATTAGGATGGTTGTCTTTCCTGGTGACATGCACTGTGCTGTGTCTTTGTCAGCTGTAGTCTTGTTTATAAGCAGAGCCAGCATAGTCCGTTTTGTATAAATAGAAATGCATCAGCTCAGCCTACATTAGTTTGTCCTTGTTCTGTCTAATTGATAAATTACTGATGTAAATATAATGCCTTCTATTAAGGATTTTTTGCCAAATACCCACAGGGCAAGAAGTGTATTTTGTAGAAATTAATTCAGCAGATAGTTGTCAAAGAGTGGAAAATGAACATGTATTATATAGCATATGCTATGCAGAAGTGATTTTACCTGAAAATATTTAAAACACTTTAATGATAAGTTTAAATGTCCCATGGACAAATCCACAACTATAAATTTAGGTGTGTAGGGAGAAAGAGAGTTTATCAGATGATGAGCATGAAAGAAATGACATTTCTTCTTTTACTTTTTATTTGTACAACAATTCAGTTCTAATCAAAGTCACCCTTTATAAGTAGGCAATGGGTTTGATGTTTGATATGCCTGGTGTATGTTGAATGACACTTTTGTATATATAAATAACTTTCTTTTTTTTCTTTTTCTTTCTTTCTTTTTTTTTTTTTGCAAGGGTGAAAAAAAGGGACTTAATGCTGTGGACTATTTCCAACTTCTCCTGTATTATTAATTTGTATTGTATGATGTTGTAGTTTATGTGGCAGGGCATGGACCATGGACATCGCAGTTCTCCGCTACAGCTGGGTGACCATCACCACCTGAAAAGGCAGGTGGGCATTGAAGGTCACCAACAGGTGGAACAGGCAGAGAGGTACATGCTCCCATTTTTCTTATTTCTCTCTATCCTTGTTCATAGTTTTTGTTGGTTCAGGTGTGTAAACAGTCAGTCTAATGTGGACCCTCATGCACCCATGTGTTAAGGATGTATCTTTTAATGTATTTTGGCTGCTTGAACAGGGGAATCAATGTCTGTGTTTTACAAGTTTGCAATAAACTGTGATCTCTGTATAGTATGTCAGCATGCTCAGATAGTGAGATGGCAGTGTCTTTTTTTCTTTTTCTTTTTAAATACTGATTCCAGTTTGGTCTTCTTCTTTATTAGTGGGCTGTGACTTGCATGTTCACTCGTGTACACGAGTGGGCTTTTTCGTGTATGACCGTTTTTACACATGCCATGTAGACAGTAATACTCAGTATTCCAGGGGGTGCATGCCGGGTATATTTTTGTTTCCATAACACACTGAATGCTGACATGGATTACAGGATCTTTAATGTGCATATTTGATCTTCTGCATGCATATATATATATATCACACACACACACACACACACACACACACACGAAGGGGCTTCAGGCACTAGCAGGTCTGCACATCTGTTGACCTGGGAGATTGGAAGAGTCTCCACCCTATACCCACCAGGCGCTGTAACTGAGATTCGAGCCTTGAACCTTCATGAAAAGTCCAACGCTTTAACTAGTGTGGTCTACGCTAATGATTACAAGTGCAAAATATAAAACTATGTGAATATAAAACAAAGAAATTTAGCATCTGATATCTTCCTGAATGGCCTTGACTTAAGGTCATGGTCACACAGGGATAAACTGCCTATCTAATTGTCATTTTCCCACCAGTTTTTAACTGGTTTTAATGCAGAGTGATTTATTGGCTTTGTATTTAAAAAAAAAAAAAAAATGTTTAGCCACATGCAACAAAATAAGGCCAAAAGGATACGCTTAATAGCCGAAAAAAGCGTAAGACGAGACAGAGCGTAAACCTGACAAGATGGCGTGGAGAGCCTTGGCCAACGGAATGATTCAGCGCTTATAGCTTTTAGAGGCGTTTGATTGGCTGAGAGCGGGCGGGCCCGTCTTTTCACTGTTAGCCGCGCGAAATTTGGCCAAGCAGAGCAAACCAATAGGCCTAGTTTGCATCAGTTTGACATGGTAAGTATATGTAACACCAAACATGGAGTATAATACAAACTCCTCCTTTTGGTCTTGTCAGATGCAAGGTTGAAAGGCCAGAAAGGCCAAAAGCCCCAAGCCCAAAAGTCTCAGAAAACATGAGGTATAATTTCTTGTACAAGTTTCAGAGTTTTCCATGTTTTCATACTGGTTGTGATCAGGTACCTCACTTTTATACTTTTCAGAAAATGTTTCACTTATGAAAATGATAGCATGTTTCCTTGTATGGTGCTGTAGGCATGAATGTGTACATTCACTTTCTTGATGAACGCACTTCTCTGGGGTGCACTGGGGACAAACAGGACTGATCAACACAAAGCTAAAGAATGACATCTAATTTCCTACACACACCAGTATAAATTTCATATGACAGGAAATTTGCGAAACGAGTATCACTTTGCAAGTTATCAACGTTTCTTTAGTGGCATGAAACTCCTATATACAGTTTATACAGTGGTCTTGAGGCATTTTTTAACTTTTACACTTATGATGAAGTTAAAGAAAACATTGTTTTTATTGTCCTGTACACCGCTGAATCAACATTCAGGAAGTGTCCCTTCTCATTCCCAGTGCAACCCAGAAGTTCAAATCTTTCTTGAATCACTACTGCCTCCTGCTGTTTTTGCACCTTGACAGGGTACACGACTACTTTGGCAAAGGTTCATTGTAAATTTCCATTTCTAAACATGATTCTGCATGATTTTGCACATATTTTAAATTTTAAATCACACCAAACAGCACAGATTTCATTTCTGATTCTCCCAGTGTCTGCCATTTTGTGGTTTGTGTGAACACGGTGAATGATTCCAAGAAGATCCTTGGCATGGTAGTTCCATTGAGGTTTGGTAATGGTAAACCATCTTTCATAGAAATAAGCTTTGCATCCAAAAAGCAGTACTCTCCCCTTATATATATATATATTTTTTTTTTCCCCAGTGAAGGAAATACTAAAGCAGTCCATTGAAATCCAGTGATGGAAAATGGGTTTCAAAGATTACACTTTGTTCAAGCACCATTTGACAATTTCTAGTAAAACACTTTCTATAAATGCATGACAAGAAGTGTTCAAAAATGATTTTTTGAAGTTGTTAATGAAAGCCCTTGTAAATCATGGTCTTTTTCATCCACTCATTTTTGTGAAGAATGATGGTCTCATTAATGAAGGAGATCAGTTTGACCTCTGTGGAACAAGACCTATCTGTGTCACTTCAGAAAGGTCGCTATGGTGGATACTCCATATTACACTGCTGTAAAATGATATTATTTTTAAAATATTTTAATTTTTTAAAAACAAATGTTAGCTTTTATTTCATTTATTTCTTTTTGAGAACAGCACTTGGCTATTTTGTTCAGCATTCAAAGACACATTTGAGTAACCGGTTTGCCTGCCTGTGGGTGCCACAGATACTTGTTCTATGTGTACAGCAATTACCCGGAGAACATCATGAGCCCAGAGAGCGGTGGCAGCGCCAGCCCTAACTCCCAGCTGAGCGACAAGCCCAGTCACATGCTGGTGAAGGGATTCAGCGACGATGAACTGGAACAGATCCACGCTCAGGCCCAGTACAGTGCTCCCCACGTCGGCCCACACCTGCCCATTGGCAACCTCTACCATCATCATATGCCGAAATGTAAGATGAAGAATGTTTGTTCTCATGCTCATGAGTAAATCTGTGCATTAACAAGTTCAACAAAGCAAAGGAATTTAGGAAAGAAATAGATATAAGTAAACTGGGTTTTAGTACTGAACAATTTAAAGAATCTTATTGTTTATGTTCACTGAAATAAGGAAGTAAATAGTTGCTAGTAAACTGGGTTTTAAGTTTCGGTACCAAACAGCTTGAGGAATTTTCCTGTTCATGTTAATTCAGATGCGCTCTTCTATCTTCCTGCCACTTTGTCTTCTTGCACCCCCGTTCTCTCTCTCATTCCCACATTCTGTCCATGTGCAGTTAAGAGAGTATTGTATGCTGAAAATGGTGGTGTCATGAATTTCAGCAGTGATGCAACACAGAGCTGGCCTTATACCCAGAGAACAAGTGGTGGCCACCAACTTCACGTTGGATGATGTGTGCAAGAAAGGCAACACGCTCATATGGGACCTTGTTCAAGATGATGTGGCGGTAAGAATGATGGAAAAAACACTGATTGAATTTGTTGTATTTGCTTGCTCTGAAAGGCTTGACATATTTTTGTTCAGTTTTCATTCTTTTTTTTTCTTTCTTTTTTTGTATTCCCAGTAAAGGCAGGTGCATTTTAGAAAATTACTGTAGTATATACATCAGTTGTGCTAAATTTGAAAGTTGGTCTTATACACTTGTCTACTTTGTTCAAAAATGATTGTTTTGAAAGATGTTTTGTGCTATTCACTTAAGATTTTATGCATAAATTTGCTCATTAACATGCACAAGTAACCGGCACATAATATCAAGATGTCAATATCTTAGATCAGCTTGAGTGTTTTTTAACAACAGTATTTCAGCATTCAGTATCAGCACTTCTACATGTTGATAAATTGTATTTGCTATATGTGGCATGCTTTTCTTTTATTTGGTCATAGACAGCTGAACTTATCTTAAATTGGAAGACAGGTAATAGATGTAGCCAATATTACCCACCATAATTTTTTGTGTGTGTGTGTTTTTTTTGTTGTTGTTGTTGTTGAGGTGTTTTTTGGTCTCAAGTGCAAATTTTGATTGAAATGTGATTTAGATGTGTGAACCATTCTGATGTTGATTTTTTTTTTTTTTTTTTTTTATCAGGCCAAGCTACCAGAAGGACTCGTTGTGGATGCAGAGAAAGCTCTCCATACACTGATCTCCTTTGGAGTGGACCGCTGTATCCGAGCAAAGTTCATTGAAGCATGTGTACAAAACCTCGCTGAACATAGGTACGTACAATGAAGGCAATGGGACTTATGCCTAAGACTGCTTTCTTTATGATTGACAACAATTACAGTTTTCAGGCATAGTTCAGTTGGCATAAGTCTACTGCTAATAATGGTAATGAAATCCGACCAAAGATTATCAGAATTACACAAACATGCACAAAGAATACTGTCCTAAGATCCACAAGAAATTATTGAATAGATATTATGGTGTGCTGGTCCTCAGAACCAGTGCTAAATTTCATAAGATTTGTATCTCTGATTTTTTATTTATTGTTTTTGTTGTTGTTGTCTTATATTCAGTATAACATCAGTCAATAAAAACATGTAGCATTGTGTTGATTGAGTTATATTTGTGACATAGTAGTGATGAAGAATAAATATTTTCTTTGTTTTTAACTGTAATGTAATGCATTTTTTTCACCCAATGGAGGACTGAAGGAATAAATGAAACCATCTAATGCTTTATTTTAATATCCTTGTTGTTTCAGATCACATGGAAAGACGTGTATAGATTAACTCTCGACCTGTTTTTTTCATCCCTTGTTTAGTTAAATGCTGTGGTTTCATTTTGTTATTCAGTGGCTTACTTAGTAATACCAGATACATGAAACAAAATGTTTTCATTTGAATTTGATATTCATTTGAATCTGTATATTGATAACATAGTTTCAGTATTGTATTTCAGTATTGTAAAGCACTTTGAGCTCTCTTTAAGGGAGGAAAGCGCTCAACAAATGTCCATTATTATTATTATTATATTCAGAATTATGCTAGCTTCCTTGAGAGTACTATTAAGAAAACTTGCAAATGTGTTTCAGAATTGTTTTAGCATTCTTTTTTTTCCTATCCACCAGGACCATCCTAATATCCTTGAGGCTGCTGCCAAAGTTGTTCGGGTCTTTCCAGAATTACCGTGGCAGTTCTGAGATCCACAACATCACCAGGTAAGTTTTAGATAATTTCTTATGCCACATCCATCTGTTGTGTTTTAGCAAAATATGTTGAAAATGGTGTATGTTACAGCTAAGTGATCATGTATGATTGTGAATGTCAAAAATTAGATAAGCAGCTTATAGATAATATCACTGAAGATTTTGAAGACTCATGTCTCTCTCTCTCTCTCTCTCTCTCTCTCTCTCTCTCTCTCTCTCTCTCTATATATATATATATATATATATATATGTATGTATGTATGTATATATACATATAGATATGTAGATATATATACTCACCTTTTTTTTTTTCTTTTTTTTTTTTGTTGTTGTTGTTTGTTTGTTTTTTTTGTTTTTTTTTGTTGTTTTTTTTGTCAATGACTGCTTTTTTCTGGAGAAAGAGGACAATAATAGTTAAATGTTGTGGAATTATAGCTGTGTAGAAATCTTGCTACTCGACGGAGTTCTTTATTATAGCACACGCAAGAAACATGTTGATAAATTAAGGGAAAAGTTCATCTATTTATATTGCTTTTACTTTTTGTTCTCTGCATACTCCTGTTGTCTTTTATGCATAACAAGATGATATTTCATTGGATTAGAAGTTTTTGTTACCATAAATAGGGACATGATGATGAGTTATGTCAATTGTTTTAAATGTATGCAGGTGGGCCGAGTCTGAACTGAGGCTGATGCATCACTTCTTTGAAGATGTGATTCATTTCTCACAAACGAGGAATCCAAACGACACAAATGGCTTGTGAGTTGTTTTTGTTTTGCTTGCTTTAAGACAAAGCATCACATAAAAAACAATTTTAATTACACATACTTAACCGTGACCCAACTAGTGCAGACTCCGGCAATTATTTCACTACACATACTTTACCATGACCCACTAGTGCAGACTCTGGCAGGGAGACCGATTCCTGTCCTGTGCAAACTACTATCCGCCGATGCGGAGAAAACGAAAGTATCTACGGCTGATAACCTCCCGGAAGTAGGTTACCTCCCCTCTGTAAAAACAACAACTTTGATATATGTGTGTGAAGAAATAACATAGCAGTCTGAGAACTGAACTCCTGTGCTAGTATACTGTCTGTAAAGGATACAGATTAAAAGAACATACATGCTTATAACCTGCACACTGCTTCACCCCATTTTTCTTTACTCCCATTCATGAATTTTTGCACTTTGAAAGTATGAATAATTTATGGATGTCAACTGAAACCATATTGTAACTTGAAATTTAAGGTTTATATTTTTTATGACATTTATTTTAACTTATGCTCATTTGATGTTTCTTTTCACTTACCCACCAACATCAAGTGCCTGTCGGCTCACAAAATCATTCAGCTCTGTTCCTGGAATAATATGTGAAACTTCAAAGTTGTGAAGTTACAACCAACGCCCCTCCCCTATCCATTGATGTATTCTGACCTTGTGTCCATTTGTGTCTTATATGCTATAAGACTGTTGGATTTCTTTATCATGTGTATGGTTTTTTGACATGTGAATATGCATATGCATGTTTATTTTTCCTTTTTTTTCTCCCTTATTGTACAAAAATGAATACGCACATTTGTTGTATATTTGATTTTTAATACATTGATTCGCTTTGCTTAAATAATTTTGTGAACAGGCATAGCTACAGAGAAGAAGTGCAAGTGCGCCTCAGTTTCCTGACAATGATGTTTGCTAACACCAACACTCCTGATACATTCAGTAAGTATTTGAACCTCAGTAGATCATCAGCTTACATGGTACATGAAAATTCATGTTTTTAATTGTGTGTGTAAAGTCTTTATACCAGCATTGCACTAGGTCATTAGTAACCCTTCAGGTAGGAAGGCTTTAGAGTTTTCTCATTTGCTGCTGAACTTGGGAAAAGAATTTACTGCAGTTTCATTTCCATCTGAAAGTCTTTCAGCCAGCTAAAAGCAAGGAGTGAAAAATAAAGTGCTGGAAAGGCTTGATCTGAAAACTCCCTCATGAAGTGATAAGAGATAAAAAATAGAAATTTTAAAAAAGTCACCTGTCTCCCGTTCATATTTGAGATGTCAGGAAATGTGATGCTTGTGACTCCTTCAGCCTAACATGCTCAGGTGCTGTTTGATGTACTTCGTTGTGTTCGCTGCAGGGATGAACGAGGAACAAGTGGACATCCTGTGGAACTGTCTGGCAGAGAATCCATCCTCATCTGATGATTGCCTTCAGTGGTTCTTCAACCAGGCCAAGAGCAAGGAACATCATGCCATGGGTCTGGAACTCTTCCGCCATATCTTCCTGGAAAAGGTGACCCCAGTCACAAAGACTAGACAACCTCTTCATTTATTTTCTTTTTCTTTTTTTTCTTTTTGTTGTTGTAGTTTGTTTTTGTTTCCGTACTAGACCCCCATTCTTGAAAGTATATTGATGAAATATTAGTGTTGAAACTGCATGTTTTCAAATAGGATGATTTTCTTGCAGAAACCACCTAAGCATTTGCAAGTCTATGTCTGAGCGTATGTCATTCGTATCTCATGTTGAGGAGGGAAAAAGTTGAAACTTACTGGATAGTCATTTTAATCTGTTATGCTTTTTTTGTTGTCATTTTGTTACACATTTTCTTTTGAATTCAGTTGTCTTCATTTGTTTTGCTTTGCTGTCCTGTGAACAGATTCCGCGCCTGAACCCAGAGAACATGACGATGATCGGCCTGAACCTGTTCCAGCACCTGTCTCACCTCACACGCATTTCCATCACACCACAGACACCACTATCTGAAGATCAGGTGATGCTGTGCTTTCAGGGTGGATTGATTTTTTTTTTAGTTATACACCTTGCTAGTTGACTCAGTCTGTGTATGTGTGGTACTTCATGGTATTATCTGGAAGACCAAGAGTTATGGGAGTGAAGTGGAACAGTCCTGATCCAATTACAGAGTCAGTTTTGTCGCTGATGTTGGTGTTTTCCTTTGCAAGAAAAAAAAGGAGTGCAGAACACTGATCAAGATAAGTTAAGGAAATTTCAAGACTACTTTTTATTTCAGAAAATCCCTTGGGTGTGCATGAAAATGTTACAAGTTTCTTGTAACAAAAAATAAACGTTAAAACATGTTTCAATCAATTAAGTAAGACAAAGGCTTACAACTTCAAGCAGACATTGCTTGGTGCTAAGCACAATATGCATTCAGATGAAATAAGGCCAGACACTGCTGTATGAACTGATTAACTTTTTTCCTCCGATTGATTATCAAGTCTTTTATTTTTTTATTGAATTTGGTCAGCAGTAAGGCATGATACTGAGTTATTGATAAATATTGCTTGCAGGAAAGCACAACAGGAGAATGTTAGAGTTGAGGAGATCATTGCAGCTTGAGCTGTGAAAAGTTACCCACTGCCATGGATTTTTTTTAATCTGTAGAATGGTTGTTGCATGGATTTTGAAAGATGACTTTGTGACACGCAGATTCCAGTGACATGATTACTGCATGAGTTTTGAAAGGTGGCTCTGTGATGTCTGACTTTCAGATCTGCGGGATGGACCAGCTGTGGGAGATCGCCCTGCAGGCCACAAACCAGGAGGTGAGCATGTCGGCTACCCAGTACCTCAACAGCTACTTCCTCAACTACGGGGGCGGCACTCTGGAACGAGAGGAGCTCTTCATACAGCGCTGCATGAGCAACCTCATGACAGCCCTCGCCAGCTTGAGACAGGTCCGCAAACTTTTTATTGTGCTGTATTATTAATGGCTACTGTGTTTTTTGTGTGTGTGTGTTTTGTTGGGTTTTTTTTTTTGTTTGTTGGTTGTTGTTTTTTGAGGAAATTGTGTGACTTTCCAAATGAAGAAAGTATTGAAAGAAAATTGTGACGCCGACACATGTTAAGTAGTAAGAAATGCACATGCAGTTACTATTCTCTTTAAAACTGTTTTCAGTATTTATAATCTGCCTTTCCTATTGGATTCTGTTTCCTTCTTCCTTTAGTTTGTTGCACGTTTATTTTGTCATTCTTTTTGCAAAAGGGGCCTGCTGTGTACATTCAGCGGATCCACAGAGGATTGATCTTGCTGAAGAACCACCTGGAGCTGTTCAGCCGAAGGTACGCGTTTCACCTGCGTACGTTGCGCCTGGATGGTGTGGGTATGACACCCCATCAAGCGCCGTCCTCTGGAAAATGTGTAATCCGTCTCTTGCTGCAGCCAACAGGAATAACAGAAAAGGTATACTTGTAATGTAATCAGGGTATATTGGTGGTGTCTTGTGTTTGAAATTTGTTGACTTTCGTTTTCCTAAACAAGGTACTTTTGTGTGCAGAATGCAAGGTTATTCAACTAAACTGACCTTTTTTTTTTCTCCAAAGATGTTTCTGTGTGCAGAATTAAGTGGGCAATACAGGATCTATCTGCATGTGACATAGAAAAAGTCTTGTTCTTTTAATGGAAATGCAATAAAAGGCTTGGAGCATATATGGTGCTTAAAATGTATCAGATCAGAATGTGTTATAAACATGCATTGTTTAAGTAAAATAAGAAATTGTGGTTTCATGTATTAATATAGCTTTGTAGTTATCTCTGTATGCTTATGTATGTTTACTTGTTTGCATAGATTTATGTGATGCAACATGTGAAAACCTGGCTTACGTCACTGCCAGCTATTCTTAGCTGTGCACAAAAAACATGTCATTTGGGTCAAGATAACGAAAATCCAAATTTTTACAAATTTCTCATCTCTAAAAGTCTTATCTTTGCTGTCAGTAAGTATTTTAGCATAAAACTGCTGAAACTAGTATTTTAATGTTTTCAGGTGCATGCACTGTTGGTACTGCTGCACACATCACTAAAGTTGCAATGTTCAGTACATTTGACTCAAGGCTTTTCTGAAATTCCGTCGCTGATGATGTGACAATACACTTCATGACTGCTGTTAGTAAACATTATTTTGATCTGGGATTCAAAGCCGAAGTTCAAAAGCTTCATCATCATTACAGGAAATACTTTTTGTTAAAACACAAAAATGGCCTTTGTCTCTCATTTGACCATTCTCTGTCACCATTGACTGCTCTCTCATGGCATGACGTCACTTTTCCACTCTCCATTCTTGACTTCGTTTGAATACGGAAAGAAAATATGAATTTTCCTGTGTTTTTTTCCAACTATAAATTAGTTAAATCTGAATCTTTTGACACCACATACAAATTCGTGATATTTCTTGTTCTAAAATTACAAGCAGCAAATGTATGGTTTTTTCATGTGCTGATTTCTCATTTGTTCTTTTTGAGCACACCAGTTTTGAAAATAATTATTTGAAAAAAAGTATGATAGATCAGTTTTGTTTTTTCTGTGTTCATCTGTGATTTTTAAACTTTCTGAAAGTACATAAATGTCAAAAAAGATTAATTTTGACTAAAGCCAGGTTTTCACATGCTGTGTCTCGCACGTGCACACACACACTCAAACACACACACACACACACACACATATATATATATAGAGAGAGAGGTGTGTATGTGTGTACAGCTGTGTTTGGTTACAGATACGTGTGTGTTGACTTGTATAATGACTTATTGACATTAATGTGTAAGGTTTTTTGTTGTTGTTTTTTTTATTCTTTATTTTCTCCCTGCATGTCGGATCAGTCACTGAAATAATCTTTGTTCTGGCACTCTGTGCTCAGTTGAGTTACATCTGCTCCCTGCAGACACAGATAGATATGCAGGCAACGGATCTGGTGTCCGAGTTGAGAGCAGAGGTGACACGATGGTGGGAGATACTTCAGCGGCAACAGCAGCAGCAGCGGCAGCGCCTTAGTGAGCTGCCAGCAGGCCACCCAGCCCACAGCAGCCCCATCTCTCCGATTCTGGGGGCTATGCTGGGTGATGGCCCCATCCGCATGATCTTTCTGGGACAGGAGCTGACTGTTGATGTGGATGACAAAACCTTGGGAGAGATGCAGCTCAAGGACAACCAGGCAAGTGTAGGGCTTGGGGTGGTGTGGAGTTAAGTCATGTATCAAGCTTCGGTTGTATACGCAACGTAGTTCATGGGTAAATGTGTGCATTGAGGAACTGTGTGTGAAGTGCGGATTTTTTTTAATGTTATTTTTACTCCTGGTTATTTACATGGGTGATTGCAAAGGGTTTGAATTAGTTATAAATCTCATGGGCAGAAAAGAACCCATGGACAATAGAGAAAAAAAAAAAAGACTTTGTTCCACTGTTTTTAAAATGATTGATGTTTTGGACATTTGAGTTACTACCTGAGTTTCATTGATACCAGTTGTGTACACTTCAGTGACTGTGCACACTCTTGTGTGTGTGTGCGTGTTTGTTTGTGTGGATGGGTTGGGGGCTATTGATCGGTGACTGGATGGGTCTGTATATACACAGTGGAGTGATGGCCTAGAGGTAACGCGTCCGCCTAGGAAGCGAGAGAATCTGAGTGCGCTGGTTCAAATCACAGCTCAGCCACTGATATTTTCTCTCCCTCCACTAGACCTTGGAGTGGTGGTCTGGACGCTAGTCATTTGGAAGAGACGATAAACCAAGGTCCTGTGTGCAGCAATCACTTAGCGCATGTCAAAGAACCCACGGCAACAAAAGGGGTTGTCCCAGGCAAAATTCTGTAGAAAAATCCACTTCGATAGGAAAAACAAATAAAACTGCACGCAGGAAAAAAAGAAAAATGGGGTGGTGCTGTATTGTACTGATGTGCTCTCCCTGGGGAGAGCAGCCTGAATTTCACACAGAGAAATCTGTTGTGACAAAAAAAAGAAATACAACACAATACAATATGGATGGATGGATACATGTGTATAGTATATTATCGGATGATTTTTTTTTTTTTTTTTTGTTTTTTGTTATATGCTTGCCTTTTCAGTTGTTAGACTTTTTTCATTTGTTAGCACAATCCCTTGTCTTTCCAGTTTTAGTTGGGTGATTATTTTCCATCCTGTTTCTGAGAGTGGAAAGACAGAATGTTTACTCCATTTTTAAAACTTTTGAATGAATAAAGAAAAGCAGTCATGGGGGTGCGGGGAGGGAGGAAGATGGGTGGGAAAACGTCCCAAAATATAACCTTGACTCCGTGCAACCATGTGCGCAGCTGGTGTTTGTGTCGGTGGGAGCAAGCCGACCTCCCAAGAAGCAGGATGGGTCGGTTCCGTCCTCATGCCTGCCAGCCCCTGACCGCGTCAGGATGCCCCTGGCCCTGCTGACGCAGGAGCCCCACTTTGGACACCTCTTCACCCTGCTTGAAAAGCTCAGCCATGCTGGCTCTGAAATGGAAAACCTGGTCAGTGCTTCTGTGCAGTGAATTCTTGAGTTTGAAATTGATTTTTGTTGTTTGCTGTTGTCACGGTTAAATGCTGCTTTTGTTTGTAACTGGATTTATTGTTTGTTTGTTGTTTTTTTGCAGTGGTTGGTATCTAGATACAGAATGAGAAAAAAGAGTTCAAAATACTTATTAATCAGAACAGTCGTGCTTGGTATATGGATAAAGAATGAGAAAAAACAGTTCCAAATACTTAAGAATCAGAACAGGTGTGTTGATAAGAAAAGAAAAAGAGAAGAAAAAAGGTTTTACAGCTCCATTTTCCTTTCTCTACAGGATGCACAGGAGCGCGCACGACTTCAGGCAGAAGCCCGTCGTCTGTCCCGTGTGGTGTGGGAGCTCCTTATGATGCTGCCCACAAGTCCCTCACACCTGCAGGGTTTCACTCAACAGGTATGAAAAAAAACCAAAAAAACCCCAGCAAAGGTACATACAGCACCTTGAAAAATGCTGAGTATTAGTTGTTGAACCCTTTTGTTGGCTCATGTGTAAACAAGTGAATCTATAGAATAACCCTGCTCTTCTTTTTCTGTTTATAATGGAGTTGTTTGAATCTGTGGAATAAACCTGTTCTCTGAGCATTAGTTTTTGAACTTTTTGTTGGTTCATGTGTAAACGATGGAATAACCCTGTTCTTGTCTGTTTTTAATCAAGTTTTTTGAATCTATGGAATAACCCTGCAGAATATCCTGACTTGTCACACTTACGCTCTTTCATGTTTTGACCACAAAAAAGCCACGCTCTTTGGTTATTGGTCATAGACGTTTTTCTTTTTCTTTTTTAACCACTTTTGGGTAAAAGTTGCATTACATTGTATTGTATTACTCTTCAGTCAACAGATAACTGGCTGCTCTTAGAGCTGGCCTTTGTCTCTGAGAGAAAAGATGACGAGTAAGGAGTCAGAGTTGGTTTTAAGTACGGAACAGTACAACTGTCTTGATGATTTTTGGTTTTTGTTTTGTTCATTCATTTATTTTATTTTCTGTCTTTCCACTGTCTGCACCCTTTCAGTGGCATAAACCTATTCAGGTCCCCTTGAATCCTGGAAACATCAGAATCAGGATTCTTCGCAGCAGTCTCCAAACCAGATGTCAAGAAAGACCAGAAAGAGTTCAAGTCTGTGCTTGTTATTTTGTATATGTCATGTGTTCAAATTCAAGATGAAGGAGTTTCTTCCTCAGTTGGCTTTTAAAATATGCATGTGTGAATGTGTGAGAGGGTGAGAGAGCTCATCACCGACTTGATACAAAATTGGAAGATAGGTTTAATTACACAGAGTTTTTCTCAAGATGTTTTTAAACATGCATGTGTGAGAGGGGGAGAGAGCTTATCACAGACTTTACACATAATTAGAAAATAGGTTTAATTACACATACTGTACCGTGACCCACTAGTGCAGACTCCAACAGGGGTGTAAATTAGGATGACATTTCCAGACTTCAAGATATAGGAAAAGAAAGATTAATCTCCTGCAGAGTTTGCTGTTGATGTTAAGAATTGTTGCAACACCCTCTGTAGGGACTACCGTAAAGTTTGGTCTATTGAGCGCACTGGTATATAAGCCACACCCACTAAATTTTGGAAAAAATTGAACTTTATACGTACATAAGCCGCACCGGTTAATAAGCCGCATTTATTTCCAGTACCAGAACACATACTGATACTAAGAAAAGCTGTCGATACTGTAGGTTATGAAATAAACACAAGCGGGAACAACACAAAGAAAAGCAAGCAAAAATACTGCTAGTGCCACAAAAAAATAATGAATAAACACAACGAAAATAAGATCCATAATTTAGGGATAGTCACATTTATTCAACATCATCCTGCTCACTGAATCCACTAAAATCTTCATCTTCAGTGTCCGAGTTGAAAAGAACCAGCACAGCTTCCTCCGCCATCTTGTCACTGACTTAGCCTCGCTTTCACTTCATGAAGGTGGAGGTCGCTGCTGGTTCGTCGCTTGCACTGTCGTCTGCTAGGTTGATCACCTTCAATTTGAAGGCTGCATCATAGGCATAACGTCGCGTTTTTTGGCATGATGAGTGTCGCGTGCAACTTTTCAACCAAAAGTTATGGCCAACTCTCTCACGCTCTCTCACCTTCATCCAAACAAAAGCCCGAAATAAACAAATACGAAAAATTTACTCTGGACTCTGGTGTAGCCTTGGGGAAACACGTCCACCAGTGACGCTCGAGCTCCCCAGACGGAAGACGGCCACTCAAACAGCAGGATTAAGTTGGGTCTCCACACAGGGAGAGTGGAGCTCCCTACGACAAAAACCTAGAATCCGTGGCTAAGTTCTGGTGAACTATCCACAACCTTGGTATGATTCAGCTGCCGCCCACCATTTCAGGGCGGAAGGGGAATCACAATAGCACTACATTACATTATCATGGACAGTGACTCATTCACTCCCCTTAAGTCCCATCACGGTTTACAGGTAAGGCAGTCTGAATATAATTGAACGGTTTTCCAGTCTTTCTACAAAATATTAATTCAGCCAACAGCTGAAATGTTCAGGTTTAACTCCAATTTAACAATTATTTCCTGAAATAATTTTGTGAAGTAATTCACAAATCTACTGAAAATAATCCCCCAAACAAATGTAGGCTAGACCTGTATTTCACTGTTTCCACATTCAGAACTGGGAGAAATAGACCAAGTAATTCTAGCACATCAAACTGAGAATATGTGAGGTAATATGAAATTGTAAATTTAGAGTGAAAGTAATACCGAATTAGAGAACAAGAATCAAACACTCAAGCAAAAAACCGCATGTCACTTTCAAGTAAACTGGTAACATTCCAGACTAGGAAATAACTGTCTACGACGAAAATAAGAAATTAAACACATTTAACGTCAGACAGGTAACCAACACGTGAAGAGCAAAACCGACTAGTAATACAGGTATGTATATTTTTGGACGGTTGTACAACAAATACTACAAATTGCAAGATCCTTTTACCAATGCAATGACTCTAAAATAAATGAATAAATACCTCAGCGGTTTCTGAACTCCGGCCAAAATACTGGCTGAGCGTCTCTGTCTATAGGACCCTACACCGTTGTAGACCTGGCCAAGTGTCTTGCTCCACTGACTAATGGTGCTGGTTTTCCAAACTAAGAAAACTTCCCATAGCTCACAAATCGGAAATCTGCACGTCATGCTTTCCAGTGCAACACGTGCATTCCATAGACTTCCTTAGCTACATGGAGCACGCGGGAGAGCTACAAGGAGAGGGGGTCTACCATAACTGGCAGCGTTCACACACACGCACACACAACCCTCCTTGTCCGTGACAATGAGGGTGTACGCTTGAGCAGAGTAGAACTGAATGCTGATCTGAAGGCTTTAATGTGTGCGGATTTGATTTATAAAACATGAACAGTTAGCACACTATCCTGAAGCTCATCCAAAAATTCATGGACAGAAATCATGATTTTGGTGAGTTGAAGGGCAGCTAAGAATAGACGAGAACGTGACACTAGGATTGTTAAAATCCGCAAATAAGCCGCATCATTGTATAAGTCACAGAGGTTGAAGCTGGGGTAAAAAGTCGCGGCTTATAGACCGAACTTTACAGTAGCTTTTTAAAAAAAAATTTTTTATTGTGTTAAAATGTGTATATATGTGTGTGTGACTGTGATCTTACATGTTTGGGTTTCTTTTGATTTTGAGGCTGATGTGTGAAGAGCAAGAGTGAGATTGTCAGTTCTAATTGTATTTATTTTATGAATTTATTTGTAATTTTCTGTTCAGCTTTGATATATTTTGGGATGGTGAATGATTCTCAATGTAATGATTTGTTGTGAATGTTTATCAATAACTTTTCTTGAAATGTTTTCATTTTGTATTTTTCATTTTTGAATCATAATGTTTTTTAAAAGAATAAAATAAAATATGTTTAAAAAAAGAAAAGAAAAAGAAACAGAAATTCTCTTTCATATCTATCATGTGTAATCCTTTGGAAGTTTTCTTGCTGCAACTTAAGACAATTTTCCCATGTGTGAATTGTTACCTTACTTCCTCACATCAGTGCTGGAGTTAAAGACATTCATCATTGATCTTGTATAATCCTTTAAAAAGTTTTCTTGGTACAACCGGGATGATTTATCCATGTGTGAACTGTCATCTTCTCGATGTACAGCAGTTACAGAAAGCTGTGTTGACTGTTGGCAGAGTGTGGATCCAAGCAGTGGGGACGCCAGCAGCAAGGTGGACTGGGACAGGCTGCTGCCCCCTGACAGTCCCCATCGTCTGTACTACTCCCTGCAGATCTTGGAGCAGCTGGCCTACGGGAAGCCTCCAAGCAAGAAAACGCTGGTCAGTGCATTCTGTCCTCAAGTGCTTGTACAGTTTAGGTGACATAGCACTTATAATGTTTCTTAATCTCTGTCAGTGCATTTAGTTGTTGTATTCAACCATTTGTGCAGTTTGGGTGACATATCACTAAAATGTTTACAAGTCTCTGGTCAGTGCATTGAGAGTTGTGTTGTCTTCAAGCATGTGTACAGTCTGGGTGATGTATCACTTGCAATGTTTCCCAATCTGGACAGTACATTGGGAGTTGTGTTGTCTTCAAGCATGCATACAGTTTGATTGATTTATCACTTGTAATGTTTCCCAATCTGGTCAGAGCATTGAGAGTTGTGTGGTCTTCAAGCATGCGTACAGTTTGATTGATTTATCACTTCTAATGTTTCCCAATCTGGTCAGAGCATTGAGAGTTGTGTTGTCTTCAAGCGTGTGTATAGTCTGGGTGATTTATCACTTGTAATGTTTCCCAATCTGGTCAGTACATTGAGAGTTGTGTTGTCTTCAAGCATGTGTACAGTCTGGGTGATGTATCACTTGCAATGTTTCCCAATCTGGTCAGAGCATTGAGAGTTGTGTTGTCTTCAAGCGTGTGTACAGTCTGGGTGATGTATCACTTGCAATGTTTCCCAATCTGGTCAGAGCATTGAGAGTTGTGTTGTCTTCAAGCGTTTGTACAGTCTGGGTGATGTATCACTTGTGTTGTTTACTACACTGTGGTCAGTGCATTGACATTCTTTTATGTCTTCAAGTGCAAGTAAAGTTTGGGTGCTGTATCACTTCTGGCTTTTCCTGTACTTATGCAAATGACTGCTTCATCAGGCATGAGATTTTTCTGACAACAGTTGGATTTCTGACCGAAAATAGGCTCCAGAGGCCATTTTTGAGATTCGTGTAAATCTGTTGAGAAAATTGACAGAGTGGGGGGATGAGGTTTTTTCCCCCAGCCGACAAACGTTGCATGATCGTTGTCCAACCAATCAACAAGACAGACCCACAGCGTTTGCCAAAATGTCTCATGTTAGGATAAGCGAACCAATTGAGAATAAGTGTTCCGTTGCTCCTCTGTCATCATTCAGCTTATCCGTATTCGGTTGTGATTACACGACTTCCGCTCGCAGACTTCGCGACTTGTTAAGATACCTGATTTCGACGATCATCGTCAATCATGACAAAATGAGAAAACTTGCAAGGGAAAAGAAGATTTTTGCAGCAGAGATCGATAAAAGAGTGAAAAATAAGTAGATCTGTCTGGCAAGATGAGACTGTGAAAACTGATGTGAAGAACAAAAAATTTTACGGGTAGACGCCATTCACAAAATCGACGCTGCGGGCAAGGCCAAGTGGTGATTAGTGTCAGATTGTATGGGTGCATCTCTTCAGTCTAGGCACGGAAATCTGTTTTAAGATTTACGACAAAAACAGACTGTCCGTTTTTTGGAAGAAAGAAAGGAAAGCAGATGGGCCATTCTGTATTGTTTGCCGATGACCTGTCAAATATGGAAATGGAATGCTCTTTCAAAAGTGTCGTTTGTTGACCCCTTGAGAGGGGATCCAGTGTCTTGTCAGAGCGCCAAAATCAAAGTCAAAAGGTTTCCGGACGGTAAATTGAAGTTGTCAAAATGCCGATAACAGAAGGCAACCCTGCATGGCACGCATTGATATCACTATGAAAAGCAAATTACAAACACATGCACACATGCACATACATGCAGGCGATCACACACACACACAGACATGCGAATGTGCACACACACACTCGCGCACACATACACACACAAACGTGCGCGCACACACAGATCTATACACAGATCTATACACGCTGGTGTGTGCGATCTCCATTCCTATCAAGCCACAAGGGCCATGGGTACATGTGCTTGATCCTCTGTTCATTCAGCAAAAGCTGCAAAGGTTTGCCACATGCACAAGTAACATTGTTGCAATTGAAACAGAAACTTTGTAGCAGTTGAGGTCAGTGCTTTTTCTGACACAGCTGCCCTGGGCACAGACAGTTCATGGCAAGTCAGTTTATTTAGATCTGAGATCCATAGCTAGATTACCAAAGGTACACACGCACAGACACAGAGCTGAATTGAATACGTGCGTGCACACATACACACACACACACATTCACACTCTCACTTTGAAAAACAAAATCACATGAATGCACTCATGAAAACACATATTCTGTTTTTTATTTTCTCTCTCTCCTTCACACTCACACATGTGCACACATATGAGCGCTTACACAGAGCTTAATAATATGCACATGCACGTGCACACACACACACACACTCTCGCACACTAATACACACACAGAGTTTAATTGAAAACACACACACACACACACACACACACACACACACACACACACAGAATTGTAATTAAAGCAATGCACATACATGCACACATATAAACTTACACTTTTTCCTCCCACCTTCCCCCCTCTCTGTCTCTTTGTTTGTCCATCTCTCCCTCTTTCTGTCTCTGTCTGTCTCTCAATGTCTGTCTCTCTCTCTCTTTCCCGCATATACACACAGAGTTGTATTGAAAACACTCATCTCTCTCTCTCTGTGTCTCACACACACACACACACACACACACACACACACACACACACACACACACACATGGAGAGAGATCTATTGAATTTGAAAGCAATGCATACACATGCACAAATACAACTTGCATTCTTTCTTCCCACCCCCGCCCCCACCCCCACTCTTTTTTTCTCTCTGTCTGTCTGTCTCTCTCTCTCTTGTTTACACACATTTGAATTGAAACCACACATATACATATGTGTGTGCACACACTCGCTCTCTTGCTTTCTCTCTCTCTCTCTCTCTCTCTCTCTCTCCCCCCCTCACACAGAGTTCACACACACACACAGAGTCCAGGCTGGGGAACTCGCAGCGGATCCCCTATTTTCAGCGGAAGAGCAGTTGATTTCAGAGGAAAAAAATCATCCCCCCCCCCAACCTCTTACGCCCCCTCCTCTGTAGACTTAACTTTCATGATTTGCTGAGGTTCCCCTGCCCTCTGAGTCTCTCCCACCAGTGGTGGCAATTCTGGCATTGAGCCAAGACACTGACCATTAGCTCAAGCTAAGAATCCCTGACAGCTGAAAGTGATATCAGTCACATACCAACACCCTCCTCCCTCCTCTCCTTCCCCTTCCCCTTCCCCTTCCCCTTCCCCATTTCCTTCCTCAATAAACACACATGCCTGTCAGTGAAACAGACTACAAATGTAGAGACTAGATGGTCAGTTATATTGGTACTGTGCAAACTTGTGTGCAAGTACATTTTCCTTGAAAACACCATGCACACACACACACACACACACACACACACACACACACACACACACACACACAGGAGATGCCCCCCAAAACCTCTTGAAAAACACTAATTGCATTTTTGGCCAAGGGGCTTTGCCCCCCTGGACCCTACCAGGGGCCTAAAGCAGCCCCTGGTCCCTGGTCATGTTTCAGAGGAAACTCTCTTTGACAATTTCCCAGTCTTTCTCACACACACACACACACATACACACACACACACACACACACACACATTCTCACTCGCTCACTCACTCACACAAAGAGTTTAACACACACACAGTTGCAGTGCATATACATGCACACATACAAACTTTTACTCTTTCCTCCCATGTCCACCTCCACACCCCTTCTCAGTCTCTTTGTCTATCTGTCTCTCTTTCACTGTCTGTCTGTCTCTCTGTCACATACACACAGAGTTGCATTGAAAACACACACACACACATACACACACACACACATGAGACAAGATTTTGAAAATTATGTCCCCAAGGCTGATTTTTACAGGTTTGAAAGCAAAAACACTTCAGTTTAGGAAGAATTTGACAGATTTTTGTCTTCTATGGTTTGGAATACCTCAGAGGCATTGGCGGCCCTCAAGTGCAGAATTTATGGTTTGAAATTGAGAAAAACCCTCAGCTTCAGGGGGCTTGGCTTGGCCCCCAGGCCCCACCAGGGGCTTTGCCCCATGGACCCATACTGGGGGCCGCAGAAGGCCCACAGGACCCCACCTTTCAGACTCCATCATAATTTCCCAATCTCACGCATGTTCATTTGAATCACACTCTATAAACCTTGATTTTTTGTTCAGTTCTAGTTCTTGTCCAAGTCCCCCACAAGTGAAGGCTAGGATATTGCCCTCTTTAATAAGTATAAAGAAGTCCGGCCTCTTCTGAAGAAACCCAACCTTGACGCAAACATTTTGAAAAACTATCGACCAGTTTCTAATCTTCCATTCTTGTCCAAACTCCTTGAAAAAGCTGTCCTCAAGCAGCTCAACAACCACCAGCAATCTCATCCACCAATTTCAGTCTGCCAGTCGCGCTGACCACAGCACTGAAACCACTTTCCTCCACATTCTGAACAATCTACTGATAGCATCCAGCTCAGGAAAAATTTCCCATCTCACTCTTCTTGTCAGCCGCCTTTGACACGATAGACCATTCAATCCTTCTTTCCCGTCTTCATTTTACTTTTGGTATCAACGGCACTGTTCTAAACTGGTTCAAATCTTATCTCACTGATCGATTCCAGTCTGTCATTGTTGATCATTTCCAATCTGAACCCGTTAAAATCGAACATGGAGTCCCACAGAGATCTGTTTTAGGCCCAGTGCTCTTCACACTGTACACTGCTCCTCTTGCTGAAATTATCAACTGCCATAATATCAGTCATCATTCTTATGCTGATGACACTCAACTCCAGAAGAGTGATACCCCTGAAAAATTGTTGTTGTTCTTGCAAGAAACATCCAACTCCTTCCTGGACATTCAAAACTGGATGACTCGAAATAAGTTACAACTGAACACGGACAAAACTGAAGCAATGATCATAGGAACTAAACAAAAACAGTCTTCCATCACAATTGACACAATCAAACTTGGCAGTACATCCATCCCTCTTTCCACGTCAGTCAGGAACCTCAGTGTTGTCCTTGACAATACATTGTCCATGCAAAAATTTATCAGTCAGACATGTCAGTCCTGCTACTGTCAACTGCGGCGCATCAGTGTCGTCTGGAAATATCTGTCCACTGACGCAACATCTAGACTTGTCATTTCTCTCATTCTCTCTCGCTTTGACTACTGTAACTCTCTATTGTCTGGTTTGCCTGCTTCATCCATTCAGTCCCTTCAGCGCTTACAAAACTCTGCTGCCCGACTCGTCCTCAGAAAGAAAAGATCTGAGCACATCACTCTTCTTTTGCAACATCTCCACTGGCTCCCTGTCTCACACTGAATAAAGTACAAGATCAGCACTCTATGTTATAGATGTATTCACAAAACTGCCCCTTCCTATCTCTGTGGCTGCCTTCACCTCTACACTCCATCTTGCTCACTACGATAGGCTTCAGATCCACTCTGTTTACGCATAACCAGATTCAAACATTCGACTGTTGGCCGCCGTTCTTTCTCTGTCTCTGGACTTTGCGATTGGAATGAACTTCCTCTTTCGCTTCGTCAAGTCTCCACACTCAGCTCTTTCAAGTCTGGCCTTAAAACCCACCTCTTCCAAAAATAGTCTCCCTTGCCTGCCCTTCCTTGTCTTTAGTTTCTACAGTTTTAGAGTTATGCATGCGTGTGAATGACTGGTGCGAAAGCGCTTTGATTTGTCTCTGCACAAGATTCAGCGCTATATAAATACCATTATTATTATTATTAATCATTATTATTATTATTATTATTAAGTAGAAAAAGTGACATGCTCTTTCAGCTTCTACCTGAAACATTTTATTGGAAAGTATCTCCTGTTATGGACGAATATTGAGTACGACTGTTTCAAATTAGGTCACATCCCACAATGAAATCTTGCTGAAGCAATAGAAGTTATTGTGACACAGTGAAGTGACTGTGTTGGACAGATGCCAGCAGCTGGGGGAGACATGTTGGCCTTTGCTTCAGAGGGAACCTCAGGCTCCAATGAGTGGAAGACCAAGGTAAGTAGAGCGGATAGGAAGAAGTGGAGTGTGGAGTGATTGGGTCGGCTGGCCATAGTCAGCAGCTCAAGAAATACAGTACCCCTTGATTGCTTGAGATCTTTAGAGGACAAGAAGGATTTATAAAACGGTTTTTTAAAGTTGTTTTTATTTGTAACTTGTCTTGTGCTGTCAGCTTTTTATGAGATCGACAAATAAAATTGCATTGCAAAGAGCACATCATTATAAAGTCACACGGGCTAGCAAATTACGTGTATACAAATGAAGAAAACAGATGGCTACATCTGCTTGTATTTGAAAATAAAGACCAGTTAGATACAAAAATAGACAGGTGCCCTTTTTAAAGCAGAGGATTGTAAAAAAGTGCAAGAAGAGAAACTAATCTTCCCTTTATGATATATGTTTTTACTGATGTTTTACTGATATAAAACGTGTTTGCAGTTCGTGTCAAAAGGAGGTGTTGCCCACTTGCTGAATATCGTGATGAGCGGGGCGTTACAGCCACATGAAGGAGACTCCTGGAGTCAGGTTAGTGTCAGTTCATCAGATGCTGGCTTGTGATGTTATAGCTCGGAAGAGGAAAGCATGGTGAAAACAGCAAAAAAAGTATAACGTTTCTGTACAGTTATATTTGACATTTCAGTGATTCTCACCCATCCTTAGAGATATGATAAATAATTGGTGCTTGAATTTCGACTCTGTTAAAAGTGTTAATGGATAGTCTGTTAGTTTCTTCATGGATGTGTTGTACAAAATGATCAGTATTTGACAGAAGCACAACAGTTTTTGGGAATGGTAAATCATTTGTGACAGTTGGGTTTATCCTTTTAAGATCTTTGATCAAGAAATGAGTTTGTCATCGCTGTAGTTTAATTCTAACTGCCCTGTTAGTTTAATCCTGTTTCTCACCCTCTTCCCACAATACATGAGGAATAACAGAATGGTCTCTCCTATTTCCTGAGGTTGCTTCATCTTTTGTTTTGATAATAGATATATTTTACATTAAATCGTTACATGAAGCAGTCAGCTGTTAAATCTAACATATTTATATAATATACTAATCGAATGGCAGAATGTGAAGAGAAGAATGGATACCACAAAAAAAGGGGGGAGTGCATGGGAGGGGGAGATTGCTTAGTTGCACAGTTTTGGTGATGGTGACAGTGTCATTTTTCAGTGGAATCAAGAGTGCCTGGCCTACCTGCTGCGCATCATCACCCAGTTTTCTGTGGAGCCCCAGGACAAAGATTCTGTTGTGGAAGACATGGAGACCCAGGACAGTCCTCGCAAGAAACTGCGTCGTCTTCGTGAAGAGAAAGTGGTCATCCTGAGGCTGATGCAGGTATGTTTTGTTTTCACCTACTTCTTCAGGCACACTTTTAAGCTTCAACCTATCCTCATATGTGAACGATTGTACATTTGTGTTCTTCAGTGTGTGACATTTTCTTGTATGTGTGCTCATAAATGAATGACTGTGTGGTCATATTTTTGAAGGCATATTATAGGATCAGTCATTACTTTGTCAACCAATTACTACACAGGTGCAAGTTGGCATATTCATCACTTAACTCTCTCCGGATGAAGGAATGCATGAGCATTCCTACATAAAATGTATTTGGTTTCAGACGACGGAATGGAATAGCATTTTCCAGAAATAAAAAATCCATCACGCACTCTACATGTTATTTTGTGATTAGCCAAGCAGAGTGCGCTATTCTGGGTCACTCCACAATTGAATGGTATGATTGGCCAGCCTGCCATGTGTGGACCGTCTCGCACACACGCTGACAAAGTCACTGACCGGTCGTCTGCTCGCATGCCAGCCTGTTAGCAAAGCAGGCTCTTCTCAAAATGTTGTGGAGCGAACAAGGCAGCGACGGCAATGTTTTAGTGTTGCGGAAGTACTTGAAATGCTACAAACTGAAGGGTCGGACATTGAAGAGGTGGATGATGACGAAGAAGAAAGTGAATTTAATGCAGAAAGCGAGCATGGGTATGGTGATTCGGGGTGAAAAATTGGCATTATTTTCTACATATGGCAAAACTGTTAAAATAAGATGCGAAATTTGATTTTTTTTTTTTTTAATATGTAATAGCTCAACACGTAATAAACCAGTTCTGAAAGTTTCATTTTCTTACTCTGTATTTTGTATTTTTTGTAATTTTTTTCCAAACCCTCACAAATGGGCCGTCAGTGGGGAAAAGCAAGGGAGAAAACTTGTCATCCCGAGTGAGTTAAGCCATACTCATCAGCGCCTTTGTCATGATTGCTTATTTTGACAGTACTCCTCTTTGTGAAATGTTTCAGTCAACAATGGACATGCTGAATGTTGAAGAGCTGCTGAAGATTCTCATGAAGATCCTGTATGAAGCTGCCTATCCAGCGTAAGTGTCTGTCCACAGATTTTATACCTCTCTCATTGTCTCTGCTCTTTTCCTCTGAAATCCTTTATGGTTTTCTTGAACAGGTTTTCCATTAATCATTGTTTTGATTTACAAGTGTTTTTATTGTGAGTGTGTAATACTTTATTGTTGTTATCAAAAGTAATAACATAAACAGTGAAAGCTGTGTACGTCAAGATGGTATTTTGACCTGAGGTTCAATCTGTTCACAAATTATAAATGATTTTACATGAACATTGCGGTGTATGCTATGGTGTTCTTTGCAGTGATCTGAACCAGCTGTACCTGTGCTCGTGGGGAAGAGCTGAGGGTGAGTTTCAGCTTTAGTTACAAGACCATTAAATAGTTACTTTCACACAGTAAAAAATACTTTTATGGAATGAATAGATGTAAACCATATTTAATTACACATACTTAACCGTGATCCAACTAGTGCAGGGGTCTGACATTCCTGTCCTGTGCAAACTACTACCATATTTATCATTGTTACTTGATTTTATAGAGTTGACAGAATATATTTAAAGTAACTCTTATAGAGTGAATAAAATCAGGTTTATCATAGTTCTTAGTTTTATAAAGCTGACAGAATAGATATAGAGCATAATTATTTACCTTCATTACTTTTACTGAGGTAGCACAACTATCAGATGTACATCTCAAAAACGTGTTTGGCATACATATGAACTGGACGGTAAAGATGATCTTGTATCCTTTTACTTTTGAAGAATCACATGAACTGTAAATTCTGGTCTATAATGTATACAAGGTGCACCCCCAAAATAAGTAGATAAAATTCATGAAAAATCATACAGTAATGCAGTCATGTATCAGGTTCAGTCTTATTACACAGCTTACTGTACAAGAGCAGGGTAGATTGAATTTACTTATGATATCTGAAAACTTTGCTTTTTTCCTAATACCAATTTCTTAATTGGCTTAGTATTTTAGCTTGTACTATTCTGTGATATGATAGAAATGCTCATTCTGTTGTTTGATTTTATCCACCTTTAAGACACGCTAGTGTGTAAAGGTGCTGGGGTCAGGGTTGAGGAAAAACGTCAGCATATTGTCAGAAAAAAAAAAAAAAAGGAATATAGATACTGATTACTAGTAGTAGTTGAAAATGGAAGTGATTGTGGCAAGTGTTGACAAGCAGAAAATGGTAGCAAGGACTGGGACAACACTTTCTTTCTTAATTGTGCATGTGTGTGTATTATTATACTTGATTGTGCTTTTTGCAGTCAGTACATTTGAGTACGTATTGACTTGTTTCAGTTGTGAGCACGGCCCTGTCGTTGCTGGTCTCTGTGGCCTACTCTAGTCCGGAGGTCCATGAGCTGCAGTCAGCCACTCCTGACCTGACTGCCTGGCTGAAAAGGCTTACTCTGGTCGCCCCTGAGGTAAGGCAGTGAAACTGAGGTGATCACTTGAATTTTGTGTATCCAGATTGCTTAATTTAGGTAGTCTAATTTCCTGTTTCTCTGCCTGTCATTCTCCAACTGACCCATATTTTCTTTATTTCTTTTTTTTGGGGTGGGGGTTAAGTTTGTTTTCTTTTATGATAAATGTGAATATATATCTAAATATTCATTTACTCCATGCATGTGTATGAGTTTGTGTTTGTTCATATGTTTGCTCACACATGCATGTGTGTGTGCTTGCACGCACTCAAGTGCGTGTGGCTGCGTGTGTGCATATGCCTGTTTGAATGTACATTAAAATTCCTGTATGCATTGTGTTTGTGTATGTGTGTGTGTGTAGTTTGCTTGTCACATTTTGGTGTGTATACATACCATTGTAATGTGTTGTGTAAAAAAATTTTTTTTAAAGTGTTTTGAAATCACCAAGAGCAGATTTCTGGATTGTGTGCTATATAGGTATTCATTATTATTATTTGTGTTTTCTTAAAAGAAAGAAAAGCAGATTTTAAAACTGTGAAACTAAAACAACACTGGGATCAGGAAATATTTGCAAAAGGAGCAACTGGTTTAAACTCTACCACTTTATTTTAGACTTGTCTTTGTTGACTTTTTTTTATATCTATCATCATTTTTCTTCTTCTTTTTTTTTTTTTCTTTTTCACTTGTCATATATGAACTGTGGCACTTTATTTCATCAGCCATACGTGCGGAAGGAAGCAGCGATGGGTCTGTATCGCCTGTGTCTGGGTCACACAGCGGATGGTGACCAAAACCAGATGGGCCGACACTACCTGGTGCCCATCCTGTCCTGCATGCTCACCTTTCTGTCTGACGCCATACAGTTCAAACCAGAAAGACACAGTGAGGTCAGTGAAAGCTTTGTGTGTTATTAATGAAAATTAAAGAGAAAAAAGGGTTGATGAAAAAGCATTACTTGTTGAATATATATTGGTTCGTACATCACTTTAAAAAGCAACCAGTATGTGCAGTTTTAGTGTTTTAACTTACCTTTTAAGCTGAAATATTGATAATTGTTTGTAACATGCTTTTTCTTCTTCATTCGCAATTTGTAACATGCTTGAAATAAATTCCAGTTTTCATCTCACTGAATGCATAGTTTCCATTGTCAGGTTCTTTCAGACTTTGTCGTATGTTTGCTCATTGATTTCTTGTGAGTTTGCAGTATATTTATTTTGATCTCTATGAATATCATTCTTGAAAGGGATTGTTCTTTTTCTTCTTCCTGTATTAAAAATTGGCAGTATCAGTGAAATGGACTGATGTGTAGGCTGGTGCAAAAAGCCAAACAACCAGAGCATTCGACTATCTAAGTAACCTGTAATTATGGAGAAACATTTTTGCAATTTCCTTATTTGTTGAGTCTAGAATGCTTATAATGTTGTCAGAATAGCATGTATTGAAGTGCTGTTGTGTGGAACAGATTGCAGGCAAGGAGCCCTTTGGTCCAGGATGCCGTGACTACTTCTGGCTGCTGTGTCGACTGGTGGAGGGCTACAGTAAACAGCAAACTGCTGGGGACCAGGTCAGATCAGTGTGATGATGATGATGTCGAAGCTATATAGCGCAGTTCACTACTTTCAAGAGCAGGCTCACCATGCTTTACAGTGAAGACATATGTATTATTTCAAAAGTATAGTGATAAAAATGAGACAGAACGATTTACCATCCACATATCATTCACTGCACCAAAAAAAAAAAAAAAAGGGGGGGGGGGTGTGGTGTGGTGTGGGGGGACATCACACACACACACACACACACACACACACACACACACACAGCCATCCTCTGTGGAAGTATGTCAGTATGGCCACAGTCAATTACCAGGAAAGCTGTGCTGGTGATGAAACACTGCTATGTGTCATGGTTTATAAAACCTGTCGATGTAACTTACATCTCAGATTTGGCAATGTTGGGTACAACCTATTGATAATCCTTTGTTTTGCAGACACTTTTGGCATTCATCACACAGAAAACACACACACACTTGGTTAACACAGATAAGAAAATAATCATTTCAGAGCAAAGAAAGAATGCGCTGGAGTCTGGTGAAGTTTTCTTCTCATGGTACTTTTGGTGTTGATTGAATATATTTTTTTCCAAGAAGGTTCACAGAATGGAATGCTCTGTAATGAGAATGACATAGGTGATTCTGAGTTTCACAGCCATTAAGAACTGTGGTATGAACTTATTTCAGACTAACTTCTGCCATTTTATTTCATTTGTGTGTGTGTGTAGTTTGTGTGGTATGGACATGGATTGAAGACAGTCAGCATACAAAGACACGTGACAAAACTGTAAAGTGTTAATAAAATGATGCTGTCTGTCACCAGAACCCGGACATTGACCTGAACGACATTGCCAGTCGCTGCGCTAACCTTGTTCTGACACGGCCCTACAACGAGACACGGCATGGGGGGGAGGAGGATGATGGTTTATGTGGAATGCTGGGTCTGCTCACCTCCATTTTCAAGAACAACATGACTCTGAAGGAATCGCCAATGGGACGGGTGAGGGGCTTGCTGGAAGCATGAAGTAATGTTACTCAGGAGGGAACAATGGGTAATCAGGTGGGGTGGGGGGGGGGGGGGGGGTTCATTTGATGTCGAGGGATTTTGGGGGGGTTTGTGTGTCAATGAAATTTTTAACTGTGTGTTTTGTGTTTTTTTGTTTTTTTTTTATCTATATTTTGTCATGGCAAATTTTGCAGTTAGACAAAAATCATTGAATCATTGAACAGAAAGGAGGATGGTGAGGGGAGTTGTGTGATAGGTTTATTTACTCTAATAGATATAGGTTTATTTACTCTAATAATGACATTTATGATTATTTTGGTGTTATTGTGTGTTAAGCAAAAAGCAGACCAGCTTTCATAATGAACAATAACACTGTTGTATTATTATAGAAGTTACTGCTCTTGCTGTAAGAACTGCTGTGATGACAATGTTCCAGGCTTTGGTGAAGGATCTGTTCGATTGTTGTTTCGCCCTGCCCTCCACATCGGAACGTCACCTGCCCCGCTGCAAGAGCTCTTTGTCGCGCTCATCCTGCTATGATCTGCTCATTGAGATATGCAAAGGCAGCAGTGAGAACTACAGCATTCTACAGCAACTCCTGTTGGCTCAAAACATGAAAGGTACAGATTGTGTACAGAATTAGAAAATTGACCCTTTTTTTTCTTTGGGCTAGTTTGATTAAGAAAACTATATTTTTTCTGATTTGATTGATGAAAATGAGGAATGGAGTATGTATGTTGAAATATATCGGAGGGTTGTAAGTGAAGGCAGAACATGTGCTCTGTGGTCAGACTCCCACCTGCCGTATCCCTTTGAGTACTGGCCTCAAGACAATGGACGGAGCAAAGCCGGCTTCTGTGGCATTCAGAACCTGGGAGCCACCTGCTACATGGCAGCCGCCCTGCAGTTCATCTTCATGGTTCCCGAAATGAGAGAAGCCATCTTGCAAGCAAAGGTCAGTTCACTTGACAAAAGCATATGCACATGCGTGCACACACACACACATGCACTTATATCCCAATTAGATGAAGACTTTTTCAACTACACACACACGGATGCACACAGCATGTACTTGCAAACACACACATTTATTCACATCACAGATACCAGAGTGTTGATATCCTTATACATTGTCAAACATGATGAAGAAGAAAGGTGAAACCACCAAACCGCTTTTTTTTTTTTTCTTCTTTTTTTTTTTTTTTTTTTTCTTTTTTTTTTTTTAACTTCTGTGTTATGTGTTACAAGAGAAATGACCAAAACAATTAAAGATTTAATTTCTTCGGCACATCCCTGGTATATTTGATCTTGCAGTTTTAGCACTATGTGTTTCCTTTGATTCCCATCCCACCCCTGTCCTCCGACGTACCCTTCTTTGTCAGGTTTTTGGTCTTGTTGGTGAAGAGTAAGAAAATGGATGTAGGTTATCAGTTTCACATTTTGTGAGTTCAAAGTTTTGAAGGGTTTCTAATTTTAAAACAAAACCTAAGCATAGGAAGAAAATAAAATTAGGACAATACATCTGGTTGCGAAAACTCATGCTAGGTGGTGTTGAAACAACTGTTGTCATTGAGATGACTGACACATTGTCCATGTCAGCTTTGTAGACACTATGTCTTTGTGTTTGTTTACCAGCTGTCTGAATGTGTCCGCCATCACGACATTCTGAGAGAGCTTCAGAAAATGTTTGCATTCCTTCAGGTAAGTTAAACAATTCTCCCACACCCCCTTTGTGTTGACGTAGCTTGTTTGTGAAATGGATGGTTGCTCTCTTTTTTCCCTATTATGTTAGCCTCGTGGGCAAGCTGTCTTAATTAATGTCATTTTGTTTTGTAAAGTAAAGCCTTCTTTTATTCACAGGTGTTTGTGTGTGTGTGTGTGTGTGTGTGTGTGTGTGTGTGTGCTTGCCTTTAAAGTGCAGGATAACTTGAATTCAACAAGAATACCTTTTGAATATATGCACACACACTGACTCCCTTTCTCCGTCTCTCCCTCCCTCCTTCCCTCTCTCCGTCCTTCATTTCCTCTCTCTCTCTCTCTCTCTCTCTCTCTCTCTCTCTCTCTCTCTCACTGTCTCTTTAACTTAAATGTAATTTTAGGAAGAAAATTTCCTGTTTCTCACAAATGCATATTAGTGAATATTAATATTCGCATTGCTTCACCAGAGAAAAGTATGAAATTTGTTTCTCAACAAATTTCTCTTTATGGAAAGCTAGCTATTGGACTTGTATATTGTGAGAAAGAAAGGTTGGGGATTTTATTCTAACACCATGATTTAGATTTTAATGAATTGCAAAGCTTTTGTATACATCTGCGTATGCCAGCTTTTCATAGAATGTTGTGTATGAATACAGGAAAGCGAAAGGAAAGCCTACAATCCCAGAAGTTTCTGCAAAATGTACAACATGGGCAACCAGCCTCTGAACACAGGTGAACAGAAGGACATGCAGGAGTTCTTCACTGATCTTCTCACCAAGATGGAGGAGATGACTCCTACACTGGTAAGAGACTTTCTTCTGCCACCCATTGTGCCATGCTTGTCAAGTCCTCCTGTGTCTTCCCTGTTTTTGATATGTTGGGAGTCACTATCGGATTACACTTCAATGCAGCTGTGATAGACATTGCTAGAATAACAATTCAATATTGTGTGATAGACATTGCTAGAATAATAATTCAATGCAGCTGTCATAGACATTGCTAGAGTAACAATTCAATGCAGCTGTGATAGACATTGCTAGAGTAACAATTCAATGCAGCTGTGATAGACATTGCTAGAATTACAATTCAATGCAGCTGTGATAGACATTGCTAGAATTACAATTCAATGCAGCTGTGATAGACATTGCTAGAATTACAGTTCAATGCAGCTGTGATAGACATTGCTAGAATTACAGTTCAATGCAGCTGTGATAGACATTGCTAGAATTACAGTTCAATGCAGCTGTGATAGACATTGCTAGAATTACAGTTCAATGCAGCTGTGATAGACATTGCTAGAATTACAATTCAATGCAGCTGTGATAGACATTGCTAGAATAACAGTTCAATGCAGCTGTGATAGACATTGAAAATTTGATATCTACACAGTTTGTACTTTTTTCCCCCAGTTATTACTGCAGTGATGTCAGTTCTTAGTGTGATTGTTATCATTGTACAATTGTACAATGTGTCTTGTTCATGCTGTAAAATACATAGGGCCTTTGGATAAGTGCTGAAAAATGTAGTAGTGTTTTATTGATATATGAAATAAGCAGTTTGAAGATCTCAGAAACATTGTGTGAATAAAAAAGGAATTCTGGGTGAAGGGGTATTCATATATTTTCTTTGGAAAGCTTGAAATTTCACCGTGATGTTCATTTTCTATGACCCCAAGATCTCTTGCCTTGATGGGAAAAGAGCAGTTTGCTCCAGAACTCTGCACCTGCTTTCTGTTTTGGTTTACTAAACATTTAATGTGCAATTTGTTTTTCACTTTGTTTTTCATAGAACATAGCGTTGCGTTTCTAACAAGATTGGCTCCCATTGTGATGTTTCAGAAAGTGAAGATAAATGAAATGTTCCGTGGTGTCATCACCAACAGCGTTGTGTCACTGGTAAGAAAATGCTTAGTTTACACAGTGTGATGATTAAGTCACTTAACAGTGTTGTGTCACTGGTAAGAAAATGCTTATGTTATACAGTGCAGTCTAACTCACCTGAACTGAATGCACTTGAAAGATGACATTTATTAAGATCACCAGTTACCACACGTATTGATTCCATGTTCAGGTGAATATTTTATGTATGTTTTCATTCGCTGATGCAGAAATGAATGTGAGACATATTTTCTGCAGTGTTATGTGAAGACCCCTAAACACTGTATTTATGTTTCACATACAGCAACTGGCTTTGCCACGGTGTCGTTCGTAGTTTTGAACGAGACTGGCCGAGGGGTCAGACATTTTTTCATTGTGTCCATACATCATGTTCTTTTTTCTTTCACATGTTTCTGTCTTTCTTCTCTCTTCCATCCTTTTCCCCACTCCTCTTTCTCACCCACAAGTACACATACCCTTATCATGCTATGTTTTTGATTTCCCCAACATGCTTGAAAGCTTGCTTTTTATGATGATCAACCAAACAGATACTAGAGACAGTCACTTTACTTTTTCTTTTCTTTCTTCCCTGTTTGAAGGGCAAGATGAACACACAAAAAAGGTGCATAGTATGTTTGACTATCATTTTCTATTGATGCCAATTTTGTTCTGTGTTTTTTTTTCCCCTGTTTAAAAATATGTATTTGCATGAAAACTCTTTGTATTTGATTTCTGTGTAAGTGTGTTTCTGTGCTTGTGAGTACGTATTCCATGATAAATGACTGAAGCGTGTTTTATGACATGTGATACAGGACTGTCCCCATGTGAGCCGCACATTTGAAGAATTCTCCACTATCCGCTGCCAGGTTTCTGACATGAAAGATCTTTATGTAAGTGGGTTGGATTTTTTTTTCATGTTTTTATGTTTTTAATTTGGCAGAAGATTTATCATGAAGAAGTCTGAATATCGGGGGAAGATTTTGGAAAGAAGCATCATTTCTTTTGCATGTCCTGTTGAGCACACTTCAGACAACAGTTTCAGACAAATTGAAAACCTATGATAAATTAAAGAACTTGTTTTACTCTGAAATTTTGTTCTTCCTTTCTTATTTGTTTTATTCCATAATCCCTTTCAGAGTTTGAAATTCATTGTGTTTCAGTCCCTTCCTCAATCCCTTTCAGATTTTGAAATTCATTGTATGTTTCAGTCTCTTTCTTACATGCTGCCTCTTCCTTTCACTATCTTTCTCTTCCATCTCCAAACTAAACAGGATATTCCCCCCACCCCCGTGCTGTGTCTTCCTTTCACAATCGTTCTCTTCTGTCTTCAAACTAAACGGGATATTCCCCCATCTCCATGCTGCCTCTTCCTTTCACTATCTTTCTCTTCCATCTCCAAACTAAACGGGATATTCCCCCACCCCCATGCTGCCTCTTCCTTTCACTATCTTTCTCTTCCATCTCCAAACTAAATGGGATATTCCCCCATCTCCATGCTGCCTCTTCCTTTCAGTATCTTTCTCTTCCATCTCCAAACTAAACGGGATATTCCCCCATCTCCATGCTGCCTCTTCCTTTCACTATCTTTCTCTTCCGTCTCCAAACTAAACGGGATATTCCCCCATCTCCATGCTGCCTCTTCCTTTCACTATCTTTCTCTTCCGTCTCCAAACTAAACGGGATATTCCCCCATCTCCATGCTGCCTCTTCCTTTCACTATCTCTTTCTCTTCCGTCTTCAAACTAAACGGGATATTCCCCCATCTCCATGCTGCCTCTTCCTTTCACTATCTTTCTCTTCCATCTCCAAACTAAACGGGATATTCCCCCATCTCCATGCTGACTCTTCCTTTCACTATCTTTCTCTTCTATCTCCAAACTAAACGGGATATTCCCCCATCTCCATGCTGACTCTTCCTTTCACTATCTTTCTCTTCCGTCTCCAAACTAAACGGGATATTCCCCCATCTCCATGCTGCCTCTTCCTTTCACTATCTCTTTCTCTTCCGTCTTCAAACTAAACGGGATATTCCCCCATCTCCATGCTGCCTCTTCCTTTCACTATCTTTCTCTTCCGTCTCCGAACTAAACGGGATATTCCCCCATCTCCATGCTGCCTCTTCCTTTCACTATCTTTCTCTTCCGTCTCCAAACTAAACGGGATATTCCCCCACCCTCTATTGTTTTCCAGGCATCCTTGGATTTGGTCACTGTGAAGGACTGCCTGGAAGGAGACAACAAATATGAGTGTGGAAAGTGTGAGGGCAAAGTCAACGTCTGTGCAGAGAAAAGGCAAGTGACGGGTTTTCTTATTCTGAGTGTTATATTTGTGACTTTAGCATCTTTAGTGCACAGATGTAGGTTATAGGCATTGTATGGAGTATTTAGGGTAGGCAGCTTTAGGTTCAGTCATTAATATTGATGCCTGGTTTATCTTGATGCTCTGTCAATAACTTTGGCTACCTTAGCTTTGTCATAGTTGATTTCTTTTGTGTTTATATTGATTTTCTTCATCTTGTATGACTTATAAATTTGATTTGATACCCCTTAATGTTTACAAAGTGCTGAAAACAATGATAATTATTCATTATACTGAGTTGCTGCTACATACGTAAACTAAAATAAACTGACAAGCTAAAGATTTACGCTGTACCAAACTGCAAAGAATGAGGTTGTTCAATGCACCAAATTTTGATATTGTTGAAACACAAGTACCCAGAGATTAGATGTGTCAATTTTTTGTATATTTGTCGCATTTGATACCCTACACACCAATACCCCACCCATTAGAATTTCTAAAAATTCTTTTATATTTGTCAGAAATGTGTGCAAATGTAACGTTTCACTGTCAGCAGATCTAGTTCCCCCTCTTCCCCACCCATTGTTCCCCGTCCCCACACTTCCACTGTCTTCCCCTGGTTAGAATGCGTTGTGTTGATGTCAGCGTGCATGCTGCAGGGCGTGCTTTAGGAAGATGCCTGAGGTGCTGTGCCTCAACACCATGCGCTACCTGTTCAACCTGAACACCATGATGAAGGAGAAACTCAACTCCCACTTCTCCTTCCCTGGCAACCTAGACATGTCCTACTACATGGAGCACAAGCTGCTGGGGCCTGACAAAATGAAAGGTAGACTGCCACTACTTATGCTGGCCACCACCGTGGGAAAGACTTTTACTTAGATGGGAAAACATTTATTGGAATTTTCTCAGGAAAAGGACTTTTGGGGTTTTTATAAAATCAGATTCCAAGTAATAATGATACAGTATCCCTTTTGAAAGAAAAAAAATCTGCAAAGTTTAAACTTGGATTCGAATGTGTTTATATGGGGGAAAAAACAAACAAACAAAAACCCAAAGTAAATGACTGGAGGTCAGCAAGGTGAAGATATATTTGGCAGCATTTGGGGTCTGAACTGTTTTACCTCCATGCCAGTGTATTGTCAAAAATTGAATGTTCAAGCCCCATTGATCGAGGTGGAAAAGACGCATCAGATTCTGACAGGAACAAAATACGTTTTTTCTTCCTACAACAGATTGTGATGAACCAGATGCCTATGGTGTGCGACACCCGCGAGACAGTGAGGACGACAGCTTTGAGTACAGACTGTCTGGGGTGACAGTGCACACAGGCACTGCCGATGGAGGTCACTACTACACCTTCATCCGTGGAGACTTGGACAAGGAAGACCAGGCGGGGCCAGAGTCTTGGTGAGTGTACTTGTGCCTTCTTTTCTTTCCCAAGGTGGTTTTGTTGATGTTGTTTTTTGCAGGGCGGATATTTAGTTTTTCAGCCCTGATAATTATGGCCCTGTGTGGTCAGCTGGGCTATGACCAACAAACAAAAGATCAAGACCTGTGCATCATGCTTTGCACTGAACGTACTTCTTGGGAATCAGGGGGTGAGCGGGTGGTAGCATGAGGTAGATTAACTGAGACAAAATGAGGTTGTATGTATGGGATAGGACATTTTCTGTTGTGACTTCTGCAGTTTGAAGGAGGTGTTAAAGTAATTGACTGATCTATATACACGACACCACATCAGATGTTGAAAGACATTCTTTATTTGGATTTTTTTTTTTTAAATCAACGCTCCCTCGTCATTCTTTCCTGACAAAAAAGTGCCTGTTATTACGAGTTAATGTTTGAATAGCTGAATGACGGGCGCAATAGCCGAGTGGTTAAAGCGTTGGACTGTCAATCTGAGGGTCCCGGGTTCGAATCACGGTGACGGCGCCTGGTGGGTAAAGGGTGGAGGGCTAGTGCCTGAACCCCCTTCATGTGTATATGCAAGCAGAAGGTCAAATTCGCACGTTAAAGATCCTGTCATCCATGTCAGCGTTCGGTGGGTTATGGAAACAAGAACATACCACAGCATGCACACCCCTGAAAACGGAGTATGGCTGCCTACATGGCGGGGTAAAAACGGTCATACACGTAAAAGCCCACTCGTGTGCATACGAGTGAACGCAGAAGAAGAAGAATAGCTGAATTTGCATTGTGAAGAGAAAGAAAAAAATCACACAGGAAAAAAACAACCACCCAAAAAACAAAAAATACAAAAACAGCAACCACCCAAAAAACAAAAAATACAAAAACAGATTTGTTGACAGATACTAGGAATGGCAAACAGAATAATGTAATATGTGGTGAAGTTAGGGAATCTTTTACATTTCTGATTATTGTGTCATTTAGCCTTATTTGTGGATAAAATGGTCACGGCTGTGCCGCTTAACTTCCAGCAGAGCTATTTAGTTTCAGAGTTCAGTGAGCGGTCAGGAGCACGGCTGCTGACCTAGATTCCTCTGGGATGGGAGGGGGGGGGGGAGGGGAGCGCGCGCCGCGCTCTTTGTGCCTATGTTTCCAGCAGAGAAAGGTGTATTGTTTAAGTGATTTTCATTTAATCATATTCGTGCACACCGGTTTTTGTTTGCTGTCATTTTTGTGTACATGATTCCAGTGAATGTGAACTTTAAGTGTGTTGTGTGATTTACCAGACACTGTCCGAGTGTTTGTGTTACATCCAGTTATTTGACCTAAGTGTGTGTGTGTGAGTGCCGACAAAAATGGAATCTGGTGCGGTAGTGGCAGCATTGCTGACTGGGCAACACACCTTCAGTGAACACTTGAGATGTTTGGATAATATGTGTTGTGTGTGTGGTGAGCGGGTTCTCAGAAGAGATAAAGATAAGGGGTTGAATGCAAGACTTTGTGCCAAGTATTCTTCTGAACTGTTTCGTTTTTTCGGTCTAGATGTTTCGAATGATGAAGAGGGCAAACATCCCACATGCATTTGTATCAAGTGCTACAAAAAAATGAACAAGGGGGGGAGGCAACACACGCAGTCGTCAATTCACTCAAAAGAAAGTATTAGGGATGCAGTCACAAGATGACAAACTGCGTGTCATCATGCAAGAGCACATGACTATTGTCTCCCCCATGCGTCAGCAAGTCGTACCCCAAGCAGGAGAATCACGGCACAAATCAAAAAGTAAAGAATAAAGAAATTTTCAGCCCTGTTCTTTTCTCCACCCTGAATCCCTCCCTCCCGCACACACACATTGTAAGGAAAAAACAAGAAAAGAAAAAAAATGTTTGAGTTTAGTCAGTGTCACACTTCAACTGAGTGGATTACCAACTACAAACAAGGAGTTCATACGGATTTATAAGTTCAGGTAGGAATGGATTTTATTATTTAGAACTTACAAATGCATGTCAGTACGTTACATTGTGATCGTTTACTAAAAGCATGGTATCGTCAAGGTGTATCTTTTAGACTGACCAAATGCATGTCGCAAGCAAAGGCACACATACTGACACGCAAAACATCTAGTCGGCGAAAATCTCTCCCCCCCTCTCTGTGTGCGTCTCTCTCTCTCTCTCTCTCTCTCTGCGTCTGTCTCTCTCCCTCTCTCTCTGTGCCTCTCCCCTTTCTCTCTCCGTACACGTTCCTCTGTTTCTCAGTATGTCTGTCCCTGCATATATGTCTGTCTGTCCGTCTCTCTTCCCGTGATGTTGAGAGAAGTGTGAAACTTAAGTGGCTGGCAGCAGTTCTCAGTGGAGCTGATCGTTAAATACTGATACTAATTCCGGGGCGGTCTGCCACCTCTAGGTAATGTATCGGCTATATTTTCCTTCCAGTTGTATCGTGGAGACATGCATGTATATCATGATACAAGTTTTATCTCCAAGTAAAACGATGTACACACACAACACGGAGTTGAAATTGAACTACGTTCCGTGTGTGTTCCTCAGTTCGAACAGAATGTTCGTGTGCTCGCTAAGTTTTGGACCGCTTGTACACTGCCTGTAGGAAATTAAACCTGCTCATGTTTGGTATCGTTAAATTTGTCAGAAAATCACACATCCATTCACACCCATAGCGCCCTTCTTGTTGCATTCTGACATAGAGTATTATTTTTTAAAAGCACATAACCCTGTTTCTGACAGTTTATCAGCAGCAGCGAAGCTGTTCACAGCTGTACACACTGCCCGTGTAACATGCGCTCCGCAAAGAATAGCGCGAAGTTAGTGGTGCGCCAGAGCGCTGCCCCATATACTGCCTGCCTGTCTGTCCAGGCTATCACCTTTCCAACGTTTCGCGCTCGCTCGCTGTTCATCCCTCTCCCCTCCGCTTCGCGCCAAAACTAAAAGGGCTGCCTTGTGCCGCCGTGTGGTATCTTTTTCATCTGATCTGGCTGTGACTTTGTTTTCAAGTTCACTCAGATTCATAAAGAAAACAAACTCAGATTTGTTGACAAATAATAGGAATGGCAAGCAAATTAATGTATTTTGTAGGTCATGTTTGAACAAGGGAGTCTTTCACGTTACCAAATACTGTAAGTCATTTTGCATTGTTAGTGGATCAGATGATACCTTGCATATCTGATTTGGCTTTGATTTTGTGCACACTCAGTGATTTAAATATTTTCAACTTTACTCAGGTTGCTGTGCAATGATGCAGAGGTGAAACCCTTTGATGTCAGCCAGATAGGTGTGGAGTGCTTTGGTGGAGAGATGACGGTAAGTATACATTGACACAGTTCCTTCTGCTAAGAATTGTTAATTGTTTGAAAAGATTAACTGCCCACCATAGGCATTGAGTTACTTTTATTAAACAAAGAATGTTGCGACCAGTTTGCTTAAAGAATTATAAAGTGTCCACTTGTATTTTTGGATGAAACAGAAAATAATTAAATTATTTATATTTTAAGAAGAATGTTTATTTACACAGTAACCAGTTATTTATCCTTTTTCATTTCTATTTTACAGTGCAGTTGTGTGGAATGTACAAAAATTGAATTAGCATCTTTATTGAACATAAGCGTCGTCAAAGCAGTATTAGACTATCCAAAGTTTTGGTTTTTAAGCATGTTTCCCTTTATTCAGTCATTTTCTTAACAGATGTATTCTTATATTCTTTTGTACATGTGGTTTGGAATGATTCAGTACATGTTATCATTGTCATTTTGGTTTGTTTTTGGTGGATTTAGTGTCTTTGTATGCACTAGTGCATTTATTTTGTGCAAGTGTCTTCTACATGAGACATAGTAGCAACAGATAATATATTGCATAGATCTGTCTCCAAATATAAATCATTCCTTATTAACAGAACTGAATAATGTACTCCCTCCTTTTTTGCAGAGCAAGACATATGACTCAGTCAGTGACAAGTTTCTTGATCTGTCATATGAAAAGGTATGTGTGTTGTAATTTATCATGTTTCAGAGTTAACACACTTTTTTGCTTTCAAATGAGCTTGACTGTTTACAGAATTTCATCAGTGATTTCATGCCTCACTCTGGTCTAAAATGGTTGTGTGTAGACTCTGGATGTCCTGAACTTTGGAAGAAACACAAAACAACAACAAAAACAAAAAAAACGCTGAAGGAAAAAAAAGCAAAACAAACCCATGCTGAGCAAAACAAAACATAACAAAACAATTTTTAAACTTTAATTTTTCTAATTTGTCACTGCGCCAGTCGTTTGATTGCTTGGGGGGTAAAAAGAAGATGAAGAAAATGTATTTGAAACATGATAGAATGATACTAATAGGTTGATCTGAGTCAAGCAGTACAAAGACGACCTAAAGTTTAAATTGTTTTGAAGGGGGAGTCTGAAATAGTCCTTGTTTAGTGTCCAAGGAAACAAAGGTTTAAGAAAAGAATGCTGAATTAGTTTGCTCACTTTCATTGACTGTGTCACAGAAGTGGAAAATTGGATGACAGAAAACAAACTGAAACTAAACTATGATAAGACTGAAGCCCGCAGACTCCTTCCTCCATCAGTAGATGCCACTTCCCTGCCTTCCACTGTTGATCACGGAAACTTTTCTACCTCATTCTCTGATCATGTCTGTGACCTTGGCTTTTTCCTCGATATAGATCTTTCCATGCAGTCTCACATCAGCAAAACCTGTCAAGCAGCCTACTTTGAACTCTGACGAATCAGCTCCATACGCCACTACATCACACTGGACACAACCAAAACGCTAGTTAGTTCATGCATACTCTCTAGATAGACTACTGCAACTCTCTTCTCATCGGTTGTCTGTAAACACTCCTCAGACCACTACAGCAGGTAAAAAAAACTCCACCGGCAAACTGATTTATAAAGCAAATATATCAGCACACTGCACACCCCTTCTAAAAGAGTTGCACTGGTTACCCATAGAGCAAAGAATCAAATACAAAGCTGCCTGTCTCTGCTACCGTGTCATATCTGGAACTGCACCCCAATACCTCTCTGACATCTTTCAAATCTATACCCTCCCCTTCTCTTCGCTCTGCTGCTGCTGATGATGATAGAACCTTCCGCATCCCTAAATACAAAAGAGAACAGCACAGTGGTCGAGCCTTTTCATCATCTGCTGTTCAAATATGGAACTCTTTGCCTCACCACGTCCGTCACAGCTCCTCACTGCCTTCCTTTAAATCTGACCTCAAGACTTTCCTCTTCCAGCAGCATTTCCTCTAGACCCTTTCTCATTCATGAAAGTAGTTAGTTGATTGTGTTGGTATATTTCTAATGCTGTATTGTGTGTGCGTCAAATGTATGTATGGATGAATTGATGCATGCGTTCATGCATGCATGCATGTATGTATGTATGTTTGTATTGTACATATGAGTTTGTATGCACATATATATGTTTATTGTGCATGATTGTGAGTTGAGGACTGAGTGTGTTTCGTATGCGTATGTGTGTGTGGATTGTAAAGCGCTTTGTGCAATGAGGAAAGTGCAGATGAATGTCCAGTTATTGTTATTATTGTTTATTATTAGCTCTTCACTCTTTCCCTTTCCCCATCACACCATCTCTGTTCCACACACTTTTCTTTGCTTTTCTGTGAGTTTGTGCTTCAAAGAGAAATGGAGGAGAAAACAATCAACAGTATAATCAGGAGCATTCCTGAATCTATACACATATGTTTGTTTCAGTCTGTAACATTTTTATCCTTATTTGTGTGCAGACCAACAGTGCGTACATGCTGCTATACACGAGAGTGAGGAAAAATCGTCCAGCCAGAAAGTTCAACTTTGAATTGTCCCCAGAACTGGCAGCTGTAAGTTGTTTTTTTTGTTGTTTTTTCATATGTTATGTATATTAAGTACTTTCCACCAGTAGTTCCGCAGTTTGTTTATATATTTTTATAGATAAATCTGAGTATTTTGGTAACTACATATTTGTTGAATATGCTTATTTTCTAGGTGCAATTAAAAAAGATTGATAAACTTAAGCAAGTATCAAAATATAAGTTAGATAAGCAGTAATCAGATGATGAGAAATATAGCTCATTTAAAGTAAGACAGTACGATTGCCTTGGATTTTATTGTGAAAATGTATTCATTGTCTGTGTGTGTGTTCACAGCACATTTGGGAAGACAACATGCAGTACTTGAAGGACAGGAACATCTTTGAGCATTCCTACTTCAAGTGAGTTTTTGAATCATGATTGTTACATTGTTCTGTTGGATTTTAAAGATTTTATTTTAGTACTATTGGTCAGTTCTTGAAGACACAACCTTCAAGTCCAGATGATAGCGAGTATCCCATCTTACCTCACAATCTTTCCTGTCCCAACTCCATTTGGCCCACCCTTCAGTTGTGAATGGCATGAAAATAAACAGCTGACTGGCAACACACCACCAGTGCCTAGCTTACTTTCAGACAACTGGGAGGCAGGGTTTGAACCTTGGCAAAGGTATGAATGGTGGTGCAACTTCAAATTTTTATTGTGTTTGTTCTTTTGAAGAGTAATAGGCTCCCACACATAGTGTGTTAGGGGCTCAGATTGAGAGACTGGGACCACACAGTGTCACCTGCTGCAGAGATGCATCTTAGAGTGAGAGCATTTGCTCTCATTTTTTTTCCTTTTCTTTTTTTCTTTCTTTTAAAAAAAACAAAAAAAACTGCAGGTGTGTGTATCTTCGGCAAGCTTGATGTTTGGGGATATTTTATGAAAGGAAGTTTCATTTTTAATGTGGTGTTTCCATATATTCTTCAGTAGCAGCAGCTATATTTTGTCAATGCTTCACAATAGAATGTTTTAACATGATTGCACTTTTTGTGTGTGTGTGTGTGTGAACAGCTTCATCTGGCAAGTGTGTGGCTACCTGCCCAACACGATGCCCAAAGCTCCAAACGACACAGCAATTCCCAATGATGTCCTGCTCAAGGCCACCCAGCTCACTGCTTCCTTTGTGCTGGAGACTCTCATCCACTCCAAGGAGAAGGTACATTCTTTGACAGCTGTTGCTAAGTTTGTATATTGATTGGTAGGAAAGTGTGTTTCAATATTCTGGAAATTAAGGGTGAAAGTATATTTATATATTCTGGAAATCTGTTGTGTCAAACTGTCACATAATGCCAGATGAGTGAAATTGCTGTTTTGTGCTTTTTTATTTTTTAATTTAAGTTTGTTACATTGCTGTTTAAAGACAGCATGGTAAACAGTTCTTGTGCACACTCTTTGTGCATATACACACACATATCTGTATGCACACACAATCTTTCATGATTCCTCATGCCAAAATCATTTGTGTGTGCAGCCAACTATGGTTCAGTGGATTGAAACCCTGACAAAGCATTTCAACAAATGTCACGATGCCTGTGAGGTGAGTGTGTATACTTTATGTACATATAGAGAAAGATTTTTTGTCTGTCATAACCTTGTCCATTTTTTATGCTGCCTGTTCAGCTTCACTTTCACTTTTCTGTGCTGTCTTACTTCTTTGAAGGTCCCCAAATGTGGTGAAATTTGCTTTTGTTTATTACAAGTTTTCTTGTGTCAGCTTGAAAAAGGCTTTGATAAGGGTTTGTTTGTAACAGGTTTGATGTTTGTTTTATTCTCTGCTGTGTGAGAATATTTTTTTAGTGGTAATGTGTTTCTTATGAACTTAAAGCATTATGATAAATAGAAAAAAAATCCTTTTATTTCTGTTGAAATATATAAATGAAAATAACAAATTCCTGTTGAGAATATAGCATCTACATTGTTTTAGTTTACTTGTTTTGGAGCATGAATTGAATTGTTTTGTATGCTGATGGTTTGTGCTTGGTGCCATTAATTGTGTGATTAAAACCTTTTAGATTTGGTTTCACAAAATAAAAAAAACATTAGTAAAGCTGAAATCTCGTTAACATTGTATTGCTCCCAGAGAAAGAAACCATGTTACTCTAACTCTGTGTGTGTGTGTGTGTGTGCAGTGGTTCTTGGATCACATGGCCAATGATGACTGGTGGATCTCACAGATCTTCATCAAGTGTCCCACCACCATGGTCAGACAGGTAATGTACCTTCATTATTCTTTTTCCTCCCTCTCTCCTTCCGACTTGTTTTCTTTTCTTTTCTTTCATTTGTCTCTTTTACCTGCAAAGGCCTGTAATGGGGATTGCTACATCTGTGTCCAGAGACTTTCCCTCTCTCTCTCACACACACACACACATACACACATTTAGTGCACTTAAACATACAAAACTGTTCTAAACAGTGAACATAATAAAAGTAACAGCATGTGTGTATTTCCAGCTGTTCCACCGCCTGCTGTTCCATGTGATCAATGAACTGCGACCTGAGCATTGTAAGCTCTACCTGGAAACAGCACCAGGGTAAGTGATGAAAATTGAATCTGCGACTCTGTGCTCTGGCATTTATATCTTAGGTGTATAAGTCAAATTATGCTAGACTAGCTGTATATCATGGGGGAGGTGGGTGGTGTGTATGATATATATGTGGTGTGTTAAGTTGAGTGTTATCAATTTTCATCTGTCCTCAGCATGTGTGGGAGAGAAACATGATCATATTGACAGTGAGTCTGGTTCTTATCAGACTCATTTGTTAAAAGAAAAAACAACTTTGAGATCTATAGTTCCCTTTTTTCTATGTAGATTGATAGTTTTAATGTGAAGGGAACAAGTATTGAACAGAAGTAATTTTAGCATTTATAATCTTGTTCTCTTTCTAATCCATTGGAGATCTGAAGATTTTTTATTTGTTTTTGGTGATATCAATTCGGTGTTTGTGACATTTGTGATTTTTAATGTAATCTCTTATTCATCGTATAGTGTCTCAGGCACCAAGATGATTTAATGTTTTTTTATGCACAGGGAAGACATATCTCAGATTGGAAACCAGTCCTGTGTCACCCGTTTTGTCAAGAAAGTGCTTGCCATAGTAAGTTTCATAGTGATTGTCATTGGTATTTTACACTTTGAATTTGTTGGGTCTGCTGTTTTTCTGAGGAAAAAAAATTGGGGGTGGGGGAGAAAGTTTAATTATACTTTATTCTCTTTTCTGTTTAACCTGTATGATACCAGTATACTGAAATATTTTAAGACAGTAATGCAGTCACTACAGTCAATATTACCCCCAGGAAAAGCATACTCAGAGGCACTTGCACACTTCAGAACAATAACCTGCACACATGCATCCATGTTCACATGGAGCACACTCATAAACGATGCTCAGATAGGCATGTTTTTTTCCTCTTCCTCCCACCCCGCCCCCTCTGTTTTTTCCCCTGACTAATATCACTTAGAGTGGAAAAGCATAAATTAGAAGACTGCTACACAGAGTTTTTTTTACTCTGTCACTGTAAGTTGATGAAATACATTCACCCCATGACTTTAATGCTGTGATTTTTGTTGCCACATCTCTTGTTGTACTTATTATTAATCAGACCCACTTGAGACACAAAGATGCATGTGAAGCACTTTTTTTTTTTAATGCGGGGGGGAAGGGGAGGGAAGAAAATAACAATAAAATCTAATATGTTTTCCATGGTCTTGATGCAACTGAGGCCAGAAAAAAAAAATTTAGAAAAACGAAACAACTAATGGTGTATACAGTGTGATAGTTGTTTTTGACTAGCAGGGGAGGTAACTGCTATCCCAAGGCTAGAATTTAATTAAAGTGGAGTGTGTCTTGCCCAAGTTACATCCCCACTCACTCCGCCAAGAGGGTTTTAGGACAGTCAGCGTGGGGGACTAATGATGCATGTTGTTTTACAGCTGGACACGAACGTTCGTCAGTACAGTAAGCACCTGCCGGAGTACCTGCACTTCCTGCTGGACTTTGCCAAGATGGGGGAAGAGGAGTGTGCCTTCCTGCTCAGCATCAACTGCATCTCCACTCTGGTCACCTTCTACATGGGGCACAGACAGGACAACCCTGCCCTATCTGCACCACAGACCAGCTATGTCAGTTCTGCTACTCTGCTCCGCTGTTATTGATGGGAAAATTGTAGTCTGCAGTTGTATCTTTAAGCTTGAATTTTTGGTGCTGCGTCCAAACACTATTAAAGAAAAAAAAGAGGGGGGGGGACATGGAATACAAGACTGGTTGTAATTGTGATGGAAAGTGAAAGATTATTGGACAGGCTGTGATTTTGAAGGAAAGCTATCTATTGCCCCCAAACTGGATTTTAGTGTGTGGTACTAGTAGTCTTTTTCATTTGTTTGAGGTGTCTCTAGAGGTGTTCATGTTTGGTATTTGTATGTGTTGTGTTTGTCCTGGGAGGTGGGGGTTGTAAGGTAGGTTGTGTCGTTTATGAATATAGATGAGTGATGTGTGTACATGTGCAGTATATGTGTGTGTGTGTGTGTGTATAAATATATGTATGATGTTGAGTGCATATTTTGCACAACAAGTGTTGCAGAGTATATATATATATATATATATATATGTATACATATAAATATATGTATGATGTTGAGTGCATATTTTACATGGCAAGTGTTGCAGTTAAACTATTTGCAAGTTGCTTGAAGTCATTTGAAGGTGATTTGAATGGTAACAAAAAGCTAATATTTGTGGATCTTTCTCTATCTCTGTCTCTCTCTCTAATCCTTATATCCTTTCTTCCCTTCATCCTTCCCCTTCCTCCACTCCACTTCATTTCGCTCCTACCCTGTTCATCATCTAAGCATATCTCAAAGCTTACATGATTTATCGTTTCATCGCAGGTGGAGATACTGTCTGAGGATGAGGAGGAAGAAGAGATGTTGACCCTGACAGATGACACAAAGCCTTCTCCCATGGAGAAGATGATCAGTCTGATCGCCCTGTTGGTGGAGAAGTCACGGGGAAGGGAGAAGCTGGTGCAGCTGTCCCCTAAAGACTACTCTGCCGTGGTGGGCAGTGCCAACAAGGTAGTGACCAGTACAAAAAGGAACAGGAAAGCTCATAGTGTACATACCACTATTCATTGATCCTAGGACATACTGCTGTTCATTGATCCTCAGACACACTGCTGAAAGTTGATAGTGTACATACCACTATTCATTGATCCTAGGACACACTGCTGTTCATTAATCCTCGGGACACACTGCTAAAAGTTGATAGTGTACATACCACTATTCATTGATTCTAGGATACACTGCTATTCATTGATCCTTGGACACACTGCTATTCATTGATCCTTGGGCACACACCTCAGTTCATTGATCCTTGGACACACACCTCAATTCATTGACCCCAGGACACACCGCTATTCATTGATCCTACGACACACACGGCTAAACATTAGTCCAAGAATACACCACTGTTCATTGATCCTAGGACACACACTGCTATTCATTGATCTTGGGACACACACTGCTATTCATTGATCCTTGGACACGCTGCTATTCATTGATCCTAGGACACACCGCTATTCCTTGATCCAAGAACACACTGTTATTCATTGATCCTAGGACACACCGCTATTCATTGATCCTAGGACACACTGCTATTCATTGATCCTTGGACATGCTGCTATTCATTGATCCTAGGACACACCGCTATTCCTTGATCCAAGAACACACTGTTATTCATTGATCCTAGGACACACCGCTATTCATTGATCCTAGGACACACTGCTATTCATTGATCCTTGGACACACACTGCTATTCACTGATCCTTGGACATACTACTATTCATTGATTTTAGGACACACACCGTTATTCATTGATCTTAGGACACACACTGCTGATCATAGGACACACAGTGCTGTTCATTGATAATGACAGCTAACAATTACCTATAGCTGATTTTTAGCCAGTCACAAGATCAAGTTTGATTAACATTGAATTCATATCACACTCTCTATCTTACATTTTTCTATTTTGCCAAGTAGTTTCATCTTACCATATAACCATGACTTTAATAAGGGTCTTACTCATACCTGCCATCCTGTCAAGTTCATTTCCTATGCCACATGTATCAGTCAAGAAAAGGCCAACTTTAAAGTTTATGACCGGTATACACACTCACACACACACACACACACACACACACACACACACAGAGGGAGAGAGAGAGAGAGAATTTCAAACACAATAAAATACATCTGATCTATAGTTTGTAATATGGTGATTGCAAATTTCATATCATGCATGCATGAACAAAATTATAGTATAAACATACATATACACACAATTAGGTCAAACTCTCTTGGTATTTTGGGCTCTGCTTCATGTAAAAAAAACACTGGTAAATACCCAGACAGGTAAAAATGTATATATATGTACCGTAAAGTTCGGTCTATTGAGCGCACTGGTATATATATAAGCCGCACCCACTAAATTTGGGAAAAAATTGAACTTTATACATATATAAGCCGCACTTATTTCCGGTACCGGAACACATACTAAGAAAAGCTGTCGATACTGTAGGTTATGAAATAAACACAAGCGGGAACAACACGAAGAAAAGCAAGTGAAAATACTGCTAGTGCCACAAAAAAATATCTCTTCATCTATCTCTATGTGACCCCTCACTTTCTCTTGCTGTGAATGTTTGGTAAGGAATATTCAGGAGACACAATGACATCATTTTCCAAATGGGAGATTTCTTCACTTTCACCCACATGTGTTCACAGTGAATTGCTTGAATGTCTTGCATTGTGGTATTATTTCAGGAACACTGACAATTTGAATGTCAAAAATTTCCTCATTAGTAAATACTGTTGGTGACTTCTTTTTTTTATATATATATATAAGAATAAAAACAATGTGACTGTAGTTTTTTTCATGAAGTATTTCACTTTCGTCTGTTCTCTCCACTCCTTGCCATCCTAAAATTTAATGTATATTTCATATATATTTCAAGTCATTTGTATTTATTTTTCTCCACTCTGTCCAGTTCACAATACAATTGTGAGTCTGTTTCATATGTGTTTTTCAGGTGTTCGCATTCTTGCTGAGCCAGATTCGGGAGCAAATCAATCTCCGGCAGACTTGCAACATCATCTGCAGTCTGACACGCTGGAGTGAAAACCTGGCAATCAGTGTGAGTAGCTTTGAACTTTTGGTTCTTATTAGTGAATGAAAGTGAATCACTGTATGAAACTTTGTTCTTATTAGTGAATGAAGGTGAATCGTGTGGAACATTTGGTTCTAACTAGCGAATGAAAGTGAATTGCTGTGTGGAACTTTTGGCTCTTACTAGAGTATGGAAGTGAATTGTAGTGTGGAATTTCTGGTTCTTACTAGTGAATGAAATTGAACTACTGCGTGAATCGTTTGGTTTTTACTTGCTTGAATCGCTGTGTGGAATGTTTGGGTTTTTTTAACAAGTGATTGAGAGTGAATCTCTGTGTGGAACGTTAGTCTTACTTGTGAATGAAAGTGAACCACTGTGTGGAACTTGTGGTTCTTACTAGAGTATTATAGTGTTTTGCTGTATGGACCTTGTGGTTCTTACTAGAGTATTATAGTGTTTTGCTGTATGGAACTTGTGGTTCTTTCTTGAGTATTAAAGTGAATTGCTGTTTGGAACTTGTGGTTCTTACTAGAGTATTTAAGTGTTTTGCTGTTTGGAACTTGTGGTTCTTACTTGAGTATTAAAGTGAATTGCTGTTTGGAACTTGTGGTTCTTACTGGTGAGTGAAAGTGAACTGCTGTATGGAACTTGTGGTACTTACTAGAGTATTAAAGTGAATTTTGAGTGTGGAACTTATGTTTCTTACTGGTGAATGAAAGTGAATTGCTGTATAGGACTTGTGGTTACTAGCAAATGAAAGTGAATAGCTGTATGGAACTTGTGGTTCTTGCTAGAGTATTAAAGTGAATTGCTGTTTGGAACTTGTGGTTCTTGCTAGTGAGTGAAAGTGAATTGCTGTATGGAACTTGTGGTACTTACTAGAGTATTAAAGTGAATTTTAGTGTGGAACTTATGTTTCTTACTGGTGAATGAAAGTGAATTGCTGTATGGAACTTGTGGTTCTTACTAGAATATCAAAGTGAATTGTAGTGTAGAACTTAGGTTTCTTACTGGTGAATGAAAGTGAATTGCTAAATGGAACTTGTGGTTACATGTACTAGCAAATGAAAGTGAATCGCTGTATGGAACTTGTGGTTCTTACTTGAGTATTAAAGTGAATTGCTGTTTGGAACTTGTGGTTCTTACTTGAGTATTAAAGTGAATTGCTGTTTGGAACTTGTGGTTCTTATGAGTGAATGAGATTGAATCACTCTGTGGAACTTATGGTTCATACTGGCCAATGAAAGTGAATTGCTGTATGGAATGCAGTTGTTGTAGAAGTGTTATGATTTTTGTGTGCAGATTGTGAACACCTTGTTCACTGCTATCAGGAAACTGGGACCAGAGGTAGGCATGATTCTTTGTTTTTTTGGCCTGGTATTTCTGTGTACGCTTTTTCCTTCTATATGGTAACGGTGCTGTTGTAAATGTTGTATAGATATGTTCCTGTGTCTTTACCACATTCATCCATATTCTTTGTGTGTATCTCACTTGATGTGTTAGGAATGAGTGGAAGCAGCTCTCATATGTACCAAGCAGTATGGTTTAGCCAGTGTAATGTCTTCTTTTATTTTGTGCTGTGAAAGTTATCTATACTTTTTGGGCTTTGTATTTATAGAAAATGTGAAAGCAAGGTAAGTGTTTTTAAGTTGTTGCATTGTGCAGAACCTGAAGACTGGAGCGGTGAATCCCATATTTCAGCATGCTCAGCCATTCCTAAAGCTTCTGACGCTGCTCGTGGAGTGCCCTGGAGTGGTGCCACCCATGTCCTTCACACAGATGATTCTGCCCAAAATGTGGGACGTGAGTATTGCAAACCACAACTACATAATACTCCCTTTTTTTCTTTTCTTTTTTGAAATACCCTGATGATCATTTTCAGAAGATGAAAAATACATGTTGGCAAGAGATTAATAACATTTTTCAGCTGAACGGCCAAGCAAACCATGTAGGACAGTGCTTTTCAGTAAGAAACATCGCATCGCAGTGAAGCAGTCAAGCAATCAAAACACCTTGATGTCACCTGAAAGAATGTTACAAAATTTTCAATTTTTTTAAGAGAAGAGAACTATACGTGCAGTTTTAACTTTTCTTTATCACCTATATTTGACCCACTGTTGTGGGGGGTAGGAAGCCAGCGACAAGGAAAATCACACCAGTTCGGTGGATAACAATGCGTGCTAGCATATTCATCTTTGAAAATTACCTGAGTTCTGTGGATAACAGTTCACAACTTGTAAATTTGCTTACCTTTGAAAATCACAACAGGTCTGTGGATAACAATTCTCAACCTGTAAGGTTGTATATCAGCTAAGTTTCTTTTGCCTGTAAATGTTGGAGTTAGGGACTGATTTTAAGCATGGAGGTGAATGCTGCTTGCTTTTGTTGCCAGCTGGCCAAGGTGGCCCCAGTGTCCGTGCTGGAGTGGCTGACGACGCATGTGACACGCAACAAGATCGCCCACCTCTGGGTTCTGGACCAGATGGACCTGTGGGTGGAGCACTACCTCATCTCTCACAACAATGTCAGAGTTCGCAATGGTAAGCTTCACATACTTGTCAGCATTGTTCTTGTCTTCAGAGATGGTTGGGATTTTTTTTTTGGTGTTTTTTTTTCCATCTCTTTCTCTTTCTGTCTGTCTTACTTTCTTCTTTTCTTTATTACCATCATATTTATTCTCATCATTTTCATATGGGGTAACGTTGGGTGACATTTCCTTCTGTCTGTCTGTCTCGCTTTTTCTTTTGCAATAAAGTCTTCATATTTGTTTTCATCATTTTCATATTGGGTAGAGTTGGATGTAATTTTATGCTGACTTACTGCAGTAACTTCTAGACAGCCCTTTTTTACTGTCCCCATTCTTTCTTGTATCTCAGCGTGGTCCAAAGTCTTTAATTTCCTATTTGATGTTAGTGGTGGTGATATTTCTTTTTTTTGTTGTTGGTGGTGGTGTTATTTCTTAATGCAGATGCTAGGCTTTCTTGGCATTGCTGCATAGTTTGCAATATGGGTTTGGTGAAACAAGTTTCTAGTCTTTTCTTTGATGTGACACTGGCATGATTATTGCTGAATGTGGATGTGAGAGTGAACATGGTGACAGTAAAACAAATGACTTGGGTTTCCAGCGGCGGTTTATCTGTTGATCTCACTGGTGCCCTGCAGCCAGTTCCGCAGCACCTTCCGCACTTCTACTGGCCGTGTGAGCAACAAGGACATTGAGGTTAGCACATCAGGATGTGTCGGTCTGTCCGTGTGCTTGTGTCTGTGTCTTTGTCTTTGCTTGTACATTTCTGTATGTGATTTAAAAAGAAAACGGTGTGAATGTGGCTGTGTACCTCCCCAGCTTCCATGATAATTTTTTGTTCATCCAAGTTTGTATGAGCAGTCAGCTTCTGTCCCTGTCATGTTAACAGTGATGTTGATACTATATGGAAATAAAATCTTTAAAAGCATTGTACTGATCTGATTTTTTTTATAACTCTGGCTGTACTGATGTGTCTTTTGTCATTGAGATAATAACTAATTTGTGGAGCAGATCATTATAAAACTTAGATGGCTAAGCAAGAGAGTTATTGTAATACCACTACCATTGTATGTTCTTAACTCTATTGACATTGTGACACATCCCGGTAGGTGGAACAATTACAAGCAACCATCTGCTAGCCATATATTATGCCCCATTCATTTCTGATTGGCCCATCAGTTTTCAAGCCTTTTTATTTTCATTCTGTGTGTTTCTCCTTATAAGCTGTTTTGTGTCCAATGAATGTAAAGTCACATTTTATGTGTAATATTTGCTTTTTCAGATGAGTCCTGAAGCATTGCAAGTAGTGCACAAGGTAAGTTACATCCATAGTCTGAACAGTTCAGTTCTACGTGGTGGGGTTATCTCACCTATACATCTGTAAGGTAATAATAATAATGGTACTTATATAGCGCTGAATCTTGTGCATAAACAAATCAAAGCACTTTCGCACCAGTCATTCTCACGCACGCATAACTCTAAAACTGAAAAAAAAAGAAAAAAAAAAGGCAGCATGTTGTCTGCTGATATCTCACTATACATCTGTAAGGCAGCATGTTGTCTGCTGATATCTCACTGTACATCTGTAAGGCAGCATGTTGTCTGCTGATATCTCACGATACATCTGTAAGGCAGCATGTTGTCTGCTGATATCTCACTGTACATCTGTAAGGCAGCATGTTGTCTGCTGATATCTCACGATACATCTGTAAGGCAGCATGTTGTCTGCTGATATCTCACTGTACATCTGTAAGGCAGCATGTTGTCTGCTGATATCTCACGATACATCTGTAAGGCAGCATGTTGTCTGCTGATATCTCACTGTACATCTGTAAGGCAGCATGTTGTCTGCTGATATCTCACGATACATCTGTAAGGCAGCATGTTGTCTGCTGATATCTCACGATACATCTGTAAGGCAGCATGTTGTCTCTGTAAGGCAGCATGTTGTCTGCTGATATCTCACGATACATCTGTAAGGCAGCATGTTGTCTGCTGATATCTTACGATACATCTGTAAGGCAGCATGTTGTCTGCTGATATCTCACAGTACATCTGTAAGGCAGCATGTTGTCTGCTGATATCTCACTGTACATCTGTAAGGCAGCATGTTGTCTGCTGATATCTCACAATACATCTGTAAGGCAGCATGTTGTCTGCTGATATCTCACAATACATCTGTAAGGCAGCATGTTGTCTGCTGATATTTCACTGTACATCTGTAAGGCAGTTCAGTTTCAGTAGCTCAAGGAGGTGTCACTGCGTTCGGACAAATCCATATACACTACACCACATCTGCCAAGCATGTATCTTGTAATTAGTTGCCCAAACATGTATCTTGTAATTAGTTGCCCTATTTTCTTTTGCTTGCATTATTGTTTTTTCTTCTTTCACGTATTTTTGTGTGTGCTGCTGACTTTGTTTGTTTGTTTCTGAAAGAAGAAAAAAACGTTTCTGATTCCAGATCTACAAGCACCTGTTGAGTTTGCTCAGCTCTGCAAAGTTGTATGTTGGTAAGTAGTTGGGTTTTATCAGATTAAACAGAAATAGAAGCAATGAGAGATGAAGCAGAAGAGGAGGTCAACTGTTTGATTTTGAAGAGTTCTGTATTTGTTGGCTGCATTTCACACATTTCGTTAAACCCAGAGGTCAGTTTACAGTCTGAGATTGTAGTTGATTTGCAACAAAAAAATTTTTAGGAAATGATCAGAAACATTTGTTTTTACTCTTCATTATTACCCTCAGAAGTTATTTGCAGTACTTGATGATATTGTGAATATGATTTAATCTTTGCTTTCTCATTATCCATGAGAAACAGGTCAGAAAGACCCACAGTTAAATCTGGTAGCGGCGTTAGTGATGGTCATTGATGTGACACCTGTTCACGTTAAGTGGTTGTATAGTTGATGGTTGATTAAAAATGTTGTCCTGTGAATTACGAGTATTGTTTTTGCCTGTGTTTGTACAGACCCCCAGATCCATGGGACAATGAAGCTGGTGTGCTACTTCCTCATTCTGCAGTCCTGCATTCTGAGCAAGAGAGAGAAACTGATGGTCAGTATTCCTTTGTTTCTGTCATATATTGTCCTGTGCTTCATCTCTGACAGTTGTTTCTGTCGTCATCTTGTCTTGTGCTTCATCTCTGACAGTTGTTTCTGTTGTCATATATATTGTCTTGTGCTTCATCTCTGACAGTTGTTTCTGTTGTCATATATATTGTCTTGTGCTTCATCTCTGACAGTTGTTTCTGTCGTCATATATCTTGTCTTGTGCTTCATCTCTGACAGTTGTTTCTGTCGTCATATATATTGTCTTGTGCTTCATCTCTGACAGTTGTTTCTGTCGTCATCTTGTCTTGTGCTTCATCTCTGACAGTTGTTTCTGTCGTCATATATTGTCTTGTGCTTCATCTCTGACAGTTGTTTCTGTCATATATATTGTCTTGTGCTTCATCTCTGACAGTTGTTTCTGTCGTCATATATATTGTCTTGTGCTTCATCTCTGACAGTTGTTTCTGTCGTCATATATCTTGTCTTGTGCTTCATCTGACAGTTGTTTCTGTCGTCATATATCTTGTGCTTCATCTCTGACAGTTGTTTCTGTTGTCATATATCTTGTCTTGTGCTTCATCTGACAGTTGTTTCTGTCGTCATATATCTTGTCTTGTGCTTCATCTGACAGTTGTTTCTGTCGTCATATATCTTGTGCTTCATCTCTGACAGTTGTTTCTGTTGTCATATATCTTGTGCTTCATCTGACAGTTGTTTCTGTCGTCATATATCTTGTCTTGTGCTTCATCTCTGACAGTTGTTTCTGTTGTCATATATCTTGTGCTTCATCTCTGACAGTTGTTTCTGTTGTCATATATCTTGTCTTGTGCTTCATCTCTGACAGTTGTTTCTGTTGTCATATATCTTGTCTTGTGCTTCATTTCTGACAGTTGTTTCTGTTGTCATATATCTTGTCTTGTGCTTCATCTCTGACAGTTGTTTCTGTCGTCATATATCTTGTGCTTCAACTCTGACGATTGATTGATATGGATACATATATTGCACCTATCCTCAGTCAGAGACCAAGCTCTGAGCGCTTTACAAACACGGGGTCATTTGCATAACAGTCTGCCTACCTGGGTAGAGCCAACTAATGCTGCCATTGGGGGCTTATCATTCGTTTCCTGTGTCATTCAGTCAGATTTCAGGTACGCAGACATGCACACTCAGACAAACATGTAACATTTAACATTTTATGCGTATGACCATTTAGTTTAGTAACCCCGCCATGTAGGCAGACGTACTCCGTTTTCGGGGGTGTGCTGGGTATGTTCTTTTTTCCATAACCCACCGAACGCCGACATGGATTACAGGATCTTAAACGTGCGTATTTGATCTTCTGCATGCGTTTACACGCGAAGGAGGTTCAGGCACTGGACAATTGTTTCTGTCGTCATATATCTTGTCTTGTGCTTCATCTCTGACAATTCTGTCTTCATTTGTCAAAAACTAACATACTCTTTTCTCTATGACATTGTGGCATTGAACATTGAACATCAATGTTTGACCATATTTTACTCATTATTTTTATACTCGGATGTGCACTGTATTTAAGATGGATGATATATCAGTGTTATCTGGAACAAACGTTTTTTTTCAACTCCATTGAAAGTGTGTGCATTTGTCCAATAGAAATATTTGTCTTTATGTTCCTTTCAAAAAGAAGATTGGAAAGTAGAATAATGCCACATGGCTGAATTTATTTATTCTCAGTTTGGACCATACTTTGAAGACCTGTGGCAGCTGTTCCAGCCCAAACTCCTGGAGCCTCAGATTGCAACACACCACAACAAGCAGGTGAGTGGGTTTCCTTGTTGTTCTTTTTACACTTTTATTACTTTTATATTTTAATATGTAGATCATATGCACCTTAATGACATAACCAATTGACCATGACTTTGATATAATGATTAATTACATTTTAAGTGAATATATGCAGTGCTTTTTATATGAAGGTCTTGTGTGTTTATTGCTTTTATTGTCGAGTACTTGTCTACATTTGTTTTACTGCACCTGATGTAATTTCTCTCAGTGATATAATAAAGTTGTCTTGTCTTATCTTATTTAGGCTGAGCTGCCTTGTCAGGTATTGAGTACACTACAGTGAAAAAGTCTAGTGTTCGTAACTCACAGGATTGACCTGTACAGATAATGCTTGGGTGTGTGCGTGAGAGAAAAAGAGAGAGAAACCAGGCAAACAATTTATCACAGTTAGAATCTTCAGAACAGTATTCAGTTATTTTGTTCCTCTGTGTATGTGTTCTGGAAAACCTGGCTATGTTTATTGTGTGTGTGTGTGTGTGTGTGTGTGTGTGTGTGTGTGTGTGTGTGTGCAGTCCCTGTTGAACTTCTGGTACCTGGTGTGTGTGGACTGCCCTGAGAACGTCGAACTGATAACCAGCAACCCTCATGTCTGCAAGAACATAGCTTTCAACTACATTTTGTGAGTGGTTTGTCTTTATTTTTCTTCTTCTTTCTCTACACTTGTTGGTTTGCTGTGGGTGTGCGCTGTATACTGTGCTTTGTCAAACTATTGCAAGCTACAGCCAGCTTGTTTTCTGGAAAGTTTTTTACATGTTTTTTTATTGGGTTTCAGTTTGCAGTGAAATTACTTAAGATATAAGTAAGAATTACACACACAGTGGTCACAAATGACGTGATATTGCATATCATTGTACACATGAAATTTTGAGGGTGCTTGATTTTTTATTCTTCCCCAACTCTGTCCTGAAGATGCACCCTTCACGACGCCCTACTGTTTACAGGTTTGAATTGTATAAGTGGCACCTGTTCTACATAAAGACGTTACAAGCGAGCAATATCTTAACTGACCTTTCCACTTTTTATGTGACCAGTAAATGCAGAGAGTGTTGCTCTGCTCGCGAACAAGAGAGTAGTTTTCAAGGTGACTGGTTCACGTGAACAGTGCATGTCAACAATAGCGTCTGACTCAGTCTCTTTCCAGACACATGGCAGACAACAGTTCCAGATGAAGGAGCCCAGTCGGGCTTGTATAATGTTCTGGATTCAGGTTTTTCAAACTCATTGTGCTTTCCTGGGTTTGTTTTCAAGTCATCAGTGGATGCAGATTTCGAACAAAAATTATGGATACTTTCATCATCTCACTGGATGATAGCATAAGAAGGGGGAAGTTTTATATTTTATCCCAACTGACTCTTTGTGTTATTGATCAGTTTGGAAAATTTCTTAACATCTGACATTTGGTTTTGTTTGGTGGTATTTTTTTGTTTGTTTCGTTTTGTTTTTTTACCTAGCCAATACAAATGGGCCATTTGGGAAAAATCAAGGGAGCAAACTGGCAGTACTACATGATTTAATGGCTTGTGTCTTTGGGATTTCTTGCTGTGTTGCTGTTGTTTCTAACAATAAACAGAGCATTTTTCTGGAAAATTTATTTTAAAAAAAACAGAGAGCTATAACACTGATACCTTTGCAACAGGTTATCTTATTTATTGTTCCATTGAACATTTGCTACTATTTCAGTGTTATAGCTTTGGCTCTGTTTCATTTGTCTTGTGCAGTAGTAGTTTGTACAACAGGAACCATGGTGACAAGTGTTGGCAGTGTATTAAAATGCAGTTTGCAGTTGTTTGTATAACAGGAAATGTATTCATTGCACAGTTGAATGTGTACCAAATTGCAGTTAGCTAAAAATTGCATGATAAGAAATGCGTTCATTGCACAGTTGACTGTATCTTAGTGTAGTTTTCAAAATGTTGTACGATAAGAAATCTGTTGATTGCACAATTGACGTGTATCATAATCTGGTTTACAGTAAAGTTGTACGATACAAACTATGTTCATTGACTGCAGTTGACTATATTCCAGTGTTGTTCTGTGTGTATAATGTGGAATGCAAGTGTTGTTCTGTGTGTATAATGTGGAATGCCAGTGTTGTTCAGTGTGTATAATGTGGAATGCTGTTGTTATTCAGTGTGTATAATGTGGTATGCCAGTGTTGTTCAGTGTGTATAACGTGATGTGCCAGTGTTGTTCTATGTGTATAATGTGGAATGCCAGTGTTGTTTTGTGTGTACAATGTGGAATGCCAGTGTTGTTCTGTGTTTATAATGTGATGTGTCAGGGTTGTTCAGTTTGTACAATGCGGAATGCCAGTGTTGTTCTGTGTTTATAATGTGGTGTGCCAGTGTTGTTCTGTGTGTATAATGTGGTGTGCCAGTGTTGTTCAGTGTGAAAAATGTGGAATGCCAGTGTTCTGTGTGTATAATGTGGATTGCCAGTAATGTTCTGCATGTATAATTTGGAATGCCAGTGCTGTTCAGTGTGAATAATGTGGAATGCCAGTGTTGTTCAGTGTGCATGATGTGGTGTGCCAGTGTTGTTCAGTGTGTATAATGGTGGTGTGCCAGTGCTGTTAAGTGTGAATAACGTGGTGTGCCAGTGTTGTTCAGTGTGCATGATGTGGTGTGCCAGTGTTGTTCAGTGTGCATGACGTGGTGTGCCAGTGTTGTTCAGTGTGAATAGTGTGGTGTGCCAGTGTTGTACAGTGTGAATAATGTGGTGTGCCAGTGTTGTACAGTGTGAATAATGTGGTGTGCCAGTGTTGTTCAGTGTGTATAATGGTGGTGTGCCAGTGCTGTTAAGTGTGAATAACGTGGTGTGCCAGTGTTGTTCAGTGTGAATAGTGTGGTGTGCCAGTGTTGTACAGTGTGAATAATGTGGTGTGCCAGTGTTGTTCAGTGTGTATAATGGTGGTGTGCCAGTGCTGTTAAGTGTGAATAACGTGGTGTGCCAGTGTTGTTCAGTGTGATTATGTGGTGTGCCAGTGTTGTTCAGTGTGATTATGTGGTGTGCCAGTGTTGTTCTGTGTGTATAATGGTGGTGTGCCAGTGTTGTTCTGTGTGAATAATGTGTGCCAGTTTCCAGTATGAATAATGTGTGTGTGTGTGTTTAGGGCTGATCATGAGGACCAGGACATCATGATGTTCAACCGCATGATGCTGCCCTCCTACTACGGCCTGCTGCGACTGTGCTGTCAGCACTCCCGGGCCTTCACACGCCAGCTGGCCCTCCACCAGAACATCCAGTGGGCCTTCAAGAACATCACCCCCTACCCCTCTCAGTACACACATGTCAGTGGGCTCTTTGGTCTTCATTCTCTGTGATTTTTGTTCTGTTTCTTTGTCACGTGTTCTGTTTGTGTCTTTGTTGAGGGGATGTGGGAGTGCTTTGTTTTGATGTTCTTGGTAGATGTTCATAAAAATTTAACATGTCCATTACTTTGATTTACTAGTTTCAAACAAAATATAATCTCCCAGTGGATAGATTCCTCCAAAGTTTGGTTCCCTTCTACTTTGGGATGCATGCATTGTGAGAGACTTGAGCTAATCCGGTCATTGACTTTACTCTGTTCATGAATCTCATCAGCAGATCCTTCACCATTTCTTTTTGTCTTCATATGAAAATGCCCATGAAACGCACCTTTAATGAAATTACATGTGTCTTTTCTTCACATTGACAGTCCATGTCACAAGACTCAGTTCTGTTCAGTTCAATTTAGTTCAGAAAACTGTATTGCCTGCTTCAAACAGTTACTATTTTCAGTAGTTGGCTAACTTCGCTGTGGTCTTCATGTTGCTGCAGGCGGTGGATGAGCTGTACAAAATCATGCGCCTGATGTCTGCCCGCTACGCTGACAGCACTGACGAGGAGCTCCGGCAAGTCAGCACCTTCCGACGCTCCACCATCCTCATGTACAACCGTGACCTGGAGGCTCGAACCCACTGGCAGACACTCATTGCGTACGTCTGCCTTGTCTTGTTCGCTTGATGGCTGTCTTGTTTACACAGCCTTTTCCCATTGGTGTGTCTGTTTTTTTCACAGTTGACATTCAGGCTTGGAATCATGAGTAGATGCATTTCAGACAGAACTGTTAAAAGAATATACTTTCGACTATACTCTAGATTTTTTCCCCCCAGATATCTGCAGAAGGAAATGTATGTCTTATTTTTCACATCAGTAACAAAAGGTTGCAACTTATGATTGAAGAAAAAAGTGGACAGGGAGTTAGAAGTCCAGAAGTCTTTTTCATAGTTGCAGAGGCAGTGAATTCATATCCACTGTGCCAAGGGCTTTGCATTGAAAGTGGGGCCCAGTTATCTTGTGCTGCTTTAACCTTCCCCAACCAAAGTCAGGTACCCATTCACACCTGGGTGGAGTAGGAAATTCAGAGTAAAGTGCCTTTACCAGTGACACAACACCATGTTGAAACTGGGTCTCTTGACCATGGTGATCACTGGAAAAGAAGTCCAACACCTAACCAATTAGGCCACAGCACCTCATGCTTGTGTATCAGACTGCAGATTAAAAAAAAGCTGTGCAATACCAAGGTCAGTAACTCATTCAGCATTCAAGGACATTTGGAGTCAATCCTCACTGAAATACAGCCTCATTATCAGAGTTTTGTGGAGAATGTTCAGTTCCCTGAATGCATTGACTTTTTTTTTTTAAGTCATGCCAAATTTTACAGTGAGAAAAGAAGGGAAAGAGAGGTGTAGGAAGCCCAGATCCCACAGGAAAATAATTTGATTTGAAACGGATCCGTATTTTCTGGAAAGTACAGCTCGCAATCATTTCTATTCGGACAGTGCAGCTTATTCTGTGTTGGACTGCATAACATTTTCTTTGAAGATGAGAAATTATCCTGACATACTATTTTCTTTGGAGGTGTCTGAGAGGTTTACCGTGTAAGTTTGTACATGATAACCAAATGTACATTAGAACTAACTTTTTGTGTGACATTTATTGACAATAGGAATGCTTGTTTGCAGAGCTTTCAAGATTCTGGTTGAAACACAGGAAGAACAGCTGTTGCTGCTGTACAACAATGGACTCACCACACTGTCAGAGGTTAGTATTTCAGAGTTTACAGTAAAGGAATGCAGCAGATTTGTTTCTTTACCCAGATAAACATGTTTGAATAAATGTTTGATTTTTTCTGTTCGAAAATTGAAGTACAATTAACATAATCTCGCCCTTTTTTTTTATTGAATAGTTTCTTAAACATTGTGTTAATGAATGTTGTGACGATTCGGCAGAAGGACATGGTGTGTTGTGAACAATAACCGGAGTTTGGCCCTTGTGATTTCAGTCATTCATCACTCTGCACGTGATGTACCACGAAGCAACAGCATGCCATGTAACGAATGAGATCACCGATCTGCTCACTCTGCTGAACCAGTGCCTCAGAACAGTGCGGGAGTGCTCGGAAAAGAAAGGCGATTGGAGCGCAAAAGGTAGTGTCTGTGTGTGTTGATGTGTGAATGGTTTTAGGGTTTTTTTCATGGGGGGTATGTGTGCGTCAAGTGAGGAAATTCTGATACATGATTGCACCACAGGTCTCAAGTGTAATCACTCCATCCTTCTTCATTTTCTTTCTTTTTTTTATTTTGTTGGTTTTTTGGTGGTTGTTTTTTTTGTTTTGTTTTTTTGCAAAGAATAAACTTGAACTTTGATACTGCCATCAACTAATAAACAAAGGAGCAAGATAGATCAAACTTGTCTGCACATTCATTCATTGCTTTTTTTTCTTTTTTTATTCTATCGTCTTGTGTACACTATTTTCTGTTGAATCATATTTCACAGAAGGCCAGATTTTCTATCAGCTTTCAGAATGTTGATAATAAGTTGTATGACAATCATGTCAATCATGTCATTGGAAAGGTTGCCATTTATTGGAGAAAACAGACTATTTGTGACAAAGGAACAGTCAGCAGTTTTTGTCATTTTTGTTTCCTCTCTCTCTCTCTCTCTCTCTCTCTCTCTCTCTCTCTCTTTATTTAAAAAATTATTTTTAATATAAATCAGAAACGAAATTGGTGTCTGTCCTCTCTGTTCATTCATTGGAGAAACTATACACATTTTCATTGTTGGAAGCAAACTTGATCTGTCGTGGCCACAACATAAATGTGTACAAAGGAATGAAGGGTGTGTTCTTTTTCAGCTCAATGCGCCAGTGAGATGAAGAGCATTACGATGAACTGGAAGGAGCGTGGTGAGGTGGTGAAGAAACTGCTTACTCTGCTCAACTCCTACACCCCCCCTGAAGTCCGCACCATCTGCTTTGGTACGTGCCCTGTTGTGCCCCACTTATTGCACATACACACTTTATATATATATATATATATATTTATACTCATTTTATCTTATTTAATCTTATTTTATTTTCAATCATTTGCCTTCTACGTGTCTTTCTTTTTGTTGTTTTTATGTATGTACTTATTCATTTATTGTCATGGCATGACCAGTGCGTTGGGTTTATTGATAGGTTATGTATTTGCTCCTTTTCTTTTTTCATTTCTTTTCCAAACCAGATGTGGTGTAGAGTAAATGGATCAGTCAACACGCCACTGAAACTGCACATTCCCCATTTAACCAAATTTCAACCTATAAGTTTATCCTCTTATCAAGTAACCATGTGTATGAATGTAAATCTTTCTTTCTTCCAGCTCAGGTGAATTTGTACACTGGTGCAGTTTTTTTCTTTCTTCAGCCAGAATTGGCACTTAGTTATTTTATTTTTAGTTCATGGCTGTGAAATATACTGAGGTCACACTGAAGAAACTCTGGTTGCCTTGCAGACGTACTGAAACAGATGATCCTGACACTGCAACCGGAAATGATTTCCATGCTGGTTCCTTTCCTTACTCAGTGGCACACTACATTCCAGGAAAACAATGGTAAGTGAGGTGATGTGCAGGTCATGTTTATTTTTTGACTAAGGGGGAACAAAAGAAACCAGAGTTAATAAACACTACAAATGATCAGAGAAAAAATTGTCCTGGAACAAATTTGAAATAAGAATTTCCCTATCTTGTCCCAAAAAGGGCCATTGCCCATGATAAATGTGATACGTCACTGGAATGGAACATACATGTTTTTGCTGGTATAAAAGTTAGAAACATGTAGCTAGTGTTATCGATTAGTTTAATGAATATGTTCTTGTTTTGTTAACAGGTCGCAAATACGGACCGCACAAAGATTCACTGGGTAAATAGCTTATTTCTATTGACTTTCCACATTCTTTTACACTTTCACACATTGTTTATGCGCAATGACTAGTGATCATACAAGGGCGTACAAGTTCCTGCGGGTGTTGATCAGTGCTTCCAGAAATATGTGTTTTGAATTTGTTTTTCTACTTCTTTTGTGTTTTTAATATCCTCTTATTTCTGTGGTGATTTATTGTGAATCACATGGAGGAAGACTTTGGCATAAAAATGACTGAAAATTTCAGTTGTTTCCAAGAGCAACATTATAAACGTAACTGGTCAGTTACCTTTATGGTAAGCACATTGTATTACCAAGAGCAAGATTCTAAACATAACTGGTCAATTAACTTTAAGCACGTGTCTTCATTGACTGTTTAGCACAGAAAGAATCCAGTAAATGGAGAACAGTCTGATAGTTCAGTGAGAGGAACATTCTCCATGACTGAACTCAAGTCATTTTGTCACTGAAATATTATTTTGATAATTTTCATTCCTTTTTCCCTCAGTTGTGACTTCATAAATGACCATTCTGTCTGGGCTTTATTGGTTTTTGGTCCAATTCTGGACTGAACATTTCCTTTTATGACCAGTGTTTCATTGCATGCAGGTTTTGTTTAAGCTGAAAGTGAAAAACTGGCGAGGTGTGCTGAGCTGTGTATGTTGTTATTCAGTGCATTCGGGTCCCTTCTTCCCACGGCGGGGCCAGAAGCCCCTGAGCAGCAAGACCAGCATCCGTCCCCCACGCCCTCAGTTCCAGATGATGCTGCACACCGGCCTTCTGGAGACAATGAAGGTGAGTGCTCACACATGCTGGTCACACTTTTTGCTGTTTGCTACTGTTCTCATTGTCATACATGCTCAGCTTTTTGTGTTGTGTGGTGCATTGTCCAACTTTGTTGTATTGATGCGGGACAGTCGACTCTGTTATGAGAGGAAGAGAGAGTTTTTTGTGTTCATATTGGCATCATTGTGTCAGATATAGCATACAGCCAGTTGTCAGTCTGTTCTCTCAGTGCTGGCCTTTTTGTTTGTTTATAATTTGGGGAGGGGGGTGGGGGGACAGTACTAAGATGCATTTTGCTTGCTGGTTGTTTTTCTTGGGGCAGGTAGTACTAGAATTTGCTGTCAGCATATGCTACTGCTTTGCCAGTCCGTATGACAGTCCTTAGCTCTTTCCTGGTGTTTTTCTTCAGTTTGCGTGTACTGATGTTCAGATGTTGGGTGAACACAATTGGTTCACCTGATCATGTGTGTGTTTCTTTGGTCACTTTTTACCAGACAAGGGGAAATGTACCCTTGATGATATATTTTACTGTCACTATTGATCAATATTATTGTATCTCTGCCATTTCCTTCTGTCAATCTGCACGCAGTTAATTAAACTGTCAGTTTGCACACATACTGTTTTAATTACACATACTTACCGTGACCCAACTAGTGCAGACTCCGGCAGGGGTCTGACATTCCTGTCCTGTGCAAACTACTATCCGCCTGTGCGGAGAAAACGAAAGCAACTATGGCCGATAACCTCCTGGAAGTAGGAAACCTCCCCTTTGTCCCGCTGGCTAGAGCCCTCTTTTTCCGGCAGCCATCATGACTCCTGTTCCTGTGCTCTTCATACGACTAAGTTTTTTCGTATTTTCTGCCTGTCAATTCTGTGGCGTTCTTGTTTTTTGTCAAATTATGTCTCCAACCAGTTCACATAATTATGTAGCTCGATTGGGCGATCGCGCTAAAATTAAGGCGTGATCGCAATCAATTCGCTGACACTCTGGGCCCTCTACTCCTGGCCCTCTCAGCAACGCCAACCCGCCGCCTCCTCCACTTCCTCCGCTCCCTCCGGTCGACTCCAGACCTCCACCACCTCCTACACCTCCTCTGGTGACTTCTAGAGGTTTGTTGCCACACACTCAGGTCAGTGTTGCCTTTAATGTTATTTTTATTGATCCGCGAACGCACTCGACACGATCCGTGTTTTATCGGCTCTGCCAGTCGGCAGTGTATGAGTCGACCTCCTCTATCTCTTTACCCATACCCACGGTTGCACCAGTGGAATGTGCCACAATCCCTTTGGGGAAACAACACCACAAAAAAGAAAAAGAAAGAAAGCTTGTTGTGGATCTGCACGCTAGACTGGACCCTATGTGCGATGCATCCGTGGTGGCGGCCGTGACATTAGATCACGCGACCCCCCCACGCGGCATGCGTCGACCGTCTCGGATCCAGTGGCGACCGAGGCGCGTAGGGATGCCCTCCCCTGGTGTAGGGAGGAAGGTGGACCAAAAGGGGATATGCTCACCCATACGCGTGCACCCCTCTCCTCGTCCAGAGCGCTCAATCCAAGGGAGGCAACCCCTGCTTCGGCACCCTTGCCGGTGATCGCCGCAGTTATTTCCCTTGCACCGGCATTGCTCCTCGCCTACAGTGCGGGTGTGTGCATGGTCCCACCAAGCTATGCGGTGATGACCCCATTTGCCACACCGCCGATTGCTGCTGTTTCCCATCCACTAATGGCGTCTCAGCAAGCTGCTCAACCAAACAATCAGCAACTCATTGCTAACTTGCTGCAGCAATTACGCACCACTCTGCTTCCCCGTGCCACACCTTGCGCCTGCACCGCCCCTCGCCCACAGAGCAGGTACGTGCATGGCCCATTGAACTTCAGCAGTGCTGGATTCTCCTGCCCCATTGCCTAACTCTGCTGTTACCCAGACTAATATCATTCATGAAATGGGTTTTCGAGGCCACCTTCCTCAATTTATAGACAAATTCTTAGAAGACCGTACTTTTCAAGTTCGAGTAGGTTCTACTCTCTCAGATCTTCATGAACAGGAAATGAGCGTTCCACAAGGGAGCATTCTGTCACCTGCTCTTTTTAGTATCAAAATAAATAATATAGTTAACTCTGTAAACAATGACAATGACTCCTCTCTCTTTGTTGATGATTTTGCTTTATATGCAAGTGGGAGTTTCTACCCTGGCATTCAACGCCGGCTTCAGCTCTGTGTTGACAAGATCCAAAATTGGGCAGAAGAAGATGGTTTCACTTTCTCAACTGGCAAAACACAATCTATCCATTTTCACAATTACTGCCATTTTTTTCCAGATCCTGAGATTCATCTAGGGAAATCAAAAATTCCAGCTGTTAAAGAGGTGAAATTCCTCGGGGTTATTTTTGATCAGAAATTGAACTTCCTTAGTCATCTAAAACATTTAAAAATTTCATGCCAAAAAGCTCTAAATATTATAAGAATTGTTGCACATACGGAGTGGGGTGCAGATAAGAAAACCCTTTTGCACCTCTATAGAGCACTTGTCCGTTCTAAACTTGATTATGGTTGTGTTGTCTATGGTTCAGCAAGACCTTCCTACCTAAAGATGCTGGACCCTGTTCATCATCAGGGACTCCGACTCTGTTTGGGAGCTTTCCGTACTACACCGGTACATAGTTTATATGCAGAAGCTGGAGAGCCATCTCTTTCAAATCGTAGACTGAAACTTTCTATGAACTACTACCTTAAATTAGTTTCTGAAGTAGAAAACCCAGCTCACAACAGTATTTATAAACCAAAGTTTAAATCCAGATTTGATAACAACCCAAAGTGTACACCTCCATTGGGAATCCGAATGCTTCAATACATTCAAGAAGCCCAAATTGATCCTACATTAATAGATACTGAATTTAAAATTCCTGAGGAACCTCCATGGACTTTTGAAACTCCTGAAATCTTATTTGATCTCACCATCTTCAAGAAAGACTGTACCAGTTCACTGGTCTATAAAAAGTTGTTTTCCGAACTCTGCCAGAAATATCCATTATATCAGAAAATTTTTACGGATGGCTCAAAATCTGAGGAGGGAGTGGCTGCTGCTGCTTTTTGTCCGACTTCTCCCTCCCAAAGACTCACGAAACACATTCTGTCAGACAGTTCTGTGTTTACTGCAGAGCTAACTGCTTTAAATCTAGCTTTAAATGCTATATTGCAATCATCTAATCGTAAATTTGTTGTTTTTTCTGACTCGCTTTCTTCTCTGGAGGCAATAGCTCATCGTAATATTGATCATCCCAAACTTCGAGAATTCTTCAGTTTGTTTACCCATCTTAAAAGAAATGGTTTTGTAATCATGCTGGCTTGGGTGCCCGGTCATGTGGGCATTCAAGGGAACGAAATAGCAGATAATCTGGCTAAGAGTGCTGTTAGAGAGAAACAATGTAAGTTTTATATTCCTTTTACTGATTTTAAACCCAAAGTTCATCGGTATACTAAAGATCTCTGGCAGAAAGAATGGAATGAACAAATAGATAACAAATTATTTAAAATACGACCAAATCTTCAAGAGACTCTTCCTATGGCTGTGGTGAATCGAAAAGAAATGACAGTGCTGTGCCGACTTCATACAGGTCATACATACATCACACATTCCTACCTCCTGAAAGGAGAAGAGGCTCCTTGGTGTATTCCGTGTGATGAACCACTCACTGTGCAACATATTCTGATTGATTGTTGGGACTTTTATGACACACGACGGGGTTTTTTTTACAGCAGATTCATTGAGAACGTTGTTCCGTGATGTCCCTCCGTGGACAATATTGCAATATTTAAAAGAAATAAATATTTTTAATAGTATTTAATATAGTATATGCTTAATACAAAAGTTGTGAAATTTTTATCATGGAGTGATCACAGTGCAGTAGAAAGCTGAAAACATTGGGGTGGCCCATCTGCGGTGATCAGACTTTGAATGGTGGATAGCCCTGATATGGCCTTCATGGTCGGCTGGGCTCTAAGCAATATTTTTAATTTAATTTAATTTAAGACTAATATCGGCACTTCAACGTCGGAGTGCCTCTTGATAATTCAGTCCTGCCTCTCGGCAGTGCTCGGGCCGATCTTGTCTATCCCTTTATCCGTCAACACACAACAGTTGAACGTCGGTCCTCTCGCAGGAGCTATTCGCGAGGTCGGCCCGCCATTCAGCTACAGGGGGATGCACATCCCACGGCAAGCCGACGGACTTGTCACCCCCTCGTCCACGACGCCCATAACACTGGATTACGGCGCCGTCATGCCACATGCCCCGACCGTCTCACATCTGATGACGACCGATTCGGGTTGGGATGCCCACGGCACAAAGGGACATTATAATTATTCCCCTTGCGGACGTTTTCACCTGTGTCGGTTATGGTGGCATCAAACCACGGACTTTTCACACACACGTGTTCAGCGCTTGACGTTTAGTTCATCCAAGGAGAGAACTTGACCCTGCATTCAACTCAGGAGGGAAAGGCGCCACCTAAAAATAACACGCTACCGCGGGAAGGGTTAGAGCTTTAACTTGGAAGAACTGAGAGCACAAAATGCTATGAGTTCTCTTTCACGCTGCGCCTCCAGCCGTTATCAGCTGTTGGGAGGGAGAAAGACCAGTGTGCTGTTCCGCGCGATGGCAGCGGCCACAGGGAGAAAACAACACCTCTTCGTTAACTTTTGATAACACGTTGCTTGTCAACGCAATCGCTTAATGAATAGTATGGTCTGAAAGAGCACAGTCTTAGCTTTAAAACGATAGGAAACTCAAATGTGAACATCCGATTATTTTTCTCAGGATAACTGTTTGAAAAAAGCAGGTATGCTTACCACCAGTTTGTTAACATGCATTTTGACACATTTTTAACACACTGTATCTAATCTCACAAATTTCGCTCAACGCAGACAATACATTCCATGCACAGCATTACACATCAGCATGCCTCTCACTAACCTGTGTTGATGGCTGGAAATTCTGAAGGAAGCTGTGGCGTGTTAAAGATCACAACTGTTTTGCAGTTGTACAAGTACTCCACAGGCACACTGATTCAGTCATTCACGCACACTGAAGAAAAGAGAGAGAAGGAAACAGAACGAAAGAAAGGAAGGTATGAAGGAGAGAAAGAGAGGGAAGGAAACAGCACGAAAGAAAGACAGAGAAGAAAACAGAATGAAAGAAAGGAATGGAAGAAAAATGTGAGAGAACAGAATGTGAAGGAAAACCAAACTCACGGTACTTCTGCTATGAAAAAAACCCACACCACCGCCAGTCACAATTGTCAGCACAGTTCTGTCAAGTAAATACTGCTATCTTAAAAAATATTTTCCAGCCAAGGAAAGTACTACCACCAACAGAAAGAGAAGTGTCCGCTCTTTCCAACAGTGCAAACATTAATGCCACAGATAAAAGAGTATGCTCACCAGCCCGCTCAAAAGAGGCGCGCAAATTGCCACGCTTTAATAGAAGACAAAGAAGGGTCAGTGACGGGTTAGCAGGCACAGCAGCTGTCCTACTTATCAGTGTCTGGCACTATCTGGCCTGTCAGGGGGATCTCGCAGTCGGCTAAGTGTGTGGTTCTGCTTATAGCCTAGACAGCAGTGCACACGCAGCATGACACTCCTCCCTCTACAGCGAGGACACATCGCACCAGGGGATATGTGCTCAAAAGACACCATCCTTTTCGACGATTATCGGCACCAAGGGTGGCAACTCCGCATTTGTAACCTAGGCGGTTGATGCTGTAGTTATTTCGCCGACACAGCACGTCACTCCTGCCCCCCGTGCTGTCCACCACAGCCTGATCCAACCCAGCCATTGGCTGCCAACAACTTTCTGCAGGTTGCTCCAGCATGCCACACTCAGGTAGAGAAGCCACCAAGCTTTCCGTATGCCCCTTCGTGATGGTACCTACCTGGGCAATTAAACAGCCCTGTCCCAGAGACACTAGGGACCTCAAGTCTCTTGTTGCCAAATGTCTGCCCTTCTATGCATAGGCAACATGCCAGTGCTGTCTTTTTCGGCAACGACAGAAAAGTGGGGTGGGGGGGGAGGGGGGGGGGTTGGCGCCTATTGCCTGTCAGCTCTCATGGAGGAGCTCTACACATCTGGCTGTCACGCCTAAGGCAAGCCCAACATGGTGGCCTACCTCTGTCTCGTGCCACAGTTTCCTCTAAACACATATATCACTTCCACTATCGGCCCACAACCAATGTGGAATCATCAGATCAAACCACATGTGCACCTCCTTGCATTGACGCTTAACTGCGCTCAAGTGAGACAACCCTATAGGGTAAGTGTTTCCTTCCCTTCCTTTGATTCGAAGGGCTCTCAGTACAGTGTGGATTCAACACACCGACCCGATTTTCTTTGTGCTACATTTATCAGCACAGCTTTGGTCCACAGACCTCTCCCACAATACAGCTGCGGATCTCAGTCTTCTTTGCCCGCAACAGTATCCTTGGGTGACACAGTACACTCTGCCTTCATCAAATTCTACTTGAGGGACATCTGTCGCTTTAGGGATGATGACTCGAGAGGCATTGCCTCTGCAGTGGTCACACAACAGGCCATTGCTGCGCACTGGCGATAGAACAGAAGGATTGAGACTTGATGCCTCCTCAGCCAGAGCACATGAAGTCAGAGCATGGTCCTCTTCTCTTGCCTTAACGCACTAAACACGGCTGCAAGACATGGATGCTGCCTACTGGAAAAACCCTGCCACCTTCATCGACTTCTACCCTGAGAGACGTCGCACGCTTGCGGGATGATGGCTCAAGAGGCATCGCTTCTGTGGTAGTTGCAAAACAGGCCATCGCAGCACATAGACAGTAGAACAGGCAAGCCCTCCACCTTGGCACGCTGTTCTGCACTAGTTGGGTCACGGTTAAGTATGTGTAATTAAAAGGAATTCTATCTAAAATTACGTTTAGATAACATACTTACCATGACCCAAATTTAATACCCTCCTGTCCTCCCCGCTTCCTGTTCTCGCTGCGCCGCTGAGGGCATATTGCAGTTAAAAGAAGGTGCTAGCCAGCGGGACAAAGGGGAGGTTACCTACTTCCAGGAGGTTATCGCCGTAGTTGCTTTCATTTTCTCCGCATAGGCGGATAGTAGTTTGCACAGGACAGGAATGTCAAACCCCTGCCGGAGTCTGCACTAGTTGGGTCACGGTAAGTGTGTTATTTAAACGTAATTTTATATAGAAAATTTCCTTTTACTTACGTGTAAGTGCTATCATATGAGAAAAAAATAACTCAGTACACCAGCATTGTGGAATAGAATATAGATCACCTGTCACTTTACACACTACCAGAGCTGCTTTCCTCCAGTCCATCTCCCCCTAAGTCAGTTTGAGTGCATGCATCCCGTAAGTATATTTGAATCGTACAGAAAATGTCGACTGTCTCTATCCAGAACATAATAGAGTAAAAACTGAAGAACTGTGTGTATGTGTGCAGGGTGTGGATGAGGGGTATGATCAGCAGATCTACAACTTCTTCATCCCCTACCACCAGCTTTTGGACACACTGCAGCGGCTGGCCATCAACCTCAGCAGCTTCAACCAGAGCCTCATCAACCTTGGTAACTGTTTTTATTATTCCCCACGGTCTTCACCTCATCTTTCTTTACCCTGAATTATTCTTCTCTGGATGGATTTGAAGCTTGTCATCCATAGAGAAGGGAAAAAAAACAATCATCTGTTGTTTTGTTTTTTAGCTTTGCACGGACTGACTTAGATGGTATTGAGAAGTAAGTGGTTCCCAGTTTGTAGGATGTTTGTGAAATTTGCACTGTGTCAGTGTCAAGTGGGCCTAAACTCCTGAATGTATGTAAATACATTTTCACACCTGGTTTGTGGATAGCCAGCCAGGCCAACAAACCAAGGTCCTTGGTTTCATGTGACACTCAGAACAATGGATTTAGATAGAAATCATCATACACACAGAATCCACATAATGAAACAGGTTACAGTGCACACACAGGTGGCAGATGAGATGTGTGAGTGAAATGTGTGCCTTGGTCTGCAGGTGCCATGGTGGCCCTTGAAGGAGTGCCCATCTACTCTCCGTACTTCGCCAAGTTGTGGAATGAGATCTATGATTCTGAGGTGAGACAATGGGCCAGTGTTGGTGGATCAGTTATTCCCATTCTGAAGATCTCTGTGTGTGTTGTGAAATATATTGTACGATCTGTTTAGTTTGATGTACATGTGGGTAATCATTTAAAGATGTGGAACTGTTAAGACGTGTTGCATTAAAAATGTCTGTTGTCAGAAAAGTAGGTTTGACTGAATTCTATCATGCATCAATGTTATAGATGTTCAGACAGGTAATGTACATATTACGCTATAAAAGTAGTCCTCTGTGTGTGTGGTGTAGAAAATTCATCATCAGTTTTGATGTAGCAGCGTTTCCTTGACCTTGTAGTGGATAATAGTGTTTATTGTTGCCTGTTAGTTTGTGACCTATGATGATTGATGATATCCAGTGTATGTAACCATGGTGTCTTGTTCGGAATTATCAGATAATGACTGGAAGTGACACTGATTGTTGTCAGAGCGCCGACCCAGACCACACCATGATGGAGATGTTGTGCAAGTCACGCTACTTCATTGACTACTGTGATACCGTCCTCATGGATGAGAGGAGCTCCCTCAACAACTTTCACATCTTCAAGTTCTTCACCAACTTCTTCCCCAAGGTGCCGTGAGAGTTATGTGGTCACAACCTGTCTTTGGTGTATTGTGATGTTTGATTGTCAGAAAATATAATCCTGCATTTTTTGTTGTTGCTATAATGATGAAAATATTGTAATCCTTCACTTCTTTGTTACAATAAAGGATTGTTAACATGGATTGAGAAAGTATTACATGATTGTTAACATGGATGGATAAAGTAGAAAGTATTACATGATTGTTAACATGGATGGATAAAGTATCACATATGAGAAACAAGTAAATCTGTTATCTCCTTTGTGAATTTATGCAAAACAACAAAAGCTGAATTGATTTTGTGAAGAGAGTTTGTTATTATTTTCATGCTCAGCACACTTGTTTGACATTTATACCAAAACATACTAAGATAGGTAAACTTCATGAGATTCCCAAGATATTATCATGTTGAATCTGTTACTTTTCTATAAGATACTAAAGCACACATACACGCACGTGCACACACACACACACACACACACACACTGAACTGGCAGCACAGGTACTTGGTGTAAACATTCCAGATTTTAGCAGTGACAGAAAACACACACACAAGATGATGACCAGTGTCCTGATAATGTGCAGGTGTATGAACAAGTGTTAGGCGACCAGGCGACCACCTGCATCGACAACCTGGTGGCAGCAACAGTGTCTGAAAAGTCTGCTTTGGAAAACATCTACAATGAAGAGGACATCAAGACCATATTCCAAAGAATTGGTGGTGTATGTGAACTTCATTTTTCTCTCTCTAGACATTATAGTTCTTCGTGTACCGATATGTTCTGCATTGCGTATCATCTCTATGAGAGCTTTGGCATTACTTTTATCCAAGTTTCTATCAGATGCATAAAGGAACAAAAAAAATCAAGGCCTTTATGACTCAGTGTGATACAAAACCCAACAAAGGAATCATGAAAAAACAAAACAAAACAAAAACAAACACTTCAGAGCAGATCATATGGCAAAAAGACATGCAATGAAATGACCTTGACTTGTAACCTAAATTTACCACACATGTTCTGGCTAAAACCTTCCACCCCGTTAATTGAAAATTTGATAACAACCCAAGTTCGGTCATATTTCAACATTTCCTCTTTACTTTGACCTCTGACCTTGTCTCTTGACAAGCTTATTGTTCTCACCACGACCAAGCATTGCAACAAATTTGATGAAGGTTATATGCAAGACCTTTTCTTTCTTTAATTGGACTGCTTCATCCCTCCTGGTACCAGGTTAGGGCATCTCTAGCTCAGTGGGTGATTGTTGTAGGCAGATGAGTTGAGTTAAACTGGAACTTTTCTTATCAATATTGATTGCCATGTTGTGACCTTGACCTTCAACTTGTGATTTGGAATTTTTTTTAGGGATAATGCTGTGCTTATGATAGCTCACTATACACAGTTTGATCAAAACCTTTTAAAATTTGCAACAACAACAACAAAAATGACATTGACCTTTCAGTCAGCCAGCCATATAAAACCGATGAACTCAAAGGTCTTATTCATGTCTACCATCCTACCAAGTTTGGTTTCTATGCCATTTGTAAAAGCCAAGAAAATGCTAGCGAGCAGGTTTACCACGGACACACACACACACACACACACACACACCAAGTTATTACACAGACACAATGTACACACATGAGTCAATAATCACACTTTTAAGATTTCCAGTCATAATGATTATGTTAAAAAAGATAAATGTATATAAACTGCACAGGAGAGAAGCGGGATTCCTAATATTCACAGTGAATTTTCATTTGAAAGTCAAAGAATTTACTGGTTGTGTTCTGATTTCAGGTGATTTGCACAGGTTTATTTGTTAGAAGCCTATGACTTCTATCAGTGTTTTTTGCTTTTATGTATAGATCAGTGTATGTTTTATGCTTTTCTTTGTGTGTTTGTTTTTGTTTAGTAAATTGTTTGTAATGCAAATGCTAGTTTGATTGTGAATATATCTTTGGTTTTCATTGTTTTTCCTTCATTGTTCAGGAAATAAGTGAAAGCCAGACAGAAAAAAAATATTCATAACATAAGTTTCAAGGGTAAATATCTTCCGTCTCACACTACTGCCATCTGAATATCTCAGTTTCCAATACAAACATCATTCTGAACTGTGACAGACAAACCTGAGTGTGGCTGTATATGGGGGACTCGGAATAAGCAGTGTGGGAGTAATGCCACTGAAACGGTGTAGATGATGGGGCAGCAAAAACAAAAAAAGTCATTCTGGAATCTGATAACTGAATGATGCGATTTCCTTGTGAATCACCTCTCTGCCCCAGACCCTTTGTTATTTGTCCCCCATCGGCAGAAAGAGAGAGGTGTTGACTCAGACATGCTGTACTTGCAGGATGTCCGTGCCATGCTGCTGCTGTTCTCCGTGCTGCCCCAGGCACAAGTCAACCCCTTGCTGGTGCAGACGCTGCGCCAGATCCATCGATTCTGCCGGGAAGCCCAGGAGAAACGTGCTGCTGCCAAGAGTGTGGAGTGTGTCGATGTGGATGACAGTGAGGTCAGATCAGACGAGGAGCAGGCTGTGACCTCTGAGGTGTTGGGTGGGGAAGGTGAGGGTAGACGGAAGACGAGTGATGAGGATGGTGACGATGTGGTGTCGACCACTACAGAGTCCAAGGAAGGGCCCAAGGAGAAGGTGGAGGATGAGCATAGCGTGGCCAAGGACTTTCTGCCTCCTGAGGAAAAGGACAGTGAGGGGGACACAGAGCTCATGTGTGTTGATGTGACTGAAGCCTCCGAATCCATTGAAGTCTGCACAACGCCCACTGCAGACGATGTTGCTCACCCCCAGAATGCTGCCCAGAGTCTCAAGCGACGCATCACTGATGACAGCACTGGTATGTTTAGCACTTCTTCATGTGCGTGTGGTTTTTGTTTGTTTTTTTACAACTTTTTACATTCATGGAATTTTAAAGGAGTAAGTGAAACAGTAGTTTTATGAGTTTGGTTTGTGGGGTAAGGAAATAAATCTCTATATTTAGAAATGTGCAGGAAAGATAATACATTTTGAACTTCATATATTTAGAAATAAGCAGAAAAGAAAATACATTTTGAAGTTGTAAATAAAATCCAAACAAAATCTCATGCAGTGATGGATAGTACAGTGTATCCAGTAATTTGTATCTCAGTGTGTGCTGCTATTCCAGAGGAGCCGGTGAGCAAGAGACGCCACGAGTCACAGGAGGGACAGACCCCGCACAGCCCCAAACCACAGGCCCACAAGGGAGACGCCCCCGAATCCAAGCTTGTGGCTCCCGTGCAGGAAGTGGAAGGGTGCGACAGCCATCAGACGACTAAAGCACCACCACAAGGTGACACATCGCAAGGAGGTTGGTCATCAGGGCAGTCTGTGGGTGCCAGCAGTCCCCAGCCAGGTCCCTCCAGACAGGAGCCCCACTCCACTGACAGTTCCAGGCCAGAGCAGCCTGGCACCTCAGGGCACCGCTTGGAGCGGGGCTCCAGTCGGGAAGGTGAAGAGGGCTCACAGGCACCCAGCAGTTCTTCCCAGGGTGGACCGTCTACCCCGAAACATATCATGGACAGGGTGTGTGTTGACATTGAGCAGCTTTTGCAGCTGTTGGAAAGAACTTCATCTTGATCCAGTCAGGTTCTAGGTGAAATGTGTGAGTGAATCACTCCACCTTTTCATGACAGTCTCATCAGTTTCATCAAAAGCGTCCATGTTTAGTGCAGGTGTGAGTAGTTGTACTTTTTGCGTGGTGGGTACATTATGTGTGCTTTTTTTTTGGTTTTTGTTTTAGTTAGTTGTTTTGTGGTTTTCTTCAATGTATTTTCTTTATAGGACAATAATCAAACAAATTCAAATTATATGCCTTAAGTGTGTTGGTATGATAGACTTTACCTGTTTTGTTTTTTATGTCATTTGTTTTAAGATCATCTTAAAGTAAGTTCTTATTGAAAACAGCATTTTATTGTATCTGTTCTTGTCAGTCATGCCAGTGTAACAAAGCATTCTTATGTGGTGCTTGATATGTTTGTGCATATTCTTGTCAACAAATGATGACCATTGATCACTTTGCGGACACAATTTTTTTTCTTAAGTTAAAAGAAAATCTCAGAGTACGGGTAAATCCAGAAATTGAGTATGTCTTCTTTTTCAGTTAAATGTTTTTTTCATTTATTGTCAGTGAACTTTTGAATGCCATGTGACATTGTTTCTGCCAGCTTTTTCATTTGATCAGTTTTATTCATATTACAACAATTAATACATCTTTATCATATTTAGTAATTGTCATTCATTGTGAACATATCTGCCACTGAACACTTATCGTGTCTGTTCTTCATTTTTCTTGATGAAAGTTAGGAACTTGAAATGAATCTTTTTCATCAGAAATCCTAATGAATGTGTAGAAAATTCATCCATTTCAGTACAATATTGATAGGAAATTGTTGTTTTCATTTTTATTAACAAGTTGGCTGATAATCAAGAAGGGAACAGTGCAGAAGGAAATGTGTTTCTGATCATCTTCATTATTTTTTACCCTCTCTTGATCAAGACTTGAAGGAGATGAAAGAAAGTGGAAGTGAGGCTTGACCTTTCCTAGTGGAGGGTCAGGCAGTAATGTATTTCTGTTGGATGTATAGTTATATGTGGTCTTACAAATAACAGACCTGTATGCACAGAACCATCAATAAGTCTGTTACTTTTATCATGATAAAGGAGTGGGTATAGGGTTTATTGTTGTCATCTGCCACAGACACGTAGTGCAGGTAAGTGGTTTGTAAAAGCACATGTCAGCATGCAGAAACAGCTGTGGCTGGCCCATGTAATTTCTGTTGCTGTGCTAAGGCCTAATTCCATGACAAATATACATGTGTAATACAACTCACTGATGCCCAAAGCATCCATGTTCATATTTAAGAAAAAAATTTCAGACTGCACAAAGTGGCTTATAGATATATCAAATGTTGACTGCCAAAACTCCAGCTTTGAAAAAGAAAAAAAAATCTCATTTTTCTATAACTCTGTAAAGAGTTAGAGACCTTAAGCTCATTATTGTGAAAGCTGATTCACAAATGTATCCATTTTGAATATTCTAAGCAATGAAGACCCAGTTGTTTTTCTTTTCCATCTAATTCCCTATGAATTAACATGTCAGCTGGTTGGATCTGGCATTCCCAAACAGTGCCAGCCTGATAAGATGGGAGTGCCAGGCCTGACCATCCTGAAAGGGCCATAAACAGCATATCAGTTTAACCCATACATCGCTATGTTCAAGCTGCTAACAGCTGCCAGCTGGCTAAGTCAGCTGCACAGTACAGCTGAAAACTGCCATGTGGCACAAGCTCTTCACTGTCACTGTCAGCAGCAAAATTATTTTCTGCCAACTGACTTTTGAGTTAGACTTGCAGCTTGCTGTCTCGTATATCATGGTCTAAAGCAACAGTTGGTTACAATCTTAGAAGTCACCACCATTCAAACTAATTTTTTTTTAAAAGCTGCTGAACATCGCTCCAAATCGCACGCGAGTCGGTTCAAAAAAGAGAAGGATGTTTCCAGTACATGTGGCAGGAAGTGCCGGCTAAGTTTGGTGTTTATTGAAGAGCAACATAATTTTTTTAACTCTATTTCTCAAGTTGCCGATCGTCACCAGCAGCATTCTCCCTACAATTCATTGCGCAGCGACTGTGGTATTTTGGCTGCAAGTCGTTGAGCGGCGACTAAAGCGACCAGCTCATTATCCAATAGGCAATTTTAATTTGCAAGGAAACCAGGAATAATTTAGTACTGTAGATCAGGAAGTGGGTATCAGTAATCTAACATACTGTTATAGATGCTATCAGTATTTCTTTGAAAAACATTTTCATAAAATGTCCGTATTTCTTTGAAAAACATTTTCATAAACTGAGTATGCTAGAGACATAAATCAGTATAGAAGCTATTTGTATATATATATATATGAAACATAAAAAAGTGAACGTTTAGCCAATAGTTTTGTCAGACAACTTTCAGTATGCTCAAAGGTGAGTCCCTCAGCAAGAGATTCGATAAATGTAGATTTGAAATAAATAAGCACATATGGCTATCATACTGTCAGCACATCAGGTCTAAGAAAATTTATCCACAGTAAATTTTTTTGTTTCATTCCTCTGTGCTTGCTCTTTCCACCAGCAACCATATTGTTTCTGATAAACAGCAGTTTTAGGCAAGAATGTGTTACTTTTTTAAAATGAAATTTTGATTTGTGTTGTTAGAAGTTTCTTTTTTTAAAATGACTTGCAGTTACAGGTAGATGTTACATTGTTGACCGTTCATAATATTCTTGTCATACTGTTGGCTGTTTCACATCCACCTGATCCTGTACCGGTACAGCATACTTTCATACTTTGAGAAACATTTCATTGATGCTTTCATTCTTCCTCGATACTGATCTAAATTCTTGATGGATTCCATCAACTTATCCTTTCATTTCTGTCGTTACAATATAATGTTTTCCCACTAAACACCTTCCTTAATATTAAGCATAAATTTGTGGTGTTCTTTCCACCTCTTGTATAATATTTGAATGTAAATGTTTATTGAGCGAGGACCTATGAAACAAGTCACGGCTGCATTTCTGACTGAATCGGGAGCATTGTTGTATGGTCTCTTTTGTATTTGTGATGATGGTCATATTTACTGCACTTTGTACAGTTTTTGCTACAAACGTTTAACCATGTTTCTCTTGAAGGACTGTCGATCTGAGGTTATCCATCTGTGTTACAGAGATATAACTGGTCTTTTGGTGGAAAGCTTGTGTCCAATTACTCTCTTTGTGTGAATGTATGTGCATGCCTGTGCCTGCATATTAACTTTCAGACACATAAGAGTATGTGTTTGTGTACATTGACTATACTTTTGTGTTTGTTTGTTGTTGTTTTTATCTCTGCATGTATACACAGACACACAAATGGGAGTACAAAACTGAACTTTCAACAACCTATATTTGGTCATAAATTCAGCCAAACAGGAAGCTTATTTGCAGATCTGCCTACCGCCAAATAGGGTTTTTTTTGGTGATTTTTAAGTGTATTTTCAAAATTGTGTATTCTCCATTATCGGTAAGTTTAATTTTGTTAAAGTGTGACAGAAAAAGAGAGGGATGGTGGGGTGCAGAGAATAATCAGTTATATTTTAGTGTATGTTGGTTTTCATCTTGTTTCTTAGAAGGTAGGTAGGTAGGCGGGTGGGGTGTATTGTAAACATTTCCTGGCACAGACAGCCCTGCAACTGGAAGAAGGGTGGACAAATGCACAAAATAATGACAAGCTTAATAAGTACTGGAATGCAGTCAATTTGGCTTGTTCACATTTTTGTCTTATTCTCAAATTTTGGTTATACTGCATTTTATCACATTTCTGCAACAGTATGTACATAATAGGCTGGATCTACACCTTAGGCAGGTCAAATCAAAACACAAAATTAAAGTCCTTAGTATATGTCATGTTTTACATTAAAGTGAACAAATCGGATCTGTTTTTGAAATGGCAAAGTGTCTCCTGATCGTGCACATGGTGGGTATTGGTGTGGACATGGACATTTAATTTTGACTGTTACAGTGTTCGTGTGCCTCAGGTGTGTGCCTGCTTTTGTCGAAGTGTAAGAATGCTTTGTGTGATGGTGTCTGAAATTCTCCAGCCAAAATGTAGAGATTTTAAATGCCTAATGCATCGTTTGTGACAGTTCTGCTTGAGTTTTGCTTTGTGCCTCCATGTCATTTGTCTTTCTACTGATGCATCCCTTTGTGAAGCCAGTGGCAAAGTCTTTCACTGAAGCATGAGAGAGTGAACAGAAGTGTTGTGTATTGTTGAATTGCTCAACTACAGTTAGACAAAAAGCAGTTCTTAAAATGTGGACTTCTTGTAAAGAAACTTGTTTGAACTGAAGGGGAGTGCATGTGAAAAGTACTGTGAAGGTAACACTTTTAGGGTTTTGTAGATGCAGAACTGTTTAAGTAGTCGGTCAATAGATTGTTCAGTATAAGGGCATGGAACTTGTAAATATGAGTAATATTGTTTTGCTGCGGTTACTGTTGATTAGATTTTCAGTCATCTCCATAATCAGACACCATTTTTCCAATTGAAAAAAAACAAGACGACAAACATTAATGCAGTCATTTAGTTACAGGAATGTGAAGGAACCACTAGTGGGCACATGCACAGGTTTTGATCAGTCTAGCAAAGATTATGGACAATCAAGATTGTTTCAGGGTCCAGTGAACTGCTAAACATTTTTTTTAAAGATTTTTTTTTCCCCCCTCTGGATTTGTGAAGATTGAATGCGCCAGCGATTTGTTGGGTTGTGATGATACAGCAGTGAATGGGCCAAGTGCGTGTACAGGAAACCGGATGCTTAAGAGGATGAATGTTCTGAGTTTTGTGATGAAGAAAAATAAATGAATTACATAAAGTCAGGCGTCCTCATGATGTTATGTCTGTGTCTGTCTGTGTACATTTGTCTTTAAACATGAAGTGGGAAATGCATGTTTAAGGAAAAACGTTCTCTCTCACTCACATCAAAGCCCACCACCCTGTTAAAATTTCTTTAAAAGTAACCTGTTCTGACTCGATAACACATCACACATTTGACATTAAAACTGTTCTCACACTTTTCACTGTCAGAACAGGCAGGCACGAAAAGTGGTTGATCTGTTAGACCATGTATACTCTTATCAACCAATACACAAGGGCACATCAAACTGCCCACACTTGAAAACCATGAGAGCTAGTCAGTTACACATGCCCTACATTTTTCTTTTCCTCCTTTAACACCCTCACTCCTTCCTCTAAAATCTGACACTTACATGAAAATTTATGCTTCAGTTGTCTTACGAATGGGTTGAAAAAAAAAAAAAAAGTTACTGGTAACTTTCTCCCTGTTAAGAAAACTCAAAACAATTCAAGCAAAAATTACATGAAACAGCAAGAAAATATAATCTAGTATTATTTTGTTATTTGTATTTCTATTTATCACAACAGATTTCTCTGAGTGAAATTCAGGCTGCTCTCCCCAGGGAGAGCGTGTTGCTACACAACAGCGCCACCCATTTTTTTGTATTTTTTCCTGAGTGCAGTTTTTGTTGTTTTTCCCATCGCAGTGGATTTTTCTACAGAATTTTGCCAGGAACAACCCTTTTGTTGCCGTGGGTTCTTTTATGTGCGCTAGGTGCATGCTGCACACGTGACCTCGGTTTATCATTTCACATCCGAATGACTAGCGTCCAGACCACCACTCAAGGTCTAGTGGAGGGGGAGAAAATATCGGCAGCTGTGTCATGATTCAAACCAGCACACTCAGATTCTCTCGCTTTCTAGGCGGTCGCGTTGCCTTTAGGCCATCACTACAATGTGATATACCAACACTGAACCCAGAAATAAGTAACTGCAGACCAATATCAGATACTTTTTTGGTTGTCCTAGCAAAGTTTTCTGTTAGGTTTCATCTATCAAATTTATGTTCTATGTACAAAAGAACATGCCATATGGAGTAAATGGTCCAGAGATAACGCGTCCGCCTAGGAAGCATAAGAATATGAGTGCGGTTCAAATCACAGCTCAGTTGCCGGTATTTTCTCCCCTCCACTAGACCTTGAGTGGTGGTCTGGACGCTAGTCATTCGGATAAGATGATAAACCGAGGTCCTGTGTGCAGCATGCGCTTAGTGCACATAAAAGAACCCACGGCAACAAAAAGACGGTCCCTGGCAAAATTCTGTAGAAAAATCCACTTTGATAAGAAAAACAAAACTGCACGCAGGAAAAAAAATAGGTGGTGCTCTCGGTATAGCTAAGCGCTCTCCCTGGGGAGAGCAGCCCGAATTTCACACAGAGAAATCTGTTGTGACAAAAAAAGATAACTACAAATAACAAGACCTCACTGACGTAATTGACAAACCAAGCTTTTGGGTTTGTTTGTTTTTTTTTATAGGTTTTTTTGCTTTTTTTTTTTTTTTTTAAGTCAACCAGTGCAACTGTATCATGTGGAATTCAAAAAAAATCTTTATAACATTTTCAAATTAACTTTAGGAATGATGAAAATAAGTTCTCCAACTGTTTTTTTCTGAGCCCCGCTGAAAAAGGTTAGCCCTACTGTATGAAAACAAGTGAAGCAAATAACTGATCCTATGCAACAATCATCTCGACTTTTTGTCTCACTGCTGACCCAAAGTAATCAAGTCTTTATGAACATCAAATCATTTTTGTGCAAGACGTCAGCCACAATCAACCCATTCATAACAGTCCGGTCTTTACTTTATATGGTTCATCTATGTAAATTATGTGACAAACATTGTGGAGTTCTGTGGAGAAAAACATCCAACTTTCATCTACATTCAATCAACAAGCATGCACTTGTTCCCAAGACAGTATTTTTGATTCCATTACAAACCAGAAGTTAAACATGATGTGAAGACAAGCTGATCACATAACATAAATAGGTACACAGCATTTTACATCTACGCCAATCAAATTAAAGATCACTGCCCTACATTTACTTTAACAAATCTCTCCCCTGCAGATAGTTTCAGCAGAAGTTTCATTCTGAAATGCTGTATCTGATGTCAAATCACAAGCTAACGTGAAACATTAGACTGAAAACACTGAAACAATATTGCACAACTAAAGTCAAGTAGTTTCTCATGCAGCATCACAGTTTTATTTCAGAATTATGTCAGAACAGATCAGCGCAAATGAAGACCGGAAGTTGTCTCCAACATGTTCCCTTCTCAAACTTACTTTACTGCTCTATTGAACTAGCACAGATCAAGACAAATTAATGAGGCCATGGGGCAAGTCAAAATGTACAAAGAGTGTGAAGGACAATTTTCTTAACTGATGGGTCTAAATTTAGGAAGGCATTACCTGCAAACAGATGACGCAACATGCAGTACTGTCCAGACTGGATTGCCTCTTTTGAAAGTCATGTTTCTAGAACAGCTATCATATGGTAGAGCCAATGCGAAAGACCATTTTCATTCGTTCCCAGAAGTTGACTTTCCATCCCTCCTGTGTTCTGTCCAGTTCTCGCTGGGGAACTCCCACCTGTTTCATGGAGAGCACAGTGCTGTCCTGTTTCTGCTCCAGCTCAATGGTCACCACGGAGTAATGTTCATCAGGCCATGACTTCATCCGCCATCGCATGCACACTTTGCTGGAAGGAACCTGGTCCACACATTTCAACTTAACATTTAATCATTTATCACAGGCTTCATTTCTCAAAAACAAAACAAAAAAACCAAAAAAAACCGCATCAACAGCTGCCAGCAAGAGACAGAATACCAATCAACTTGAAAAAAAAAAGGCAAGCTTTCAAAATGTGAATAATAAACTTCGGGATGGTGGAATGAAATCTTTTTTTTTTTTGGTGATGACAAACAAATTTGCCATATGCAGAAAGCTTAATAAGAGCTTGACAATTTCATAGCTAAACAGGACAGGAAGTGCATTATCTGATATTTAGTGACAACCACACATGGAAACGAAACAGGAAATGCATCACCAACAGTCTGTTTTCTCCCTCATAATCACTAAAGAAATGACAAACTATGTCATCCATTATTTGTGAAGACCGATCCACACCTTAACAACATCAACATCAACAAAAAAAAGTTATGAAGCCTGAGCATGACATTGGATAAATATTTTAAGTTCAAACAAAAAGGTTATTTTACCATAAAAACATTCCCTGAGATAAACAGAATATTTATTATTTTAAAAGCATCTGTGTCTACAGTTTTTCTAAGGATAATGAAATACTTCATGTTTTCTATGAAATCAATTTCAGTATGCAGACTGATGCATATATGTATAGACCCAATGCATTGGTCGGGCCTTGAAGAATGAAACAGCAAGAATACAGCATACCAGTTCTGTGAATTCTCCCAGGACATTGCCTCCCATGAGCACAAAGCGCCCTCCGGGGGCCGCCTCCACAACACTGCTCTCCCCTGTGTAAAGCCGCATCATCTGAACACAACCAGCACACTTAGGTCACCAATACAGCTGGGCACAGAACAAAATCCGACTGTGACACATCTAAAAAAATCCAAGAGGATCTTTTTTTTTTACATCTGTAACATGAGCACACATACACACACACACACAAACACCACAACCATGCTGTCACACTCAAAGACACACACATTACTCTTTTTGTTTTATCAACCAAATCATTCAGTCTGTTACCCTTCCTCTTCTTTTCATCAAATGTGCCCACACAACATACCTCTTGACTGGTGAGAGCGCCATACACAATGTCGGGTGTGCACCTGAATGTCTCTTTCATTGTGACTGTGTTGGTGGGGATTTTGACACCGACGTTATTGGATGTCTGCTTCGATGATGAAGGAGTGGTCTCAACAACTTTGTTCATTTCACGTTTCACAACATTCTGGAAGATTAAAACAAAATATCCACAACAAATATAACAATTTGCACAAAATTGTCATTCTGATCATCTGCAAAATTGGTAACAAATAAATTTGTGTCAGATGGCTCATGTGTAAACGCTCAGTCAACATTTCCTTCAAAGATTGACACATGATCAAAAAAGTCTATGGAAATGAATAAACAACAGTAGAAATAAAGTTCCAAAACACATCAGACTTTTCTGTTACACTGGATTTTTTTTTTTTTTTTTTTATCTAAAATTATATTTAATAAACTGAACATGGCCTTTTAACCAATAACATCATTTAAAAAAAAAAATTCTTTAAAGGCAGGTGCACAGGAACAAGCAAGGTGCAAACAGAAAGAACTGACCTCTTTATTGTTACTTTGTGCTTGCGCAGCACTTTTGGATGGCAAGATGATACCTTGACTGTACTCTGAAATTATAATTCACAAACATCATACAAAAACAAGAATGCTGAGTAAAGTTATGACACAAACTGAATTTCAGCTCTTACCTACTTGTGCATAAAAAATAGAAAAAAAACAAAGAGAAACAATTTTTCTCTTATTTTACCAGCCTACTAAGTCCCACAGATGCACTTGACAGCAAAGCAAGGCTTTCCACTCTCGTATACAATTTAGGTCCACATAAGCCCAAGGATGCCCACTGTTAAGATATTAACTTATGCACTTAAAAAAATATTTCCAGTTAATCAGACTTCTTCATATTTGGTGATTTTATTTGGTAGTGCTCAGACCACTCAGTCAACTTGCAAACACTTCATAAACTGACCAAACACCAGTAATATCGTTGAAATTTTCACCACATTATCATTGTTATAATTTTTCAACAAAGCTGTGGGTCTATACTGGTTGGCACCTCTGCAGAAAATAAAAAAAACAGACAGAAAACATTTGTCTGTCAAAAAGCCGCACAGTACCTTGTTTCAATAGCGTGACGTACTTCTCCACCTGTTCAAGAATACAATTGACCCCTGTTTTTCGCATCATCTCCTTTATAGCTCTGGCTTCATCAGTGTCTTTGTCAATTGAAATGCCCACCTGCACAAACAAAATCCTTATGGCCATTGCAGTATGGAATTCAAGATATGTGACATCTCTTATTTCATGACTGATGAGTACAAAACCACACAAACCCTGCGCTTTAAAACAATACAAAATGGCAATGGCTGGCATATTTTTGCCTTTTTTTTAACTGTATTTGTGGGCTGCAACTTCCACATTCACTCAAATGTATTAGTGGGCTTCAAAGTGTATGACCATTTTCACCGAGTCACAAAAGGAGCCATATTAATATTTTCTGGGGTTGAGCACGTTGGGGTATGCACTTGCTTTCATAACATGCTGAACTCTGACAAGGATAACATAATCTTTAACATGCATATCTGAACTTCTGCAAATGTATACGTATGTGAGGATTAAGGCACGAACAGGTCTGTTTACCTGAGACAATGGAAAACTTTCCACCTTTGACCCACCATATGCAGGCATGGTTTGAACCCAGGACCCCTTCATCTATCATACCTGTACTACCTCTAGATGTGCAGTCTGACGTTTGGGGGATTTAAAAAAACAAAACAACTTACAATGAATGCAAGCATGATCTATTTGACATAACATGAAAGAAAAGAAAAACTTGTTTCACCAGTTTGAAACACATCATAATGCAATTTTCTTTTTCAGAACGCTGGTTGATTCCAAACAATAGTCTTGAATCTCACTCTCTCTTTTTGTAATCATTCATATCACCCCTCCCCCACCACATGCCCTTTTCACCCACCATATGTATTTTGGCCAAGGCTGATATACATTTAATCTTCTGAGTTCTGAGAATCTCACTCTCTTTAACTCACACACACACACACACACTCAAAATGCCAGCTAATGACACTACAGCATAAACATTAAATTTCTAAAATAAACAACAAAAAAGCATACCGTAATTTCATTGGTATCATGTTCTTCACCAAGATTTGGGATTTCAAATTTGCCCTTGATGCTTTTCTGACCATCAGTCACTTTACCTGCAACCCAATTAATCAAAACGAAAACTGTTAAATAGATCTACGAATATCATTTGTTTGCTACCTTCTAAAAAAATATATCAATATAACAGCTACACCAGAAACCAAACATTTATGATGAAACTACACTCTCAAGCAGTATTGTGAATATCACAACCAATAACAGGAAAAGTGTTCATCAGCTATGATTAGAATAAAAACTGGCACATTCCAACATTTTACCACCTGGAAAACATCTTGAGAAAGAGCTTCACAATACTACAACACACAACCACAGAGTGTTGATCATGTCAATTATTCCACAGAACTGCTACTGGAATGGCGAAAAAACTGAATTTCAAACACATTCCTGAAAACAAAAGAACTATCAGCCTCACTGTAAATGTAATACATATACATACATGTATAGATTTATAAGCATATAAATAGGTTTTCTATTGGCATTTTTACAAATGAACATTTGGCAAGGTGCAGTACATCTTAATCTTTTGTAATACAAAATTAAAATAAAATACTTCTGCACTTTACTGAAAGCATAACATGAACACGAACAGGATAAATAAGACAATTAAAAATATATATAATCTATGAAAACTAAAAATGGCAATTTGTGTATTGTGGCAAAGGCCAGATCTCCTGAATCTCCATCTCTGAGCAACTCTAATAACTTAAGATGTGCTATGCAATAGAAACATTCCAACCTTTCACAGGTCACTCCACCTGTTCTAACAGACAAAGAGTGACCTTGCCTACTCCCCATAAACCCCTGGACTTAAAACAAAAACACTTTGCCACAAGTCCTTGCATTGACAGCTTCCAACCAGCCCTTAGTCATAAAAAAATTACCTTGCCAGCCCCCCCATTAACCCCTAGATATAGAAATTAATAAAATAAGAATTGAAAATTGAAAAAAACAACAACTTACCAAGCCCCACACACTGAAGAACAAAACTTTTTTTTTTCATCTCCAAACCAACCCCTGGACATAAGAAAAAGTGTGCCAGCTCCCCACTAAATTCCTAGATGTAAAAAAAATAATGCTCTACAACCTCCCAACCTAGAGTCAGTGGGAGTTATAGGAACACAAACTGACCTTACCAGTTCCCTATTAAATCTTAGATGTAAAAAAATAACGCTCTGCAACCTCCCACCTTAGAGTCAGTGGGAGTTATAGGAACACAAACTGACCTTGCCAGTTCCCTACTAGCACCCAGTCATAGAAAAAGGCCAGCTTTCCCCTCCTGTTAGTGACAGAGGCTTCCCCCTCAATCTTGGACAGATCTTTGATCTCGCAGGACCCTGTAAACATTCATTAAATTATATCAGACATTTCATTTTTACAGTAAGTTTACCAGTTTAACTAATTTTATTACAAGAAGTAGAATACATCAGCTCTTTATTTTTCATAAAATACAGTATTTCGATATTAGCGTTACTAAAACAGCCCTTCATATCCCTCACAGACTGAAGTTACTGCAATCCACTTTTCCGTTATAACTATTCAGTGCAATTCTACTATGTGTCAGTGTGATGAAGTAAATTTGTTTCTGTGATAAAGCAGAAATAGTCATAACCCATAACACTCACAATGTTCAAGAAAGTTTACATATATCGTAAAAAGAGTTCGACTTCTGAAACCTTATAGAACAAAAAATCTGGAAGAGAAGCAAATGGTCCTTTTCTACACTTCAACTTCAAGGAACAAGCAAATCTCAACTTCACAGCTACCAGTGATATGTTGCTCATGTGACAGGTGTATTTAACTTTTAAGACAGATTCACGTATCACATACGCACCAGCATACAGCAGGTTACTAGTTCATGTTGCTCATGTAAAAGTGCGTACTTAAAACAGATTCAAGTATTTACATAAGCACCAGTATATAGCAAGATACAAGTTGCTCATGTGACAGTGTGTACTTGAAACAGATTCATGAATTACATTAGCACGAGCATACTGCGGGGTCCCAGTACAAGTTGTTCATATGATTGTGTGTTTAAGACAGATTCATCATTCATGTATTTAATAAGCACCAGTATACAGGAGGATACAAATACAAGTAAGTTGTTCATGCGACAGTGAGTATTAAAGACAGATTCACGTATTATAACTTAAATATAAGCACCTGCATACAGCAGGGTACTAGTAAAAGTTGCTTATGAGACAGTTTAAGACAGATTCATGTATCATAAGCACCAGCATACAACAGGATATAAGTACATGTTGCTCATGTGACAGTGCATACTTAAGACAGATTCATGTGTTATGTATGCACCAGCATACTGTAGGGTACTAGTACATGGTGCTCTTGAGAGTGTGCGTTTAGAACAGATTCACATATTACACACATGCACCAGCATTATGCAGGGTACTACTAGTACAGCATCACATAATCATTGCTCATTGTAAAGCAAATAAATAATACACCATCTCTGGAAATAACTAAGCAGTCAACAACCTCTAAATAGCTTCCAGTTCCAGTGACAGGTTTGGTGTATTTGTGCTAAGGTAATTTGGGACATGATGACACAGTTGTTTAGGTCAGCAGTGATCAGTAGTTGTCACTCAGTGATCTGACCAGCACTGGTCGGTGGTCATCTGTGGTCAGTGGTCTGGGGTGGTCAGTGGTGGTCAGCAATAGCTGATGGTCATCAATGGTCAGTGGTCATTTGTGGTCAGTGATCAGTAGTTGTCAGAGGTTAGCAGTGGTCAGTTGTCAGTAGTGGTCAGCCCTGATCAGTGGTCAGCAGGGGACTGACAGTGGTCAAACACCTGCACAGATGTGACAAAATAATGCAATCTGAGCACTTTGGGGTTGCGATCAGTAGTGGTCAGCAGTGGTTCTAGACCTATAAGAACATAGATCTGGGGTAACACAGAAATGGGGGAATGTAGACCTGGGGGATCACAGAGCAACCTCATGCTGTATCATACTTGGGCAGACAGTGGAGTGTAAAAGACTAAAACACTTTAGTATGAGAGCTGTGAAGAGACAAGAACAGAGGGATGGAGGAAAAAAAACCTTCTCCCTGTTGTACTTCAGTCAATGACTTTCTCTTCTCCACTGCCATCCAGTTTACTTCTCTTTCTCTCCTGACACCCACTAACATCATGCCCTTTCCCAGTATAAACCTAACCCCCCCCCCCCAATTTCAAGTCATATTACCATGAAAAGTACTAACACCGAATATACCCCCCACCCCCTTCCCACCTTCCGTCTCATTTTAATTTCAAACCAGCACAGTGTCTGGGAATTTTTTTTTATTTTTTTTTTTTATAATGCTCTCCCCTTGCTGGGGAATTCTGAGGATTTCAGGGCAATACATAAAAAAAAATTCTAGTAAAAACAAACAGTTATATACAGAAGCAAAGAAAATGTTTTTGTGGCAAAAAACAAATATAGATTCTGAATCTGACTGAGCTTTTTTCTAATTCATTTTGATTACATAGGTAACTATTCACTTTCACAAACATCTGAATTACAAAAAGTGCAATGCAATTATCATTGTATTTTTTTTTTAAGTTGTTATTAATATTACTATTAGCGCTTTACAATTTCTGTTACTTTAAAATATTTTATATATATATATATATATATATATATATATATAAAAGGGCGGTGTACCTTTCACCAGGTCTTAAAAAGTGAAAATATATATATACATAAAAAATACGCAGTTTTTCTTTCCCTAAACAACACTGTTGCATTTAATTGTGTTTGTAGTGTTGAACTGTACAGAGCTGTAGAATGTACTATGAAGGAATGTATTGCACTATAGTGACAATTGACCTCTGGGTGAAATTCAGACTGTTCTCCACATTGGTTAACGTTCCATGGTCACTCACCTTCATCACTCTCTATCTTCAAGCCAATAAACAGCTCTTTAAACTTGTTCTTGGACCAGTCAGTGGCATCTTTTTCTGTCCTGTAAAATGATTAATTAATTGAGTAATTCAATGTATTCATATTCAATTCCATTATTTGATACCATTCTTCTGATTCTACTTTTATCTTATTTATCTAAATGTTACATTAATTAAGCAAAGATCAGGCTTATTGAGTTATTCACTATATTCAGTCTTTTTTTTATTTGTTTGTCTTTATCTAAAGGTGTGTGTGTGTGTGTGTGTGTGTGTGTGTGTGTGTGTGTGTGTGTGTGAAGAAATATATATTTAATCATTAAAGATGGATACATTGTATTTTCACAAACATTACCCAGAATCGACAGAATGACGTTGATTACAATTGTAAGAAAACAAAATAAAAATTTAGAAACACAGATCCTGTGATTTTTTTAAACTTAGTTTCACTTTGAACAGTAAAAACTGCTAGCGCTATCCTCCCGAGTTGAACACAGTGCCACACAGCGTGACACCGAGGGTGTTCACAATAAATTGAATAATGAATAAATAAAAATTAAATTAAAAACGTCAAGTAACGACAATGCGTCCTAGCGTAATCGAAAAATATTCTGGGTTTTGTAATCACAATCATCACTAGAAAATGCCAGCATTTTATGTAAAGCATTAATTGTTAATCAAGCATGCGGAGCTCCAAACATGTCTCGATTTTTCAGACACCGGGCAAACCATCACCAAGGAATAAAAACGTACCAGTGCCAGTTGTTGACGTTGGTTGCATCAGGTCTCTCCTCTACAATCCAACGTGGATCACCTTCTCCCCACTTGGCCATTTTCTGTTTTTTGTGGTTATGTCAGGCAAATACTTGTAAGTCAAATCCGATGGTAACAGGACAACACAGCCACACTAAAAAGCACGCGATATTTCTAGAAATTACAGACCTTTCGGCCCGGAAAAGTGGCATTGCGCATGCGTCAAGAAAGATAACTCTCTTTTCCCTTCACAAATATTAATTTGTCGTCTCTTTTCAAGTCAGACCAGGGCATTATGATTATAATAAATGCAGAATAATCCCCCACCCCCTCCTTCCTGACAGTCCAGTACCTGGATGCCTTCGTCCGAAAGAAGTCGGTCACTTTCACTCAACTTCTCACACTCTCATTACGGATTTTTCCAAGGCACTCCCTCCTGCTCCACAAGATCCATTCCATGGGCATCACAGGAAAAATATACTCATGGATAAAGAACTTCCTCTCGGATAGACAGCAGTCAGTTGTGGTGGATGGAGCTACTTCCAGGCCTGTTTCTGTGGAGTCTGGAGTCCCCCAAGGTTCTGTTCTTGGGTCTAGCCTATTTTTACTTTTCATCAACGACGTGCCGACTGGACTGCCCTCCACTGCGCGTCTCTTTGCTGATGACACTCAGTGCCACAAAACTGTCTCCTCCACTAGCGACCAGCAAGCCCTCCAGAAGGATCTCGACCGCCTCGCAGAGTGGGAGCAGAGGTGGCTCATGAGCTTTCATCCAGACAAATGCCAGACACTGCGAGAGAACCGGAAGAGGAACCCCCTACCTACAAACTACACTCTCAGGGGCCACACCCTCGATACAGTCAGCAGGTCTAAGTACCTTGGCATCACCATCACTTCTGACCGCAGTTGGAGCCCACACATCTCCAATGTCTCCAACCATGCCAACAAAACTCTTGGCCTATTGAGAAGGAACCTGAAGGTAGAATCCTAGCGTATCAAGCAGCAAGCCTACCTATCACTTGCCCTCCCAACCCTTGAATATGCCAGCTCAGTGTGGGACCCCTACATAGAGAAGGACATCAAGAAACTGGAAACGATCCAACGCAAAGCTGCCTGCTGGGTCACCCATCGACACTTGATCGGAAAACCTCCAGCGTACAAGACATGGTGGAGACCCTTCAGTGGTCCCCCCCTCATAGAGCGAAGGAGAAGGGCGCGGCTGATGAACTTTTACAAATTCCACAACAGAAGCCTCATCATCAACACGTGCCACAAACCCTCCCAAAACCCCTCTGCACCCAAAGGAACCTGACGGTGGCATCCAGCAACGTATCATCCCCCCGAACTGCAGGACTCTATACAGACAGAGGTCCTTCTTCCCCAGGACAATATCTGATTGGAACAACCTTCCTGCTGAGGTTGCTCTCAGCCCCACCCTGGAAGGCTTCAAGTCCCAAATCTGACCCCCTTTCACCCCCTCCCCACCACCACACACACACCCAGCTTCCCAACCCCCACCCACCCCCATCCCCCCAGCACCCCCGGACCAGTAAACTGTACCACAAGTGACTCAAACAACAGGCAAACCCCCCTTATAATCTACAGAATCTTCACTATGATGAAGGCAGTAGAGAAGGGAAAGAAGAAGAAGAACCCAGCATGCACCCAACCTTTCATCGAAAGTTCATACTAGTAATCCACGCACATTTAAAAAGGAAAAAAAAAAGAGGTCTGTGCATGCCACCCCATAAGTGAAAGCAATTGTCAGAGTGAATACTGATGGTCACAAATATGAAGTAGCAACAGTTTTAGGGCTAACATTCACCTGGTAATGGATTCATTCACTTGATGGCGGCCGCGAACAAAATTTAATGAGAAGACAAGGTGTGGAGGAGCGTGTCTGAGAGACAGACAGACAGAGTGATAAAGAGATGCACAGAGACAGAGAGACAGAGTATCAGACAGAGTGAGCAGGCTAGAGCTGTGTCGGGTGCATTCCCAGGGACCACTATGGTAGCCGGATTGGCCTAGCTGGAGATGCTAACATACCAGTGGACTGCGCCCCATTTACCCTATCAATTAATAGCACATCCCTCGGTAGCCCAGCTGAATTGTGCCCAACAGCAACCTCCCACAGCACGACAGTTTTCATCAGCGTACTGATGTTGGTCGTCTAGTGGAAGAAGAAGAGAAAGAATCAGACAGACGTGACAAAAATCAGACAGAAAATCAGCCAGAGAGAGAGAGAGATAAGAGACTGCCAGATAGACAGAAAATCAGCCAGACATAATCAGAGAGACATACAGACAGACTGACTGAGAGAGAGAAAGAGAGACTAATCAGGCTTATATATATATATATATATATATATATATATATATAAAGAGAGAGAGAGGGAGAGAGAGGCATACAGAGAGAGAGGGGGGGAATCAGACACAGAGAGTATCAGACAGACTGAGAGAGAGAAAAAGAGAGAGAGAAAATCAGACAGACTGAGAATCTGACAGACAGAGAATTAGACAGGCAGACAGAGAGAATAAGACAGACTGACTGACTGTTAGAAAGACATACAGAAATAATCAGACAGACAGACATACAGAGACAGAATCAGACAGACTGACAGACAGACTGAGAGAGAGAGAGGGAGACAGAGAATCATACAGACAGACAGACAGAGCGTCAGAAAGACAGACAGTCAACAATATCATATGCCGCAAAACAGGTTGCAAATTTTATGGATCATTTTCACTTCGTCTGCCCAAAACATTGATGTGTGGATGACACTGTCTCACATGTTATTTTATTTTATTACATTTATTCAAAGTAAAAGAATATGTGTGAAGGGGATGCATTGTCAGAGATATGAATTTGTGATCCAACTGCATGAGTCTAAAAATGAATGCTTTTTGTTGGTGTCTTTTAATGCTGATCAGATACCTTTTCCCACCCCTCTTGCGGAAATCAGTGGCAGCCTGTGTTTGTGTGTGTGTTTGTGTGTGCGTGCGCATGTGTGTAAGTGTACATGTCAGGAGAGCTCTGTGCACATGCGTGTATGTGTAGAGGATGAGGTGTGTGTATGCATGTCTGTATTGTGGGAGCAATGGAATATTGGAACATGTGGGTGTGCATATGTATATTTGTATGTGTGTGTGTGGGGAGAGGGGTGGGGGTTTGGGGGGTGGTATGGGCGTATGTGTGTGTATTTGTATAAATGTGTGTGTGTGTGACGTGGAATCTGCGATATGTAGCCTTGGAATGAGTGTGTGGGGGAGGAGGGGTGCAGGGTAATTTGGGAGATGGTGTGTGTGTGTGCTGGGGCTCGTGTACGTTTATGTGTATTTGTTTGTGCTTTCATATCTGTGAAACTGCATGTTTGCTGCATATCTGTTATGCATGCATGCATGCCTGTGTGTGTGTGTGTGTGTGTGAGTGTGTGTGTCTGAATATTTTACATTTCTTTGGTTATTTATTGTCATTATTGTCTTATTTTATTTTATTTTTGTTTATTATCATCATCATCATCATTATAGTTATTATTTTCTTCTTTTTTTTTTAATCTTTTAAATGAAAATAAAAACCAATGTAGATGTTCATTTACCTTTTTTTTTTTCTCAAGGCCTAAGCACGTTGGGTTATGCTTATACTGATACACATTAAAAACTTACCGGTATCTTTGTAATCTTGTTTGTTCCTTTGCTTTCATCTACATGTATGTATGAACACACAAAATATCCCTGTGGAGGGTTAATATAGTGATATTGGACATGGATATTCTTTCAGTATATTGGGATCCATTCACATGGGAATCCATTTGTGTGTGTGTACAAGTGTATGCATGTGTCAGGAGAGCTCTGGGCGTGAGAGAGCATTCATTTGTGTATTCGCGTGTGTGCATGTGTGCAGGGGTGGGGTGTGTGTATGCATGTCTGTACTGTGGGAGCAATGGAATATTTGAATATGCATGTGTCTATATGTGTATGTTTGTGGGGATTGGGGTGGTGGTGGGGATATAGGTGTGTGTGTGTGCTGTAGTTGTGGTACAAAGAAATGTGTGCATGAGGGTGGTGCAGGTATAATGTGGGAGATGATGTGTGTGTGTTGGGGCTAGTGTGCCTTTATGTGTAGTGTTGGGCCTCTGCACTTTAGTTTGTGCTTTCATCTGTGAAACTGCATAATTGCTGCATTTCTGTTGTGCATGCGTGCGTGTCTGTATGTTTATTTACAATCATTAATTTTGTCTGTATGTTCATTTACAATCATTTTCTAATTTGTTTTATTTATTATTATCGTCACTGTCAGTTTTTTGTTATATATATATATATATACATACACACACACACCTATATATATACACATATACATACACACATTTTATCATTATTACTATTATCTTAATTCTAGTTGAATGTTTTTTTCTTATTCATACATTTATCTATTTATTCAATACTTTAATGATGTATACATTTATTTGTTTTTATGCACCTTTTTCCCTCAAAGCCTGTGTGCTGAGTTACTCTGCTTCTTCTTCTTCTTCTTTTCGGTCGCACTTGTCACAGAGTCAGGCTGGCCTGCGAGACAAATGTCGTCGTGGCTTCCAGGTCTTGTCTGCAGCCGTAGAGCTTGGTGCGTAGTGGGGTCGCTTCTGGCCACACGGTGTCTCTCAGTCCCTGGTGGAGGGGACAAGTCTGCAGAACATGTTCTGGTGTTTGGTCTTCAAGACCACAGGGACAGGTCTGTGATGGTGCCAGCTTCAGCTTCTTGAACATGTGCGCGTTAAGGCGGCAGTGTCCTGTGCGTAAGCGCATAATTGCTACCTGCTGCCAGCGTTCAAGCTCGTGATATGCATCCCTTGTGGCTTGTGGTCGTAGTGCTGCCTTCACGAGGGTCTTCTTTTCAGCGAAGCTAACACTGTTGTTTGGTTGTCTTTCTTTCGCTCCGAGTTTGGCGAGCTGGTCCGCAATTTCGTTGCCTGGAATTCCGCAGTGGGCTGGAACCCATTGCAGCACTACTCGTCGTTGCTGGGCAACTTCTTGTAGTTTCTCCTTGAGACGAGGAAGTTTATCTCTTGCAAGGGCTTCCAGGACAGACAACGCATCTGTCAGAAAGACAACTTGTGGGCATTCGCTCTCCGAGTCGTGAACCATTGAAGCGGCCTGTATGAGCGCCTGAACCTCAGCTGCGTAGTTTGAACAGTACTTTCCTGTGGGTATCCTTGCTGTGGATGTGTGGTGCTCAGGAGACTTCATGTACACTCCTGCTCCTCCGTCAGCAACAGCGTTGGTTGCAGAGCCATCTGTGTACACGTGAATCCAGGATTCTTCAGGGTACCTTTCAGCAATCATGGCTTGTGTCAGAGTGCGTTTGGCCGTGTCATCCTGAGAGTCTCCTGGAGCGACCTGAGGGACTGATGTTGAGATATGAAAACTTGTGGAGTCTTCATTCCATGGCTGCGGCAGGTCGTTGGGACTCAGTGGAAGCGTCGATGGAGGCACACCATCCCGGTGCGCCCTGGCAAGTCTCTTGCTTTCATGGATAAAGCTACTGCGCTTGAGGCGGTTCTTTGTCAGTCCGTTCATCCTCTTCTTCATCGGATGATCAGGCAGGCACTGGAACTTTTAGTTACTCTGCTGGTTTGGCATCTTTTTAGCAGATGTGGTGTAGCGTTTTTATGTATGGATTTGTGTGAATGCAGTGACGCCTCCCTTAGTAACTGAATTGAATGAACCATCAGTCCATTTTTTCTGTGGATCAGTCCACATACAGACCTGCCAACCACAATAACAATCAAACTGACCTTTATTCAAAAATCCCTCAAATAACCAAGTTGGCCACCATCCTACTTTTTTTTTTCTTACAATGCCGCTTGAACCAAAGGTTGTACACGTTCTCAAAATTCTGAGTGATGCGATTCGCTAAAGGTCAATGCTTAGTGGGAATAGTTCCAACCCCTGCAGGAAAGTTGTGCTTTGTCATTAATGTATTTCTGAACTAGCCTTGTCTTCAGATGGCTTGGACATAATGATTGTGGGTGTGATTTAACTTTTTTAGTTGGGCAACTGCATAGAATTGATAGACACAGTTTCATACTGTTTATCCCATTCAACCATCTTCATTCCCCTGCTTCTGCAGGCTTCTATGCCATAGTAAAGCAGAAAAAATACAGAAAATATTATGTTTTTCCTCTAAATTACATGTGAACACATTTGGATATATTGTGATTGGGACTACATGATGAGGCCAAGCTGTTCGCTGACTTTAATAATTTATCCCAGCATCAACTGGGCTTGACATATGCAGACACCTGCAATGTTGGTCAGTTGAACGACACTCCCAAAGATACATCCGTGAAGTGGATGACCCTCAACTATATTGTCCCAGTTTTCCAAAATGAGCTAAAAAACCACTCAACACTGGCTTGGACCCAGCCACAGCTAAAAAAATCAACATCTCTAATGGGGCTTGAACCTGTATCCTCCCCGGTGTTTGTCCGCCATGCTAACCACTTTGCCATGGTGACTGGTGGTGCTAACTATAATCATTCAAATTGCAAGTTAAGCTTAAAATCCATATGTACAGAACTGCACCTTTGTCTTTGAAATCAATCTTTCTCTCTCACAAAATTCAAAACCCAGACACTGGAACGAACATTCACAATCAAGTTCTTTATTCACAAAAATTTTAAGTGATTTGTAACAAACCACAACAATTTATGCGTAAACGAAATGAGAGAAGGCAGAAGCCAGCAAGCACCATGTCTTTTTATATATAATGCCATGCAGCACCTGCACATAACAAATGTTGCTCACATTTCACCATTCACATAATCCATGGGGGAATGAGTTGTCTCCTACTGAATCACTGAAAAACTTTATTGCCATAATAAATAGAACTTGCAGTTTTTATCCCCAACTAAGTCGTATTAAACTGATTTCCAAAAAGATTTTGTATTTTGCAGAAGAAATAATCTAAGTCCAAACACTGTCTTGACAGAATGACAGAAGACAAACTTCACTCTAGTAATACTGTATTTAATTACTGGATTGCAAAGCAAGCTGAACTTATTTATTTCCCAAACTTTCTGAATACTGATTGCACTAAGAATCATTCAAACACAAGTTGCTGCTTTTCTGCAGCCTAGGAATTGCAGTACAAACATTATGTATGCAGATGCTTGAACCTGCAACAAAGTTATTCCCTGAATCCACCTTTATTTCTAATAGATAAGCAGTGTCCGCCCACAAAAAATGATGTAATGATTTTGGGAATGTGCTGAGTTGTGTGTGTTAGAAATAAATGCCCACAAAATTTATTAAAATAAAAACTATAAAAAAAAACAGTACCAGTGCTTTCCATAGACCTCCTTGTGGAGCGCTGAAAGCCTTATTAACTTCCACTGGGGTCCTGGGATCCTCACGGTAGAATTTAAGACAGCCCCATGCCCATGATACCATCTCATATTATCTTTGTGAATATGAGTGAAGTATCATATGCACGCACAACTGAGACCAACCACGAATTAAAACACTAACTGTAAAAAATGCTGAACTTTGTCTCTTGTAACCTTGTATGAATAACAGTCACACAAGCAAAATGTGGTAATGAAAAAGTACACACATGACAAATAGGAAAATGCATTGAAAATGTAACATCAATGAATCTTGTATTTTGCAGTGTAGTATCTTCAACTTCCACCATGCTTGAGCTGGTATTGGGATCACTTGCTTGTATGATGAACTGGATACAAAAATATCCAAGAGATACTTAACATTTCCAATGCACTGTCCTGAATGCCCCTTCATTCACTGATTCAGCATTATCTGGCTGTATGAAGTCCAATATGTATGTGTGTGCATGCATCCATGATGCAACAAAGTTTCTGGGCTATTCATCGGATGTGATTTTCAGTGTAGCTATTCCAGAGGCAAAGCTCATTCAGTGTGGCTCCGTGTCTAAACAATCTCCCTCGCTGCAAATGGGGAAATGTTGAACAGAAACAAAGTATTCTAAAATCTGACTTTGACTGAGAATTTCTGGCTCTGTCATAACCCTCTCGGGTCAATAAGTTAATGTTTCCAAGAAAGAAACAATTGCAAATGAAACCGTTAAATAAAACAAAACATGAACGCAGTACTAAAAAACATTCTGAAATTACCATCTGCCAATCTTTGACAAGCTTGTTTTTGTTTCCCCTAACAGTTCACTGAGCACTGAGCACTCAACAGTTACTGACAACACTTTACTTCCTCTGGTAGAGTTCATGACAAAGTGAAGAATTGTTGCATTCACTGCTAACTGTAAAAATGCAGTAGTAACATGGAGGGAAAAAAACAACAACAACAAAAACAGCATAATTTCAGTAGTAATTGTATCCACCACTGTAGGCTGGTGGGGGGAAACTGGACCACTGTGAATGATAGCTGGGGTAATTCTGCAAACAAAAAGCAAAGCACACAGATATCATCTAGACTGAAGACAAAAATAATCCACCCAAAATCATTCCACCAAACTGCTAATTACAATTTCAAGAATTCAAAAAGCATCAATGAAGTTCAGTTTCCTTTTAAATACTTTGCATTATCAGTTCAATTAACAAATACAAAGTCATTCATAGTGACAAATCGAAGCAGATGTGTGCAGTGTCTGGGTACATCAAATAGGCACACAGCTTCATAATGATAATGTCCTAGTGCTGCTAAGAAAAACTATACACTGCAATATAATTGTTACTACTCTAACCAGCTTCATCTTTTGGGGCCAAAACATTAACCCAAATTTCTTCACACCTGGGTTCATTTGTCGCGGTCCCAGCAGTGGCAATTCAAAGGAAACTATCAATGTTAGGTCGCCTGGAGGCCAAACACCAGAGGAGACCCTGCACTGCTGTTGAGTCACCAGTGGTGTTCAGTAGTGCCTGTTCTGATCTTATGTACTTAGGCCACCACCTACTAAGCCCCTACTGACAACAGTAATAGCTTAGTTGCAGAGCCAGAGTAAGTATTTCCCCAATGTGGAGACTGCCACCCCCCCAAACCCCTCCAACAGCACCACGAATCTGCCGACACCAAAGACCTTGAAAGGACTAATCCCACACACATAAGTGGAAGGGAATCGAAACTGAGGTCACCATGAAAACAGGGCATGAAAGGCCACAGACTTTGAGACAGTTTTTTTTTTTTTTTTTTTTTTTTAAATACTACTGTTGATGAAAGAGGAGGATGGTGATGATGATGTTGCCATGGAGTTCCAGTTTAGTTTGGGACTACTTTACAAGGCTGTACTCTACACTTTCTTTCATAATATCCTGCCGTTAACCAAGCCCGAGAGATACAGGCATTTGCAGTGTCGGTAAGGAAATCTGAGAAACAAACCCAAAGAGGCATCTGTGAAGTGGATAATACTTGACTGTGAAGTACCAGTCTTCCTATTTAAACCCATAGCACACTTAACTGTGGGTAAGAGCCAGCAATAAGTATGCCCGAATATTTGTCAAAGTTAATCTTACCTTGAACAAACATCAAACAAAGTACCAACATCCAAATAGAGAAAGAGGTCGCACTCACATCTGACCAATAACTTCATGCATGTTGATGAATCTTACATACAATGTGTTTTCCTCGCAAATCTAGTAACATATTTAGCAGCATAAATTTTGTGATTTCTTTTGGAAAAATGTGTTCTTCAGGCAGCCTGCTTGAACCTTTATGAAATCACCACATGCACCAAGGTTTGTGGCAAAGGAATCTGCTGCCATAAACAAAGCAATGAAGCGGCTTTCATACTCACAGTATAAACATAATCCAATTGGCTTCCATCATTATTTTATCTTTCATATTTATTGATTTATCAATTTGTTGCTGTTGCTCCTTTCATGGACAGGAAATCGCTCTCACAAACTTGAACAAATATTTCTTGGATCAAGACTACCCCCCCACACCTCCCTCCATAAAAAACAAAACAAAAACATAAGCCCCTGCGTATGATCACTTACTGAGTAGGACCCCCAGCTGGGGTAACTGGAGTAGGCAGGGGCAGGTTCAGGAGGTGGTGGTGCTTGGGGGGGAGGTTCTGGAGGGCCTGCAGGGACTGGTTCTGTCTTGATTTTCTTCTCTGCTGGTTCCTCACTGGAATCACAACAGACACTTTGCTGCAGATTTCTTCTTCTCCCTCAACTCTGTGAAGGGTCACTGGGTCACCACGCAGAACTGTTCACCAAATTTCCATGGAAATAAATACCAACCAGATCATAAGGTGTTTTTTGTCATTTGTTTTTTCTTGGAGAGATTTTTAGCATTTACAAATGTGAATTTCTATAAAATTTGGCAGAACTGGCAGCTGTGCAGCAGTAGTTGTGAAACACATAAATTCCAGATTTGTAGATGAGGACACTCAAAGTCTGAGCACCGAAAATGAAAAACTCAAAATATACACACAAAAACAACAGTGAACAGAACACATTCAGAGAGATTCAAATCTTACCCTGAGTCAGGAATTCGTTTCCGTTTGTCACTGTTCAGGTCTTTCACCAGTTTCTGATGCTCATCGTATGCTTCTGTTATTCTGACAACAAAAACAAGGAGGTTTAATTCACAGAAAGAACAAAAGCAGAAATGAATAAACTGATGAACTTATGCACATATACAAATACATACCTGTATTCACATTACAGCAGAATGTTGCCACTAATTCTGCCTCACGGTCAATAAAACAAATTAATTGAAATTATATAAGATGAATGAAAGAAAAAATGTCAAAAAAAGGAGAAAAAAAGAGGGGAAAATAAAGGTAAAGTCCCTCTTTTATTTTTAATTTTACTTGGGAAGGGAGGTGGGTAGTTGGGGTGGGGGTGTGGCGTTGCAGATAATTCAAGAATGATGCAAATTAACATATATGGTTATATCTATATTATCTTGTTCAAGCAATATCCCTGAATTTCTGCAATAACCCTGTGATTTTTCCTTTCAAATCTGAATGCTCTGTATTTATTGTTATATATCTAAATGTGATTACCACTTTAGCTTTACCCCATCAACAAAACTGAGAATGGGGTAGTTATGGTGGGTTTCATTTTCCTAAAAATGGATTGCATTTACTGTCTGACAAGTATACATACTAGATAATATGTTGGTCTTGGTACGGTGGAAGCATCAAGATTGCAAAATCTGCAATCACTTCTTATCATTATTGACACAACTTCAATAAAATTTAATTGATTTAAAAAGGCGTGTACAGCAGCAGTAAATTCTGCATGATCACATGTGTACTAGAAGTAGCTGTAGGTGTATGATAAAGGTCTGATGTATAAACTGCCAAATGCAAAAGAACAACAACAAAAAAACCCCAAACAAAACAAAAAAAAAAAGAAAACACACCAGATGATCTGAATAAAGAGACCTAATGCAAGTGGGTATTTACAGTAGTTGCTACAGGTGAAGTGTCACTTTATGCATCTCTACATGTGAGTGTGTATGTTCCCTGAACTGTACAAACACAGATTTGACAAAAAGTCACTCTGAATCAGGTCAAGGGGAGATTATGTAGGCAACTTGTTTAGTCTTTGCATTGATGATAATGCAATGCTGACAAGCAAGAGTTGCCAAACTAGATCTACAATCTGCAAACAACTTGGAGATAAAATTTTGTGCATTTGTCTGTCTGTATAGAGAATAAATACACACATATTTGAGTGAACTGTATTTCCTGAACCATTCCAGTTCATATTTAGACACAAAAACACACAGCGATAGTTCCATTTCAAGTTAATCAAGGCGACTTTTTTGGTCTCTGCTGTGCATTGATACCAACATAGCAACATAGCCAAGCAAGAGTTGCCAAATAAGCTACAAAAATTGATTTTATTTATTTCATTTGTTTTCTTTTAGTCAAACAAACATGCACAAGGTTAAGAAAATGAAAAGAGGTAGAAAGACATGGGAAAAGGAAAACAGCGACAAAAAGATGGATGGTGAGATGGGTAGGAAGCATGAAAAGAAAAACAAAAAGATTCATCCCTTCATGTTTATTTCAATCAAATGTCATCTACTGCCTTTAACAATATGAGGCTCAGTTGTGGTTGTAGCTGGGAGTAAAGAAAAGAAGAAAAAAAAGGAAAACAAACATAGAAACACCAACCCATTGCTTTTGAGAAATTTGTTCTAATAGCATTTTTCTTAGTCTATGCAATAGTTACTGTGCTTGTGTGATGGTAGACAAAGTACCACAGCTTTCAGTTGTTACATCTTTTAAGCAACCACACTTCTTGCCAAAAAATATCAGTAACAAATTTCTATAAACATTCACCACTACCCTGAAAAGTCAAGCAAAACCTGGGTCACAATTTACTAGTGTGTTCTTGTGACTTAACCTGATTTACAGAAGTGATTTAACCAGTTGCACCAAGTCACAAGAAGCTGATGTTGGCAACTTGTTTTGTCAGAACACTGATGGCCAAATGCAATGCTGACTAGCAAGAGTTGCCAAAGAAAATCAGCTATGGTCAAAGAACCTTACAAACATGCTTCCTAACTAATGAGAATTGCATATTGGCATAATAAAAAAGAGAGAGAGAAAAAAAAAACCCCACAAAAAAGAAAAAAGCCTATTCTTTACTTTTTATCATATTATCCATGTCACAAAATCAGAAGACGGTTTGGCTGCTCACCTCTTGATACATTTCCCAAAGTCTTCCAGAAATTCCATGCGTCGCTGAGAGATTTTGACCTTGAACTCGATGGACAGGTCACTTGACAGAATGGTCTGGAAAACTTCCATGACCTTGTCCTCATCCACAGGCTGGGACTGGTACTCCACATCCAGCATTTGGAGGAACAACCGCTCGTTTTGCTGTAAACGATTTTTCTTTCCCTTCATAAAAAAGTCCATTAATCTAAAAGCTAAGCATGAATGAAATGTACAAATGAAATGTATCCACGAAGTTCACCACTTGATTTGTACCCTTTTTGTACAGGGGAAGGGAATGAGGGAATTTCATAACTTTAAATGTTTTATATTCTGGGATGTGAGAAGGACTGAATTAAATAAGCATACTGCAGCCAGAGGGTGGGGTAGGGTGGGCTGGGTTGTGGGGGCTGCGAAACCCTCAGGTGTTGCGCAAAAGTATACCCCACTGAGGGGTACGGGGAGGCAAAGCCACTCTGAAGCTCACACACACAAAAAAAGTTTACAATTGCAGGAACTGTGCAGGAATCACCAATATTTTCATTGTTCAGCAGAGATCCATGTCTATCTTTTTAACAAACACAACCACACAAAAGAAAGAACTATATTTCCTATAGGCCTAAAATCTAAGAGCTATTATGGCCTTGAGCTTGTCGGAAAACCTGGGAGACATGAGGCAATTTCAGAGGATCAAATCTGGGAAAAGGAAAAAGCTGTCTTAACATGTCTATACAATTTCTTAGTAATGTGCGAGTGTGAGTGAATGAGTGTGTGATAGAAAGTGAGAGTGAGAGTAAGAGTGAGAGAGTGAGAAAGTGAGAGTGTGAGTGTGTATTGGCACGTCAGACATGGTCATAACGGTATGCTCCCGAAGACAGAAGTAAATCTCTGTGTGTGTGTGTGTGTGTGTGTAAGCATGTATGTGTGTCATTTGTGTGTGTGTGTGTGTGTGTGTGTGTGTGTGTGTGTGTGTGTATTTTCTTATTCAGAGCACACTAGATTTCATCAAAACAACACAGCAAATGACTCTAAGCCAGATCTAAGTAACACATTATGTTTGGTACAAGAACTGGTTCCATCAAATCAGAACAGATCAGAAATCGGCCTTTCAGTATCAGGGTGAGTGAAAATAGTGTGGCAGTAGTGGTTTTTTTGGTTTTCCAATTTTGTTGTCAAACATACTGGCAGTAGCGTTGCAACAGCTAAGTTTCACCAACTCCCTTCTCCCAATTTTCTCTCAGGATTTGCACAGACCTCAGAAATGGCCTCTGGGGCTTTTTTGCAGCAGTGATGCCCGACAGATAGATGACTTTGATTATTATTATTATTTTTTTATTTTTATTTTTTTAAAGAAATTGAAAAGAACACTCACATTCCTCTTTGTTAATACAAAATTTTCATGATAAGCCAACAGTACCTTGTCAATGTTACTGGCTTCTCTGATGACTTCCCTGGCTCTCTCTGTGTCACCTCTCACCTGGAAAACAAGATCTGATCATGAAATCCATCATCATACCGTGTATGACTGACATCTTAGTTCAGTAATATTTTAATGGGTTTATCTTTGGCATTGTCCTAGTTTTTGTTTTGATTATCTGTCTGTCTGTCTGTCTCTCTATCTCTTCTTCTTTTTTTTTTTTTTTTAAATAATGTCATTCCTTCACCATGAACACCGATACATTTTTTCAAGTGAAAACTACTATGTAACAACTGACATCATAATGATCATAAACCACCTATGTAGTACACTCTCTGCAGTATAGTACAGTCACACTTTTCATCATGTAAAACTGGAGATAGCTCTGATCACACTGGGCAAAATAAAAAAAAAAAAGGGGCAAAACAGCCGAATGTTAAGCAATGGCCTTCCAATCCAACAGTTCTGGGATCAATCCTGGAAATCAGTTTTCCCCGATCACCTTGGTCAACAATGTGCTGACCTGTTTGTGCCGTAACTTTTTCCATGTGTATACACACAGGGAAAGTCAAAAAGGAATGGGATCTAAATATTAATGATCTCATAATCCCTGAAGGCATTCTGTAGGTTATGGTGATATGATCATTCCCAGTGTACACGCTCAAGAAAAATAAATATGACTGACTTACAGCAGGGTAAAAACAGTCATTCACTTCAAAACCCACTCATACATGATGCTTGTGTACATGTGAGCTGCAGCCATGAATGAAGAAGAAAGTAAATGGAAACAGCTCTGAACAAAACATATGTCAGGCATGCACACAAGAAAAAAGTGGGGAAAAGTAAGGATGAAAAATCAAAAGCGCAGAAGAAGAGGAAAAAATGACAGAAAAACCAAAGATATGGGCAAGAGGAAGAGGAGAAGAAAAAGTACAACAAAGAAAGCTCCCACCTTCTGGAGGTATCGGGTGTACTTGATGGCAAAGAACGTGCGACACTTGTTGCTTGTTGTTTTCTCCAGATATTCCTTGAACAGCCGTTCAGCCTCTTCGTGGTTCTCCTCTCGACGCTCCAGAGAAATGCGCCTCATTGCCACCATCACCAGGCCTGGCACGTTTTTGTCTAGCCGTGAAAGGATCTCTTGAGTTGTTTTGTAGTTACCTGTCACAGGAGGGAGGAAAAAAAAGTTTTCTTCAGGCAGTGGCACCAAACTAACCATCTCTTGTATTAAATTTAAAATTTTTTTTTTTATCACACTCCATTCTGATTGGATTCTGACGCTACGTAAAACCTTGTCTAGCATCTAAGCCATGTTAAAAGGAAGGTCTTTGACAGCCCTGAAATCACCCTTTTGTGGGCCATCAGCAACATAATCTGATTTAAGCATGCATGCATCCTTGTCAGCAGTTATCTTCAATCCTCTATGAATGAAAAATTATTTGAATAGGAGACGGTTCACTCATTTGCATATTACAATAAGACCTTTAAATCATCTTTTAAAAAAGGAATCCCAAACTGAAAACACAAATGAAAATGACACTTGCAGATTTTGGATAAGACAATAAAAACTGTTCTGGAAAAGAAAATACAGAAGTAAATCTAAATTCTAATACTTAGAAATCATAAAAAAAGAATTCTTACAGTTACGAGAATATGACAGTTAATACTCATTCACGCGCCTATCATTCATGATCAGAAGAATGAATCACTTAGCATCTTAAGCTTGAGGACCCTTAAAATCTCGTTAAAAACCCACAAAGAAACAATACAAACATATCACAGACGAGTCCTTGCCCACCTTGCCTCTCCTCAAATGCTGCCCATGCCAGGTGGATGTAGGGTTTCTTGGGCAGATGAATGTCACAGGCCCGTCTGTACACGTTCCTCACCCCCTCAATACTGTTCTGCTGTTCCAGGTATTTTGCATACTGCCCACACATCAGACAAGTTTACTCTTTATATGAAAATAATTTTGTAGACACTGTACGACAACAGATTTTTTGTTTCACTACACAACATTAATAACAGCTGAAATACATAATCTGCTGATCGATTATGATTATCTACACGGAAACTTGCTGTTTCATGAATTATCTTCCACTCTTCTGAGTTTTTATCAGCATGCCTGAATCCACTTCCCTTCAATCCAGTTCCCAGTCTATTGATGATAAAATCTACAATAGCTTTTTTGCTGAATGTTAACAAACATACAAAATCAGCACAATGAAAAATTCAACCACATGGAAGACAAGATTAATGCAAAACTGAAAAAAACATTTTTGAATAAAGCACAGTACAGTGCAGATGAATTTACAGTATGTATTCATATTAACAAACTCCACATCGACCTGCATTTACAACGCATATTTATACTTAAACACACTACATAACTTTTCACTAAATCTAATCATAAGCACACTGCCCTTCATTCACAATATGTACAGAACACACTGCATTCACTATGTGTATAAAACACACTGAGTTCACTGTGTGTTATATATCAGAACACATTACATAAAGCTTCATTTTTACCTTCATCCAGAAGTCTTCATATAGGGCACAAGCGATCATGCAGCGTTCAAAGAGCACCACAATGCGTTCGTGGTTGTTGGTGGCAGTTTCAAAGTCCAGGTACTCCCGCCAGTTCTTCAGCTGGGCCCTCTCCAAGGGTTTCACATGGAAGTATGGTCTTCTGATCTAGAAAACCAAAATAAATGAAAAATCACATCACATTAGAAAAAAAGAAAAAAAAGTTTCTTCATGGAATATTACCACCTCGTTAGGGGGTGCACGGGAGGGGTAGTACCTCTAGAGGGGGGGTTTGTCACGCTCTTCCGGGAGTGGTTCGTCCTCTATTGGTCCCCATCGGCACCCAGCTCTCACCTATGGGTTCTAGAAGCTGCTAGCATGCGGCAGCGCCCAACCTCCAGGCAACGGCTTTGACAGGCTGGCTAAACTAGGTAAGGGTAGCCGACAGGTCTCAAACCCTCTGTGAGTTAGGGCTTGTCTACCCAAGCATGTGAAGACTGGATCCGGCGGACTCTGTGGAAGAAACCTTCATGGTTCAACGGAGAGGAAGGTGGTTGCAGCTGAGGACTGTGGAGTGCTGAGGGCAGGATGAGGCACATAGGAGGACATCCTGGTCATCCACTGCATCCGTTTCAATCTCCAGTTGTCTTGACCTCATCTTGCCACTGGATACAGACGGTCTCGGACAAGAGAGTGAGGTCGACGGTGCACAACTCCTCCTCACTATAAACAAAGTCATCGCACAAGTCATCAGTCATCCTTCATCCCATACCATCATTTTCCCCAAGCCCTGTGGCGACAGGCGAGTGACGAAGCGACAGGTGTGGGTACACTGGCAGTCGTAGCCATGGACCTGCACACAGGCGGCTCAGGCCATAGGGTCGTTTTTCACTGACTGGAGCAGCGGTGGAGATCGGCAGCCCCCTGAGCGACTGAGCAGCCCTCTTCAGGACAGCACTGCTCACCTCCATGGCATGAGGAAGGGTCTAGAAAAGGTGCCCTAAACATTGCCTGCTCCACACCACCCTAGTCAGCATACCACGGCTGACAGGGACCCTACTCAAGCGGTCGACACACAAAGGAAAGAAAGAAGAAAACAAGGAGCACCCCACTGACCATTGCCACATGGAACGTATGCACGCTTCTGGACAGAGGCGACTCAGACAGACCACAGAGACGCACAGCACTCATTGCGAGTGAACTAGCCAGGTACAACATCGACATCGCTGCCTTAAGTGACACCAGACTGGCAGAAGAAGGCGAACTCTGTGAGCGAGGCGCAAGCTACACCTTCTTTTGGAGTGGTCGCAGACCTGAAGAGAGACGTGAGGCTGGAGTTGGCTTTGCAGTGAAGACAACCCTCGTTGGCAAGCTGGCTGGCCCCCCGAAAGGAGTGAACGATCGCCTGATGACGATGAAACAACCTTTATGCAACGGGAAGAAGTTTACCACCATTGTCAGCGCCTACGCGCCCACCATGACCAACCCTGATGAGACCAAGGACAAGTTCTACGAGGACCTGAACGCTGCCATCACCACTGCTCCCAACGCAGACAAGCTCATCATTCTTGGTGACTTTAACGCGAGAGTTGGCTGTGACAGCACCTCCTGGGAAGGCGTGATTGGGAAGCATGGGGTTGGTAACTGTAACAGCAATGGTCAACTACTTCTCCAGACATGTGCCGAGCACAACCTTCTTATCACAAACACCATCTTCTGCCTCCCTACCCGTAACAGGACGTCATGGATACATCCTCGCTCTGGGCACTGCCATCTCATCGACTTTGTCATTGTCAGGAAGAGGGACAGGCAGGACGTACGAGTCACGAGGGCCATGTGCAGCGCCGAGTGCTGGACAGACCACCGCCTTATCATCTCCAAACTCAACCTCCGCATCCAGCCCAAGAGATGGCCTCAGGGCATGAAAGCACCCAAACACCTGAATGTCAACAAGCTGGAGATAGGCAACATCAAGCAGAGCTTTGCTGACACCCTGAAGGAACGCCTTGAGTCCACCGTGCTGGACAACCAGAATGTGGAGGCAGCATGGGGCACACTGCATGAGACAGCATACAACACTGCCATGGAGTGTCTGGGGCCTTCTGCCAGGAAGCACAAAGACTGGTTTGATGAGAACTGCACTGAGATCAAGCAGCTGCTGGAAGACAAACGCCAAGCCTACAGAGCCCACATTGAAGATCCCAAGTCACAGTCAAAGAAAGACATACTGAAGAGCGCACGCAGCACCATCCAGCTGAAGCTGCGGCAGATGCAGGATTCCTGGCTGAGCAACAAAGCTGATGAGATCCAGGGCTTTGCAGACAGGAACGACATGAAGAACTTCTATAACGGCCTGAAAGAAGTCTATGGTCCCACCACCTCCGGATCTGCTCCACTCCTCAGTGCTGATGGTTCTACCCTAATCACTGACAAGGACGGGATCCTTGAGAGATGGGCTGAACACTTCGACAGTGTACTGAACTGCCCTTCCACCATCAATGATGAAGCCATCGACCGACTCCCCCAGGTGCCAGTCAGTGAGTCGTTGGATGCCATTCCAACTTTGGAGGAGACCCAGAAAGCTATCCATCTGCTATCCAATGGCAAAGCCCCTGGCTCAGACTCCATCCCAGCTGAGGTCTACAAAGAAGGTGGTATGTCGCTGACTGAGAAACTTCACCAGCTGTTCCAGCTCATCTGGCAGCATGAGGCAGTTCCACAGGACTTCAAAGACGCTTCCATCATACACCTGTACAAGCGCAAAGGAAATCGTCAGGCCTGTGACAACCATCGTGGAATATCCCTGCTGTCCGTCGCAGGCAAGACTGGCCAGAGTGATACTCGACCGTCTCATAGCGCACCTTGAGCAAGGTCTCCTACCAGAGAGCCAGTGTGGCTTCCGGAAAGAACGTGGGACTATGGACATGGTGTTTGCTGCCAGGCAGCTCCAGGAGAAGTGTCAGGAACAGAAAGCCGACCTTTACTCCACCTATGTCGATCTGACCAAGGCCTTCGATACTGTTAGCAGAGATGGCCTTTGGAGAATCATAGCGAAGTACTGATGTCTCAGAAAGTTCATCACCATCATATGGCAACTACATGATGGGATGCTGGCCCGAGTCCAAGACAACGGAGAGACTTCAGAACCATTCCCCGTCTCCAACGGAGTCAAGCAAGGGTGTGTTCTTGCCCCCACCCTGTTCAGTCTCATGTTTTCAGCCATGCTGACAGATGCCTTCAGAGACGCTGACGTAGGCATTAGCATCAGGTACCGCACAGATGGCTCACTCTTCAACTTCAGGAGGCTTCAAGCAAAAACCAAGGTGAGGACAGACACCATCAACGACTTCCTGTTTGCTGATGACTGCGCTCTCAATGCTGCCTTTGAAGCTGACATGCAACACAGCGTTGACAAGTTCTCTTTGGCCTCACAATCAGCACAAAGAAGACTGAGGTGATGCACCAGCCAGCTCCAGGAAAGCCTTATGTTGGACCAAACATCTTCATCAATGGGCAACGACTGAACGCGGTGGACAAGTTCACATACCTGGGCAGTACACTCTCTCGCACAGTTGTCATGGATGATGAGGTGAATGCCAGACTCGCCAAAGCCAGTGCTGCCTTCGGCAGACTCCATAAGAACGTTTGGAACAGGAGAGGCATCACCCTGGAGACGAAGCTCAAAGTATACAAGGCCAAAGTTCTCACCACACTGCTCTATGGATGTGAATCATGGACGGTCTACAAACGCCATGCCAACTAGCTGAACCACTTCCACACCACCAGCCTCAGAAAACTTCTCGGCATAAAGTGGCAAGAGAAGATCCCTGACACAGAGGTGCTCACTCGTGCAAACTTGCCCAGCATCTACACCATCTTGATGCAGGCCATGTAGTTCGCATGCCAGACCACCGGTTCCCCAAGTAACTGCTGTACGGCGAACTCCAACATGGCAAGCGCTCCCATGGAGGCCAAAAGAAGCGCTTCAAAGACACTCTGAAAGCTTCTCTGAAGGCCTTCAACATCAGCCACGACACATGGGAGCTGAATGCAATGGACAGACCAAAGTGGCGTTCAGCTGTCCACAAAGGCGCCAAATCCTGTGAGGCCAACAGAATCGCTGCAGCAGAGCAACGCAGACAGGCCAGGAAAAGCAGTGCCAGCAAGTCCCCGACAGCCGCCACCACCCCCTGTCCATACTGCGTCAGAACCTTCCGGGCGCGAAATGGCCTGACCAGTCATCTGCGCACCCACAGAGCCCAACCCACCCACCCCCAGGATGACTAGATGGTCCTTGTCGATCCCGAAGGACGAACCACCACCACCACCACCACCTCGGAGTGGATGAAGTAAGAGAAACTAGACAAGCCAAACACATTTAATAAAAAGAAACCATCACTTTATTCAGCTCAAACAAACAGGACAGGAAGAATTTTTATCAAATGTAAATATGTATTCAGTGGTACATTACACCAAGGTTCAGAATTTGAGCATTTGGGAATATCTGACTAAATTCTTTGTTATTCTCGGGATCATGCACAAGGCTTAGGTGTGAGGGGTGGTGAAAGGAAATGGTTGAGCCAGTAAAGAACTGTCAAGGGAGTGGGGTGAGGAAGAAATGCTTCAGTGTGATATCTTGGGGTGCTAGCATACTCAAATATTTAAAAGATACAACATACAGAATAGTTATGCCTTTTCCTTTCCTTCTGTCTTTGTGGCCACCTCCCAAGTTCATGGACATGTATGAATTGGCTTGTACATATGTGACTGTTTTTACCCCACCATACATGCAGCCATACGAATGAATTTTCATACTTAAAAGCCAACAAAAAAGGGGAGAAATTTAACATGAGAAAATCATATCACTGTCATTCAAATTCTGATTTCTGACTTGGGTTTGAGTCAAAGATAAATACACTGGAGAATATACAGGTGACAAAACAAAAAACAAAAACAACTCAAATATAATTTCTAAAGTTACTTACTGCTTCTTCAAATGCCCATCGTTTACTGACTTCATTTTCATTCTGTTTGAAAATGGCTTCTTTCATCTCGACTAATTTGGCTTTCACTTTCTTGATTTCTGCATCATCAATCTGAAATGTGAACAAACACCAAATTTATTCATACATCATTAGCATGTTTAAAATTATTATTATTTTTTATTAGTCCTTGTGACACTCACATATCAACAACCCAACCCACTTTTTTTTTTAAAGGAAATTTTATGATATTTTTTCTTTTTCTTTTTTCACTGTTAATGTATGCACAAAATGAATAGCATATGATGAAAAACAGATATACAGACTTGTAGAACAATATTTTGTGATCTCTACCTCATGGTACTGATAATATATTTTAATCAACCTTTATTAAAATGATAAAATTTAAAAAGGAAAAAAATTCTCTGTCCAAATTTGAGCATTGAATACATGAAATATTACTGACCATAACACATCATATGTCGCTCTTATACAAGTATAACCTCCCAACTCCCAACCTGGCATATGGCTTTTCACTTTTGTTCCAATGGAGAGTCATACACTGACTTATATACATATATGAACCTTGAAATATTTATTCACTGCTGGAATGACAAACAGCTCATCACTTGACGTTTTTCTACACTGTCTCACCAAAATGAGCTTGACTCACTAATTAACTTCCTGATCCCATCCTCCTTTTCAGACCCTTGTAAGTATTTACAATTTACCTGCTTTTTCTATTTAAAAAAAATTATTTATAGATATCATAGCTGTTGAGAATTGTACTGTTCTTGTCTATGTGTTTTGATATTTTGAGTGCTATTGATTATCATGTCTCTGTGGGAAGATATGTGGTATATATTTTTAGTTGCAATGTTATTGTTACAAAAGGTTCAGTGAAGAGTAATGGTTTGGTTTCATCATCCAGTGTGGGTTTTTTTCATCTTATTTCTTTCTTCCTTGAAGAAATCACATTTAAAAAAAATCCACTGGTGTATAGACTTGTGTATAGACATGCATGTACTATACCATTTCAGATTTTTGAATTTGTATTCTATTCTATCATTACACCGGTTCATGTTTCTTGTGCTGCATTATACATTCAATTGTAATGGAAATACCTAATGATGGATAGCATTACAATCGCTTCTTTAAATTGTCAAGGGCTTGGAGACATGAGAAAACGAAGAGATGTTTTTACCATCTTAAACAGAAGAAATAGGAAATTTACTGCCTACAGGATACACACTTTAATAGTAAAAGGAGGAGTTTGTATTATACTCCATGTTTGGTGTTAAATATACTTACCATGTCAAACTGATGCAAACTAGGCCTATTGGTTTGCTCTGCTTGGCCAAATTTCGCGCGGCTAACAGTGAAAAGATGGGCCCACCGCTCTCAGCCAATCAAACGCCTCTAAAAACTATAAGCGCTTAATCATTCCGTGGCCATGAACAAAAATGCCCCATGAGAACCACGGCGGAGACGCGGGGATGGACGGGCGGGCATTCGAGTTTGACATGGTAAGTATATTTAACACCAAACATGGAGTATAATACAAACTCCTCCTTTTGGTGTCATATACTGTACCATGTCAAACTGATGCAGAATTTAAAGCAAATGGAGGCGGGCAACGCCTACTGGTTCATATGGGGAGCCCTTGTAACTGAGACGGCAGTGTTAGCCGCGACAAAGGAAATCCCCTTGGAACCGTCAGCCCTGGTCATACGGAAATTCCTGAGGTAGAAGTTGATGCAGGGATTCTCAGACGGCCAGAAGGCTGCCTCCAAGACATGCTGCGTTGGCACTGAGTGCTGGAAAGCAGCCGAAGTAGCTATGGCCCGCACTTCGTGTGCCCTGGGATGAAGACAGCTGATATCCCTGTGTGCATGAGAGTAGGCTCTACGAATGACTTGGGAAACCTGGCGGGAAATGGTGCCTGCAGCGATGTCTTTCTTGTAATTCTCATTGAGGGAGATGAGCAGACACCTCTGAGAAGAACGCCTATGGCGAGACCTATCCCAATAATATTTGAGACACCGAACAGGACAGGTGCCTATCCTCATCATCTTGGGCAAGAATATCAGACAAAGGTCTGACCCTCGGAGAGGGGGAAGGAACCTCAGGGTCTTGGTTCTTAGCCAGAAACTCTGGAAGGAAACGAATAGTGATGGAACCATTTCTGTGGAAGGCCAGATCTTGTGGCATTCCACTAAGCCCGTGCAGCTCACTTCTACGACTGCCTGTGGCCAGCCACAGAAGGAAAGTGGTCTTGAGGGTGAGGATGTCAACAGGAATAGTCCCCAATGGTAGGAAGGGCTGTTTTCGAATGAAATCCAGCACCAGGAACAAGTCCCAGAGGGGCACTCTTCTGGGGTCTCTAGCTTCCTTCAGAGGGGCACCCCTAGCCACCTCTCTGAGCAGGCAATCCACTTCAAAGGCGGAACCACCTAGCTGTTTGCATTGTGGTACAGAAGGCAGACCTGTACCCTCGCACAGAACCAGCAGACAGGATGAACCGAGGAGCAGAGAGCCAGAAAGTTGGCCAGCTGCATGCTCGTAAGGTTCGTAGGGGTAATGCCCTGCGCTGTACACCACAGCAACCATATCATCCAGCGAAAGTCATACAAAGTCTCCATTCCCTGCCTCCTTGCTCTGGTGACTATGGAGAGGAGGTCAGAGGAGGCAGACCCCTGGGTCAGCACAGCCAACCGAGAGGCCGACCGAGGGGTCGAGGACTTCAATGGTGATGCTGACAGTTCCGACCGCACAGCAGCCATGCGTGCTGGTGGAGCAGTTGAGGATTGGAATGCGGAGTGCCCGAGTGAGGCTGCCTCAGCAGATGAGCTTTCAAGTTCCAGGGGTGGGAACATGTGTCAGGGACTGAAGGTCCGGAAACCAGGTCTGGGCTGGCCATTTCGGCGCAATGAGGATCGGCTGCGGGTGTTCCAATCTGTCTTTCCGTATCACCTTGGACAGAATTGGAAAGGGAGGAAACGCGGAGGCAATCAGACTGCTCCAATCTAGAGAGAGAGCATCCACTGCCCACGCTTCTGGGTCGGCAACCGAAGACACGGAAGTGGGAAGTCTCTTGTTGAACAAGGTCCACCATCGGCCGAAACCACTGTTCCCACACCCCCTGAAGGCTGTCCTTGTCCAGGGTGCACTCTGTGCGCATGACACTCTTGGGCCTGCTAAGAGCATCTGCCAAGAAGTTGGTTTTTCCTGCTCAGTGTCTCGCTGAAAGTGCAATGCCCTTGCTGTGGCACCAAACGGAGGAGAGCCTCAGTCCGCATTGAGAGGTCTGCCGAGTGCGCTCCCCCCATTTGTTCACATAACATGCGACCGTCGTCTTGTCCGTGAACAAGCGGATGGTCTTGCCAGTGGCCTCCCCCATGAAGTGCAGGAGAGTCCTGCGAACTGCCTCCAGTTCCAGAACATTGATGTGGCATAGGCGCTCCTCCGGGGACCAAGTCCCTGCTGCATAGAGTGAGTCCATGTGGGCTCCCCAGCCCAGGGAGGAGGCGTCTGTGAAGAGTGCCACCTGAAGAGTAGGTGGGGCTAAGGGCACCCCCTGTGTCCAAAGGGGGTGATTAACCACTCTGATGTCACCTCGAGGAACCACTCGCCCAGCCATATCTGGGTATCCCATGGCTGAGTGCTCTGGGACCGGCGTAACCTCAGTACCCTCTGGAGAGGGCGCTTGAGAGCCCTGTCCAGGGGAATGAGAGGTGCCGTGGACTCCATCATGCCCAAGAGGAAGAAAGTGTCTGCGCTGTATCTTGGGAGGAGTGGCGCCAGTGGCTGAGGAGGCCTGCCAGACGGTACCAGTGATCTGGCGCCAGAGAGACTGTCATAGACCGCATGTCGAATCTCATCCCTAAGAAGTCGAAGGACTGACATGGGGACAGATCGCATATCTGCTGGTCCATGAGGAAGCCCAGTTGGGAGCAAAGGTCTAGAAGTCTGGCCGTATGACTCAGGCATCGGGCCTGCGACTGGGCTAGGATAAGCAAGTCGTCCAGGTACACACAGAGACAAATGGATTCTGAGCGGACGATGGACACCAATTCCCGCACCACCTTGGTAGACAGGAAAGGGGCAAGGGACAGACCAAATGGGAGGGCCGGGAACTGGATCCCCTTGTCCCTCCACACGAACCTCAGGTACCGACGGGATGCCGAATGGATGAGTATATGAAAATAAGCATCTTCCAGATCGATAGAGGTAGGCCAATCACCTTGTTGGATGGTCTCCCGAATCTGTGCCTGTGTGTCCATCTTGAGTTTGATTTTGGGGAGGAATTTGTTGAGGGGGGACAAGTCCAAAACTGGTCTCCACCCTCCCGAGACCTTTGGAATCACCAACAACCAGCCGTATAAACCGGGGCCCGGTCCGAGAGTTGAGATATAGCCCCATGAGGAGTGGGTGCGATATCTCTTTTTCTAGGACGTTCTCCTGCTCCGTCGAGCTGGGCACCTAAGGAGGAAGAGTGGATCTTTAGAGGGGGGAGATCCTCCACCCAAGACAGCATGTACCCCCGACTCTAGCACCGACATAATCCCGTCGTTGAGTCCCAGAGCACACCACTGATGTGCATGCCGGGACAAGTTTCCTACTTGGAGGGGCTGAACGACTGGCGGTGCTGAATTGGGGCCCAGTCATTGGGGGTGCTGCCTTCTGGCCTTGGGCATGGCCGGTCGGCTTGGACAGACCTAAGGTGGTTTATTCCTCTGCCACTGATTCGGCACACGCTGCCTTGACAGGTGGCGTGGTATATGGAGGGGCCCTGGTGGCCAGTCTCTTCAATGGCATAGAACCCTGGAGCCCATGAGAGGTGTGGGCCAAATATGAGGCCACCTCCCTGTTTGTCTCTGCCCTGTGGCTGACAAAATGGAGCGGGAACTGGCCGAAGAGGGAGTGCTGCTGTGCTGGGATGGACCGCAGGCAGCCCTCTCCTCCACAGGAATGTTAGAGAGGCTGAAAATGGCATCACGCCGCGCTAGCACAGTATTGAAGTGAAGGCTGGTAGCTGTGTCTGCAGCTGCCGTGAGACCAGATGCTACCCTATTGCCAAAAGCGTGTAACCTCTGGTCGGTGAAGAGGCCCGGCGGGACAGAGGAAGGAGACCCCTTGTCCTGATTAACTGGACACTGTTCGCACAGCTCATTGGCCCTGTGAAGGAACGTGTCGAAGGTGTACGCCGTGGAAACCTCGAGGGGACAGCAGCGGGCCAATTTGTCCCACTCTGCTAACGTTTTAAAGGATAGGTTAGCTGAAGTGGGGAAGGTGGTGCGCTGTGAGACCAACATCCTGTCCTGTGCGGAGGGGCTCTGCTCCGCTGTAGGCAGGGTGGTCCTGTGTGTACCAGGACCACAACCCTCCCTTGCAGGAATCTGTAAGAAACTTTCCGGGGAAAAGGCGCCCGGGGCAGAGAGGGACTCCCTGCCTGGAGGAGGGTGAGAGCAGCACCCCCTGACAGTGCGGGCTGACTTAATAAGCCATACCCTGCACCATTTCTGGCACTCTGGAATGTTGCCTTGTGGTTCTGGAGTTAGAGTCACATGGCGTAATGGGGGTCAAAGGTAACAAAGTTGCCTGAGGGACTGATTCGGCATACGTGGCCCTATTGGGGAGGGTCAGTACGAGATCGGCAAAGTCCGGGTTTGGTTCAGGCTGGTCCCAGGGAGGCACGGGCTCAATCTGTCCCCCCTGGGATATGGGCGAAGAGTGCTCATCTGCTTGTTCGTCCTCATCCGAAGACAGGGGCTCCCACTCTTGTTCGCAGTCCATCCCCTGCTGGGTGCCATCCCCAAGTGGATGTACCCACTGGGCGTCCGGTGAGCTGTGGTCAGCCCAGCGGGATGAGCTGGGACGATCCGAGCCGGGACCATGGCCGCCACTGTTATGTCCTTGACACCTGAAGCGGGTGGGGAGCGTGTGGGACCGTAGGTCCAACCATGCTTGGGATGGTGGGTGCACACTTTTCAGAGAGGGCGTCCCTGGATGCAAGAGTGACCCACGAGTGCTGTGTGGGGACCAAACACCCACTCATCTCACTGTAGGACCGAGGGCTGGGCAGGTGGGGACTGCCGGCTCCGCCGGGCCGAAGTAGGGCCCCTGAGCAGCCGTCGGTCCTGACAAGGAGGCCGTTGTGACCGTGGTGGTCACCTGTGGGTTGACAGAGGCCCGATTTGTGGACAGAGTGGCAATATTGGTCGAGGAACTCGACTGACCGACAAGAAGTCGATCCCACTTGTCGGGGCTGTGTGTGTCACCCTGTGAGATGTGCTGGGTTGGGTCCGGTGGGGAGCGGACAAGGGCTGGCCCTTGGTGCCTACCGGCAACCCAGTGTGCATCCTAGATGCGCCCCAGTACGGGTAGAATGGGGGTAACTACCCGTGGGCACCAGCCAGACTGTGCCCAAACCCCCAAGGGTCACTGGTGCATTGACCTCCATGAAGGGAACAACTGGCCAAGTCGGAGGGAGGTCAGGTCCGACTTTGGGGTGTCAGTCCCGCCCGAAGACGAGCGGGCCTGACCTGCCGGAACCGCCTGACACGCACGGGCCTCCCCCAGCAGGGGAGACCGGCCGGATAGCGGGAAGACCTGCAGAGAGGTTGCCCCCGCCCCGAATCCCCTCCCGTGGGGAGACTGGGGTGGCTTGGCCCGGGGTGGGCAAAGTAGAGATCCCCCCCCGGAACCAAATTTTTCTCCCCCCCCAAAGGAGGTGGGGGAGGGGGGTCGACAGAGAAGGGAGGAGGCGGAACAACAATGGGGCACGTGAGGGCCGTCTCCGAGTGGGGACCCCGGGTAATGGCCGGGCGCGGCCTCCCCTCGGGAGTCCGCGCCAGCTGCGAGTCCCCACAGCACGGAGATGACTTGCCATTCCCCCTTTCCCTGCCTCGCGCTGGGACACCTCGGGAGGCGACGCTCGTACCTCTTTCCCCCCGGTCCCCTTCATGACGTTTTACTGGTACGAACGTCGCCTCCGCGATCAGCGTCTAACGACGCATCGCCGCGGTCCGTATCGGGAGGAATCATGAGCTCCGGGCCTGGGAGAGTCTCTTACCGAGTCTCAATCCCAGCATCTGATTCCCTGCCTTCGTGGTATGGCACACGAGGCATGGAAACCCGCGCCTAGGCACCCAGCGAAAATCCGACCCCCCAACAGAGAAAGGAAAGACAGGATCGACTTAGAGGCAGAAAAAAAATCGAACGAATCGAGGGTGCCGAGTCGACTCGAGTACACAGAATGTAAGAATACAATAAACACAAGCCGCATGCAACAAAATAAGGCCAAAAGGATACGCTGAACAGCCGAAAAAAAGCGTAAGACGAGAACAGAGCGTAAACCTGACAAGATGGCGTGGAGAGCCTTGGCCAAAGGAATGATTAACGCGTTATAGTTTTTAGAGGCGTTTGATTGGCTGAGAGCGGTGGGCCATCTTTTCCTGTTAGCCGCGCGAAATTTGGCCAAGCAGAGCAAACCAATAGGCCTAGTTTGCATCAGTTTGACATGGTAACAGTATATGACACCAAACTAGAAAAGTATTAACATCTGAATGGGGATTAAAATGCTTCTTTGCATCATACCAATCAAACTCTAGAGGAGTTGCAGCTTTATTCTCTAACAATTTTGAATTCAAAATTAAAAATATAAATAGAGATAAGAATGGTGTCATGCCCTACTTTTTAGGAAAGGGCCTATCCTCTCACACAGAGGACATCAGGAACAAAGGAGTCAAAATCGATATCTATGCTAATACAAAAAAAAGAAAAAAAAGAAAAGAGTGTATTAACAAAAAATTATAAACCAAAATGTTGTTTAAAATGGATGAATAAACTAAATATCGATGTTCATTGGAACACTGTCTTTTAAAAAATCCATAAAATCAAAGATGTTAAAAATAAAATGGCTGCAAATGAAAATCGTTCATAGGATCTTGCAACTATGTTGTCTTAGAATGCCATGGGAGTATCTGATACAAATAACTGCATCTGTGTAATGACGCAAGAGACTCCATAGAACATTGTTTTGAGGCACTGTAAACATATACAGTCCTTTTTCGACCTGTCTAGAAAAATGTTTAATGAAAAATGTGAAAAATGCCTACAACATTAAGATCTGTTGCAGTTTAGTACTTTTCGGCGTTGCCACAGCATTTAAGAAACATATAATATATTTGATTTCATTATAATGTTTGCAAACTATATGTCTACAAATGCTAATTTGAAAAATGCACACCAGGTCTGCATGCCTTTCTTAAAACAGCTTTATGCGAGGTATAAAATTTAACAGAATAATGTGTATGTAAAAATATGATGTATCCAGATTTGATTGTGCAATGGAACTTTTATAAGCTAATGTTTTTTTCTCTCCAGTAGTTATACTTGTATTATTTTCAAATGTCTTCTTTATAAAACTTCTTCCCAAGGGATCTTTGGTGTGATGACGTTTGCGTTTTTGGTATGTGTGTTTCGCTTTTTCTTTTTTTTTGTTTTTTGTTTTTGGATAATATTATATATAGGTGGGTAGTAGTTTGCACAGGACAGGAATCAGACCCGTGCTGGAGTCTGCAATAGTGGGGTCACAGTTGAGTGATGTGTAGTTAAAATATTATCTAATGATTGATCTAGTTGATTCAGGGGTAAACTGTCGTTGCTGACTTAGCATAACTGATCCATTGACTTATGCCCTATCTACTTTATCCTATTTTACTTATTATTATTAATGTCTTTATTTTATTACAATGGCACATACTATGAATTTGTTGTTGTTGTTGCATATCTGTCTACATGTAAAAGAAATTTTTTAAATGTTGATTAAAAAAACAAAACAAAAAAACCCAACGTAATTGTACCTTATTATGACCAATAAATCTGTAAAAACAAATATAATTACACAACAATGCTGTTTTCTTCTATGCATAATAATTTCTCTGACGCACAACACCGATAAAGCAAAACTTTTAAGACAAATTGTTCTCCAAAATATTACACACCAATACACATATTCCAAAATTTAAAAAAATCAATGAAACTGAAATTTCTTACACACGAATCCAGGCCTGGTGGAGCATCAGCCCCTGGCGGGTCATCTATACCAAGGGCAGCTGATTCTAAGCCTGCTTCATCATCTTCTTCATAGTTGTGGGACTTGGCTACCACTTCCTGCCTGACTCGCAAGAACTCGTCCAGGTCCAGCACGTCTCTTGGATGATTCTTTGTGATGTGAACCTTCATGCTGGAAACAAACATCAGAACCAGAACTTTATATAAGGCTGGGGGGGAAAAAAAGGTGACTGCTGAATCTTCTACACTTCAAAAAGGAGAAAGTCTTTGTTTTGGAAAAAAACAAACAAACAAAAAAAACCCCAACACAAAACAAACAAAAAAGCATCTGGGCACCTGAGTTGTAAAAATACCATTTAGAAAACTTTTGCAGAAAAACCAAAGATGAGCAGAAAAAGAACCTACTTCCGGGAGGTTATCGGCCGTAGTTACTTTCGTTTTCTCCGCAGAGACGGAAAGTAGTTTGCACAGGACAGGAATGTCAGACCCCTGCCGGAGTCTGCACTAGTTGGGTCACAGTTAAGTATGTGTAATTAAATGTAAGTTCACAATAACCTGATCTGTACTTACAACTCTGCTCATCTTTGCTTTCTCTGCTGGATTATACTCGAACATCTCTTGTCTTTATCTCCACTGTCATTGCCACGTATCACAGTCCTTTAACTTGTTTAAGCTTGCACTTATCTTAATTGCTTTAAAACCCACGTTTTTCTTCTTCTTCTTTTTTTTAAACAGGCTTTCTCCACTTTAAATATCTTTTGTTTTTGTCCTGCTTATTGTACATTTAGGTTTTTTGAGACATGTTTTCTTCTTGCAAAAACTTCAGGTACAAAAACACACAATTTCTTCACCAAAATTATAAAGTCTTAAGACTGAACTGGACTTACTTATCAAAATGATGACTGTACAGCTGTGTAGGGATTTTGATCAGTCTGTCATACAAGACGGTCACAGATTTCAACCGGCCCTTGCTCCTCTCCCAGGCAATGTAGGAATCCCAGAGCTTGTCGGAACGGAAGTCTGTCCCAGCCGCAGCAATGGCCCGTTCATACAGCCTGAAAACCACACTCTGTGTCAGAATCACAGTCCACATCCATTTACCTTGGAATCCAAATCTGACTGTATCTATGTCTTCACACAGCATGATATTGATAATAGTTTTCAAAATCTGATTGTATTTTTGATTGTCCTGACAGCTTGAAAACAATGTATCTATATAACTACATTCATGTCTACAAGCTCGAACTGCTTAAAAGGGATACAGAGAGAAATAGTATCATGCTCTAAAAACCCAGCAAACTGGTAAATAATTATAGAATCATGCATTAAACTGAACATATCTATACACTTAGGCAATTGCATTGATTCAAACTATATTATACTGATTTAAACTATCAATTATGCTGATTTAAATTATCCCCTGATGCAACACAACACACGGTGCTGCCATACTGGGCTTGACTCTCTAGAAAGAAAACAGAAAGGTGTCAAATGTGACGTCATACTGACTGCACAAATGCAACTTCCTAGGATTGCTCAGTTCAGTACAACTATCAGAAACGACGGATGTTCTGTGGTTCACATTGCAAGCCCATCAAGTTCATAGTTTCCAAAAGCTGCGACAGTCAAATCATCATTGTCTCTTTAACTAATTCTACCCCACAGTTACATGCCTGCTACAAAACGTAGGATTGTTCACTAATAGTAAAATCACAAAAACCGATGGAGAATTGTTGATTTAATCGGTCAAACAAAGCTTCATTTTCATGCTTCTGGATTCTGTAAATGGGTCAGTCAGAACGCTAACTGTACCAAGCAAGAATAAACAAAACTAGAATGTGTACTGGAACAAGAATACTCGAACCTGGTCCACAGGAGAAGTAATCATGGTACGAGTTAACTCCTACTTGGAGTAGAATGAGTTAACTTGTGCTTTCTTCAGGCACGATGGAGTTGGCAAACATGTTGTTTCCACATCAGCACTGAACTTTGATTTCTCTGTGTTGATATTTCAGGCATGAGATTGGGAAATAGTGATTGATTCTGAAAGGTGGGGGCTGGGGGCCGCAGAAGACCCCCAGTGGGGGTCCATGGGGCAATGCCCCTGGTGGGGGTTAGGGGGCGAAGCCCCCTGAAGCTGAAGGTTATTCTCAATTTCAAACCATAAAATCTGCACTTGCGGGCCACCAATGCTGCTGAGGTATTCCAACCCACAGAAGACAAAAAATCAGTCCAATTCTTCCTAAACTGAAGTGTTTTTGCTTCCAAACCTGTAAAGTCAGCCTTGAGGGGCATGATTTTCAAAATCTTGTCTCATGCGTGCGCACGCGGCATGGCGCGTGCGCGTGTGTGTGTGGTTTCAATGCAACTCTGTGCATGTGAGAAAGAGAGACAGACAGACAAAGAGAATGAGAACAGGGGTCGGGCTGGACATGGGAGGAAAGAATTAAAGTTCATGTATGTACGCTGCTTTAAATACAACTTTTTCTGTGTTAAACTCTTTGTGTGAATGAGTGAGTGTGTGTGAGTGTGGTTTCAAGGAAAATGTTCTTAACACACAAGTTTGCACTGTACCAATTTAACTGACCATCTGGTCTCTTCAGCTGTAGTCTCTGTTCCACTGACACCCATGTGTGTTAGTTGAGGAAAGAAAGGGGGAAGTGGAATGACTGGAGGGAGGTGGGGGTGGGTCTGTGACTGGTTATATCACTTCCAAGCAGTCAGGGATTCTCAGCTGGAGCTAGTGGTCAGTGTCTTGGCTCTATGCCAAAATTGCCACAGTCATTGACAGTGGTTTCATACCCTCCCCCCCCCCCCCCTTTCCCTCAGCACTGGTAGGAGAATCAAGTGAGAGGGGAGGAGTACCTCAGCAAATCATGAAAGTGAAGTCTGCAGGAGGGGGGTGGGGGTTTGGGGAGTGACTTTTTTCGCTCTGAAATCAACTGCTCTTCTGCTGAAAATAGCAGATCCACTGATAGTTCCCCAGCATGGACTGTGTGTGTGTGTGTGTGTGTGTGTGTGTTCAGGGGAGAAAGAAAGAGAGCGAGAGTGACAGCAAGCGAGCGTGAGTGTGCACACGCTTGTGTATGTGTGGTTTCAATTCAACTGTGTGTTAACAAGAAAGCAGACAGAAAGAGAGGGGAGATGGTAGGAGGAAAGGATTCAAGTTGTATTTGTGCATGTGTATGCACTGCTTTCAAATTCAATAGATCTCTCTCTCCGTGTGTGTGTGTGTGTGTGTGTGTGTGTGTGTGTTTTCAATACAACTCTGTGTGTTTTTAATGATTCCACTCATCCACTTAACTCTGTCTTTCAGAAACTCCCTTCTGGCAGACAATGTAAAATCCCTCTTGCAAAGAAGACTGTGTACAAAAAATCATTTGCCCACTCTGCTGTTGCTGTGATAAATGATTCGCTCAAATAATGTTTTTATTCCATTGCCTGTGATTTGTTTATTGTTATGATGGCAGTTGTCTTTCTTCCCTATATGTATGCATGCATGCACAGTTGTTACACTCTGAATGTAATAGTATCTTACCCACGTGTTTTTCTTTTTACATAATAATTGATGTGTACATGGTAAGTGAAGGGTGTGTTAGTTGTTTTTTTTTCTGACGGGCATTTTATTTTAAGTGAGCCTAAAGAAAATTTTCTGTTTTTGGTTGAAGCAGATAATAAAGTATTTTGAATTAAATTGAACTGAATATGCAAGAAAGAGAGAGAGAGAGACAGAAAGAGGGAGAGAGGGACAAAGGGAGAGAGGGACAAAGAGAGAGAGAGAGAGAGGGAGAAGGTGGGAGGAAAAAGTGCAAGTTTGTATGTGTGCATTGCTTTAAATACAATTCTCTGTGTGTGTGTGTGTGTGCGCGTGCGTGTGTGTTCAATCTCCATGCGTGTGTGCTTGAAAGAGAGAGAGTGTGTGTGAGTGTGCACATGCATGTGCGCATTATTAAGCTCTGTGTGATTGTGTGAGTGCTCGTAATATTATTGTGCACATGTGCATGTGTGAATGAGAGAGAGAGATAAAATAAGAAACAGAGTATGTGTATATGTGAATGCATTCATGTGTTTTGTTTTTTTTTCTTCAAAGTGTGTGTGTGTGTGTGTGTGTGTTTGTGTGTGTGTGTGTGTATGTGTGCACACGTGCGCGCATTCAATTCAGCTCTGTGTCTGTGCGTGCGTGTGTAACTTCGGTAATCTGGCCGGCTATAGGTCTCAAATCTAAATACACTGACTCTTGCCATGAACTGTCTGTACTACAGAAGCGCTGTGTCAGAAAAGGCACTGACCAATAAGTTGCTACAAAGTTTCTGTTTCAATCGCAACACTGAATGTTACTTGTGCATACTGTGGCAAACGTTGGCAGCTTCTGCTGAATGAATAGAGGGTCAAGCAGATGTACCCACGGCCCTTGTGGCTTGACAGGGACGGAGATTGCGCGCACTGATGTACCTGTGCGTGCACGCAAGTTTGTGTGTGTGTGTATGTGTGTGTGTGTGATCGACGGCATGTGTGTGCATGTGTGCGTGTGCGTGCTTTTCACAGTGCGTTAGGAAACTTTCGGACTTTGATTTTGGTGCTCTGACAAGTCATTGGATCGCCTCTCAAGGGGTCAACAAAAGACGCTTTCGAAAGAGCATTCCGTTTTCATTTTTGAGAGATCATCGGTAAATGATATAGAACAGCCCATCCAAGTCAGCTTTTTCTTTCTTTTTTCTTCTAGAAAACGGACGCTCCGTTTTTAATGCAAATGTGAAAACAGATTTCCGTGCCTAGACTGAAGAGTTGCACCCATACAATCTGACACCAATCGCACTTGGCCTTGCCTGCGGTGACCATTTTGTGAATGATGTCAGTCGCCTTCCGGTAAAGTTATTTTTTATTCTTCACTTCTGTTTTCATGATCTTATCTTGCCAGACCCTGTTCCGCTTATTATTCACTCCTTTATCGATCTCTGCTGCAAAAATCCTCTAATCCTTTGTGAGTTTTCTCATTTTGTCAATGACTGAAGACGACGGACGAAATCAGGCATCTTTGCAAGTCGTGAAGCCCGCGAGCGAGTTTTGTAATTCTGACCGAATGCGGATAAGCTGAATGATGACAGAGGAGCAACGGAACACTTATTCTCAATTGGTTCGCTTATCCGAACATGGGGTATTTTAGCAAACGTTGTGGGTCTGTCTTGTCGATCGGTCGGACAACATTTGTGCAACCTTTGTGGGTCGGAAAAAAACCTCACCCCACCCCTCCACCCCTCCGATTTTCTCAACAGATTTACGCAAATCTCAAAAGTGGCCTCTGGAGCCAATTTTCGGTCAGAAAGCCGACTATAGTCAGAAAAATCTCATGCCTGTATTTCAGCAGCTTATTCTAACTCTTCTTCCATGAATTTAGGGTCAAAATTATATAACACTAAACCAAAATCCAGTCCAACACAACACAGCCTCTGCACAGTTTTTTGTTTTTCCTATGCTTTTGGAAAGTCTTGCATCGGGTTTTTTTGTAGTTTTTTTGTTTTTTTTTTTAAAGATGAATTTGTTCTGATCTGCTTCGCAGGTCAGTCAAAAGTGCATCATGCCACATGCGATCAAAGGCCTACATAAACACCCAGTTCTATCAATTGTAATTTCACTACATAAATCAAGCTTGTGTGTATTACTCATTAAGTTTGTACAATTTTCGACTTTATATAATAATCCCCATGTACCCTCCCACATAGATGTTTTCACTCATGATGAATTTAAAAAAATGATCTCTACTGCAATGCATCACCTGTCTTACTCTTATCCTGTGCATTCTTAAATGGACACTTACTTCCTAAGCTTGGCTTCTGAATCCTCCTCACTGCTGAACTCAGAGGTATAAAAGTTGATGTAATTCAACCACAAATCCACGCTGAGTGGAATTGCTTTCAGGCCTCGCTCAAACACCTGCAACAATATTGAGGAAAACAGAACACAATTACCACACAGGTAACAATCTGTCCTCCTATAACCGCCTTCAGATCTGAAGCAAACAAAAAGAAAAATCGAAAGTATATGACACGGACTGACGAGGTATCGATCACACCGAACGCCAAAAATCAGGGCCATAATAAATCGGTTGCGGCACCTGACTTAGCACAGTTTACCCTTTGTTTGATGATGGCTTTCCCAGCTGTCGTTAGATTTCCCAGAGGTGCTGCGGAGGCTGTTTGGTGTGGGTGGTGTCTGTCGCAGACGTGACACACGCTCATTCACAACCAATGAGCCATCAATGCTCCTGCTGCAGTCACACTACAGGAGAAAAGTTGCAAAATCAAGTTTGCATAATTCACTCTGTACTGATCACTTACTATGTAATGAAGTCTTCTCTTTTCTACTTGAAATATACACTGAACACAAAGTTTGCGTAATAAAATACATGTCAAAATCAAATGTGAGATGGACTTCTTTTTTTTATACTCAATGATAGACAAACAATTTTGGATAAAGTAATTCTGACTGAGAACACAAATGTAAACAAATTATGATTGTTTTTTAAAATTTTTTGTAAGTTTTGTTTTGCAACTTCACAAAACCTGTAATGAGAAAGACCTGGCTGTAGATTCATGCAGCCTGCATTACATGGCACTATTCTGGACAAATGACACACATTCAGAAGCACTACATAAGGTGATTGTGTCTTGTCTTTCATTTGTAAAATGAAAGGTGTAAAAATCATTATAAAAAAAAAAAAGAAGAAGAAAAAGCAGCAACAGGAGAATAACTAGAAGAAAGCGGAAATGAAACCAAAAAAATGCTTAGGGAGAACTGATGACAATGAACAACAGTAAAAGGGACAAACACAAAAAGGTACACAACAACCACACTGAGAATAAATGTAAACATCAAACTGTCACAATATTCTGCGATTTATGAACTTAAGATCAGTGACTGAGTGAATCAAAAGCATAATATACACAAAAAAGTGGATGAAAAAAATCATGAAGAAAAGGAAAACAGAAAAAGATGACAGTTAAAGCATTATGTCGTTTGTGAAAATTTTGTTTAATAGAAATACATTAGTAAATACAAAAATACAAAAACAGGAAAGTTGAACACATGGAATTGAATATTTTCACATCTAATATCAAAATTGCTAAGTGAAAAGACATCAAATCAAATTATCAATAAGTATCAATGTTAACAGGCTCTGGATCAGCTGGTTTCCCCCCTGAAAGATGAAACCGCAATGAAGCAATCAACATTGATAGACTTTGGGAAAAAGTGCTTATGCATTAATTAAAAACAATATGACATCACTCATAAAATAATGAATCACACTGACTCATAAACTAACACCACAACAAAAAAATGTGATGTTTTTTAAAACTAAAGTTAAGCTGCATGTGATACATAAAAAAACTATTAAAAAAACACACAAAAAACCCCCCAAAAAACCGGACACAACCTGGAATAGCTGAAGTACCAACCTATCTAAGGAATTGGGGGGGGGGGGAATCTCAAGTGCTTAAAAAAATGGGGGAAAAAAAGCCATAATCAAGCCATTATCGTCAACCCAAATGATCTGTGATTAAATAGCATCAGGTACATTTGTAATCATACTGTAAGACAGGCCTTCAGTTTCTGCTGATAACCAAGCCCACACACAATCTTCTCCAAAACAGGAAAAAGAAACAAGTACTGCAGCTAATGAATCATATAAGGCTGATGCAGACATGATTGACTGCTGGCAGTTGCATGCAGGTACAATGGATTCTTACAGTTACATTTAAAATTTTAACTGCAGCTGTCATTTTGGATCATAAATCATCAGATCCTGTTCAAGAAGAAGAAAAAAAGCCATCAAATCAACCCTTCATAGGTTTATTTTCTTAAATTTGAGCAACTGCAAGTTTGAAATCTAACTGCACTGTACCTGCATATCATTTTATCCATTTTTTATAAACTGCAAAACACTGTGTGCTGCCTGTGAAATCTCTCTCACAACAATTTAACTGTATGTGTATGATTTCTCTAAACCCCGTGTCAGGTCTTGCAGACTTACTTCATTAACTCATAAATTAACATTCCTCAATGATCACTTTAGTAGAGTAACTTGTCTTAATGCTATGTCATTTGTTAACAGTCTAGTCTCTCAGATGTAATGCTTTCATGTGGTTGGCTGCTACCAATGTAGTTTTCCAGGAACATCACTTACACTGTGCAAAAGTTATGTTCAGTGTCTGCTTTAAAATAGCCACCAAATTCCAATGCTATATTTTCATATTATTCTGAATAAAGATCAGTAAATAAGGAAATAAAAACTACAACAAAAGGCATTCAAGAAATGCACAATATAAGCAATTTAACAAACACACCTTATCAGATCAGATTTTTTTTCTTTTTCAAAAGGAATTGTGAAGGCAACCAAGTTCACATTGCTATGAACATATACTGAGTGAAAAATCATTTCAATTTTTATGGTTATACAATCATTATCACTGAACTTTTTTTTTTGATACAGATGATAACCCGATAAAAAAAAAGTGTCAGAATATATCACTGTTTTTTTTCTTTTGTTTTGTTTTGTTTGTTAATCTATGTCATTTTGATTACATTAATTATACAAATTACAATCACTTGACTGACAAGAAACTGAATCACAGTGATTCTGAACTCCATTCGTTCAGATACGCTCAAAACAATGTCGCCAGACTGATGTAGTTTGTTGTTTCACAGTAACCATTTATGTAATTCCTTGCATACACTCATCTTTCATTTGTTGCTAATCACTTAATAGAAAACGGCAAGAATTTTTATTATTTTTTTATTATTATTTTTTTATTATTATTTTTTTTTTAACTACTTTATTTTAAGGACACGAACAGGCACAACAGCCAAGTGGGACTTTCTATCTGACCCCGAATGTCTGAACCCCCTTTGTTTGTTAATGCATGAAGATCAAATGCTATTATTGATCCTGTAATTCATTTCAGTATTCGGTGGGTAATGGAAACTAGAATATATCCATGGCCAGGCATAAATGATCATGCATGTTAGAGCCCACTGATACATACAAATGAATATAGGAGCTGCAGCCAAAAAACACGGAAGAAGAAAAATTCTAAGAACCACCCTACAAGGACTGGAGTGCTGGATGACAGCAAATTTTGTGTTTTTGTAATCTGAGAACATCTTACCAGTCACCATGGGAAAAATCCCTAAAGACGATCACAAAGTTTTTTTCTCTTACCTATTTATATATATATATTACATATTTTTTAAAATCATATAATAAGTTTGTCATTGTTTTTAAGGCCTGTTCACACAGTCTGAGGCACTCAAATAAGTTCTAATTCTTGCACACAATCAACACAATTTTTTTTTTTTTTTAAAACAAGTGAACCCCTGAGTAAGCACTCATTATTATGCTTAAGTATACAAAAATGTTTAACAAGTTCAAATCTGTAACAAACCAACTGAATGTGCAAGACTTACCATCCCAATGGAGTATCTATGTAAAAATCTGGGTTGTATTAACTTGTAATATAAGACTCACTTTGATAAGAAGTGCCCAAGTTTCAGACCATAGGTTCTTCTTCAGCAAGTTCAGAAACTGTGTTTAGTAGAAATGACAGTGGGGGTCAAGGTGGGACCCAAGGGAAGTTGTGAGTATTTTTCAGCAGATATAGCAAAGCTGGGCAGAGATGTAAGAACAGATTAGGTTATAGGAATTCGGAGAAAAGACTCACATAGGTCCAGACAAGAAAGCTCAAGAATGGGGGTGGAAAAAAAAAGTAGTAGAAGTGTACTGACTGTGAAAATCTCAATACATATTTTCTGAAGAAAATATACGACACCTCTCAGCAGGCTCTAACTGAAGTGATTTGTGCGTTCTACAATAAATCAAGTCAAGCAATCAAATGTCCTCACTTATTTACATACCTGCTTCGGCAGCATGAACTAAACTTGCCTGTGTGTAAGTGCAAACTTGTGAGGCCAGAGCAGGAAAGAGCTAATGAGCAAGACTTTCTATTTGAGTAAATCAAACAGTGTAAACACACCTTTAAAGCTCTTGCACTCCTGGACTCCATAAATCTGTTAGTATTATCACTACAGTAGGAATCATAAGCCAGGGTAGCATTAGTGGCCTGACTCAGTGTTCAGAAGTCCAGCCATCACATGTTTACAACGTTTACTGAATATCTCAAAATGTTGGAAACAGAATGAACTTCACAATGAATTTAATTCTGTCTGGAAACTACAAAATACCACACTAATTTTCGAATGCTCACATTAATCAAGACAAAAAGAAGGATGACAATGAGAACTAGAAGAAATTATGCCATTAAAAAGTATAGCTCAAGCTCTATAAATATCCACAACAGCTTTCAGTTTGGTATGAAAAAAATACATCTCAAAGGAATCATCTTTTCAAGACTTGTTTAAGTTATTTAGTTTTAACATGTAAACTAGAAAAAAATCTTATTTCATTCAGTTTCAATATGTGAACTAGAAAAAAAAAACATAGGGTGTAAGTATCACTGTCGAAATAGATGCAACAAATGCTATTTAAATTGAAATCAATGGATTAATCAATGGATTTACAAAGCTTCATGCAGAATCATGTTATATCTAATTGACAAAGCATTATCTTCATAATTGCAAGTAGTATGAATGAAACTTTTTTTTAATTCTGCACTAAACAGTTTCTAAGATGACAATGAATAGCTTTTATCAAGATGGGGATCAGGAGAACAAGTCTAACATCTTAACACACAACTTCTCACTACACCTTCAGCATACTAATATCAAGACAAAAAGAAAAAAAACAAAGGTACTTACTTCTGCTGCTTTGATTAGATCTCCATGTTTTTTGTGCATGTCACTGTATTTTTTCCAGTAACCATAGCAGTAGGGATAACGTTGAAAAAAGGCGTCATAGGCTTCACTGCACATTTTCTCGTTTCCCTGCAATAATTACCAAATGTCTAAGACTGGCAAAAATTAAACACAAATCAGTACATGGGATAACAAATGCTGAAATTCCATGAAGGTTTTCAAAATTTCAAACTGTTTAAAAATAAATAAATACAAAATGCCTGTTTCCAACAGGTTACTGGATTGCAAACAAAACATTGTTATATTATGTTTAATTCAAAGATCCACAAAACTAATCTCATGGAAAAACATGAGGCAAAGACTTCAGGACTCACTTGTGCTTTATCCAATAAAGGAATCATGAGGAGAAAAAAAAAGATATTAAAAAAATTGTTGAAAAGTGCTTTGTATTATATATGACACATAAGATAAGCTTGTGAGAAAAAAAAAAAAAAAAAAAAAAAAAAAAATTTAAAAAGAAAAATAGAAGAAAAAAAAAAAGGCAAGCCAGCACCCCAAGACGGTGGCACATCTGATGTCAAATGACTAAATTCAAAACTTAAAGCAACGTTGATGTTTTCTTCTTCGTATCAATGAATAGATGTGATTGAAGTGGACATAACAACGCCGTTTGAATCTTGTTTTTTGTGTGTTTTATTATATCTCGATTATTCTTTTCTTTCGGCGCTAAAGGAGACTTTGCTATCCCTTAAAGCACAAAGCAACACATAGTAGATCTCTTAATCTGCATTAACCAGTTGAGGCCTACAACGAGCTGAAAGAAACGATTGATTGAATTTTTCTTTTATGTTCATTCCAGTTAATTCAGTGTCCACTCTAGAATATTTATATGCAGTAAACAAGTCGATGGTGTAGTTAGTATTACTGTACGTTTTCTGTCCAGAATCTGTATTTCTTTCCTTTTAACTGTAAACAAGAAAAACGAGGTCATGTCTTCAAAGACAACCTACCTGCTAGCATGCCTGACTCAAGTGAGTCAAAAAGGGAATAAACGAAATACTGAAAATGCAGAACCAGACCTTTACACACAAGTAACACATTGCTAATATTCTGATCTCTCCTTATATCTGTGCTGTTTGGTGGACAAGAAAAAGATCTAATTATTCCAAAAGGTGCTCAGTTTCTCCATAACTATGAATAACAGGCAGTTTCAGTTTCTCAAGGGGATGTCACTGCAGTCAGACAAATCCATACACTACACATCTGCCAGGCAGATGCCAAACCAGCAGCATAACTCAAAGCGCCTGTCAGGCCCCAAGTGCATGCACATGTGTGTGTCTGTGTGTGTGTATTTGTGAACCTATCAGAGTGGATTTCCTTCATAGAATTTTGCCAGAGGTCAAAACTTTTGTTGTCATGGGTTTATTTTCTGTGCGCCAAGTGCGTGCTGCACACATGACCGTGGTTTATTGCCTCATCCCAATGACTAGACACTTTGATTTTCCAGTCAAACTAAGAGGCGAAAGGGTGAGGATGGGATTCAAACCCAGACCCTCACGGAAACTGCACTGGCAGATAAGCGTCTTATCCATTCTGCCATCTTCCTGATTAAGAGTTTCTCCTTAGAATACTATGTTCCAACCAACCTCTTGTTCGACATACTGCAGGAGGTATGTCCAGGCAGTGAAATCCATGGGATTGTCTTTCACAGCTCTCCAATACTTCTCCAGCTCCGTCTCTTTGCGTTTCTCCTCTTCCGTCTTGCCGTCATGGGTCTCTGTGTCATTGCTGTTATCTGTTGCTTCATTTGTGACAACTGAAAAACAAACATCCATGTTTCACACATGATTCTTTATATCCTCAGATGGATTTAGTATTACTGTAAATTTCAAACAGAAGTCTGTGACTTATCTTCAAGGCCCCCGTCTCTAAATCTTTAGTTTTGGATGTTTTGTGGAAAAAGAAACCTATCCAAAAGTCTAAATCAAGTTTATCACCCACACAAATGTAAAGCCCTCCTTAATTCCAGCTAAAACTGAGTGAACATGTCATGAAATAGTTCAATTTAATTTGATTTGAGTACTATTCTGAGACTGGGCCAAAACAGACAAAAATAGTGGTTCTTTGCTACTGCCCCATATGCCAGAGCGAAGTGAATCCATCATAAAATATTTACGCCTGCTAATCCTAAGATCTGTGTACGACCTCCTTCCCTCGAATACAAACTTGGTGAAATGGGGGAAAGCAGATGACCCTGCGTGCCCACTCTGCCATGGCAAACAAACAGTGGAATATGTCCTCAGCTCATGCAAAGCGGTGCTGAGCCAAGGACAGTACACATGGAGGCACAACCAACTGCTAAAAGAAATTGCACTTGTGGTGAGCACTGTCCAAGGAACACCGACCCCACCAGAAGTTCCAGTCGAGTTCCGCTCGGCAGAAGGTAATAAAGTCTGGCCAGGAACAGCATCCAAAGTTTCCAAAGCATGGAAACATGGGCTGCTTGATGGTGCTGAATACTGGGAATGCACAGTTGACCTACCAGAGGGGAAAAAACACCCGGAAATCATCAGCAAGAGCAGCATGAGACCTGACATGGTACTCCACTCCAAGGCAACAAAACAAGCGATCTGATTGAGCTCACTGTGCCATACGAAAGCAGAATGGAGGAAGCCCACATCTACAAGACCGAGAACTATGCCAGTCTAGCCAGCAGCCTGAGAGAATCTGGCTTCCAAGCCAAAGTCCTCGCCATAGAGATTGGTGAAAGAGGGTTTGTGGGAGCATCTGCATACAGCCTCATGAAACAGCTGTCAATTTCTGGCAGAGAGAGGACATGGGCTCTCAAGGCAATGGCAGAAGCAGCAGAAAAGAGTTCCAGCTGGATCATGTCGAGGAGGAATGAAAGTAAACTTCATAAGGATTAAATTTCCCTACTCAATGGATCAGTGGTTAAAACGTCTGCCAGAAAAAGGTGACTCAGTTCTGAAGTGGTGAACACTCTGGAGGCGTGGGTTCGAACCTGCTGAGGACCAGGAAAAAAAAAAGGCGGCAATACAAGGGCATCCAGGAGTCATGATCTGGGTGCGGCCCAGCCCCCTTGTGTGTAAGGAGTTGAGGGCAAAACACTTGACTGAGGGGGTCTTCTTTGAAGACCTTGTACTGTCCAGCTCTCCCTAGAGTTTATCACTACCACTCCAAGAACTAAATCAAATGAGAAAATGGTTATTACTAGGGGGCTCAGTGGAAAACCTCAGTGCATGCCTCCTCAGCTTTCTCTATTTCAGGTGACATTATAGTTTATACACAATCAAATGCAGAGAGGAAGAGAGAAAGACACATACGCAGGAACAGATACTAAAAGAAGTATTTTTTTGTTTTGAAGTTGTTGTTTTTTTTGTATTTTTGTTAAAGTCCATTTGGTATTATCAATGTATCAGATGTCAATTGTTGGTAGATAATTTGATATGGAGCTAAATCAGTTTCTGATTATCAAAGAGATTTTGTGCATGATTATAATTCAACGACAATACTGAAATACATATTTTGCAACAGTTGAAACTCAGTCCACTTTCAATGGGCATCATTGTCAGATGAACACCGTGTCTTGTTTCACAGTATGGTAATTGCTGTGTGTGTGTGAGTGTGAGTGTGAGTGTGTGTGTGTGTGTGTGTGTTTTGACTATTTCCACTGTGTGGATATTGGGGTATTTTACAAAATTGTCTCCTAGCTTTTTGAAAACTCTGCATGCACTACAAATTTCCTATTTGATCACTCTGTCAATGTCTGATCTCTTCCTTCTGGCTCTTGTACGTTTGTATTTAAAAGATTATAAACCCATCCCCGGACTGGATTCCACACAAGGCATTTTTATTCATGTTGTTTGTTTCTTTTTTTGGGTCATTTCTGCTTAAACTATTTTTGAATTGTCTGGCTTTTGTAAAATATGGATAGGATTAAAAAGTATGTTTTTCTTTTGTTTGATTTTGTTGTATACTAAGCGCATGTTATTCACATGCATTTTAATGTATGCAAGGATACAAGAGAGAGAGAGAGAGAGAGAGAATAGACCATTTAAGTGCCATACAAATTAGTCTTTGTACTTGCACATCAAAAGTCTCATTCATAAACCCATCACAAATTTTATTCTTGTTCAAGATGTTGCGGTTTTGTTTGTTTTTTTTGTTTTTTTTAAACCAGTTTTTTTTTTTTTAACAAACTTCACAATCACAGTATCAATATTGCACTTGCAACAATATATAATATTTGTTGTGAAGCATTCCTGAAACAGAACAGGCAAAAGAGAGCGAGCATATGCGCACATGTGAGCACGCTATCAGTATTGGTCTGTGCAACGAGTGAGAGAATCAAGATCAAATAAAAAGAAAAGCTCTTACACAGTTACAGTTATATCATCCCCAACCACTTCATGACCTGTGGCACTAACTTAAATAAGGCTGCCACCAGAGATCTCCACTGCTGCTTATCTAAGTTATCTAATTCTGTCAGCTACTTCTCCCTTGTTTACTGTATTGTAGGGCCATTCTCCTTCAGTTTTTCAACCATTCTGTGTCATGTCTCCTTTGGTTTCCTTGGTATCAAAGGGATACTTTCTAAAATGCATCTGGCGCCATTCTACGGATATGTCCAATTCAGCACAATCTCCTTTGCTTGATATCAGCGGAGGATCAATAGATCTGTTAGAAGTATTATTACTCAAGGATAAAGATTTTAGGTAGTGCCTAGTTTCCAATCTGTCCTACTCTACACGAACATGTTTTTGAGTATGAACAGCAGTGTAGACATGGTGTTGAGCAAAACACATGATCTATCTAAAAGGTGTGACATTATGAATCAGAATGAGAGGCGAGGACATGGCAGAGGGTCAGATCATGGGTGCATCCATGGAAAAGTGGGGTAGCAGTGTTTAGGTTTGGTTCAGGACATAATGGGTCATTTATCTAGTTCACCATAAAATCAATGGGTCAGTTTCAAAATTAATTGGTCAGGAAAACAACAACTAATTCCCGACCCGACACTTCAACCCACACCCACAAAATCTGTAACTGAATTTGTACTTTGTCCATAACACCTGCTGGTTAGGTTTAAACTTTAGGTTTTGTGTCAGTCATCAGTCACTGACTGAGGCATCCAATTTTGAAACAACCCATCTGTGTGGCAGCCAGGTGGTCACTTGATTCATTAACTTTTTTGTGTGAAATAGGTCATGCTAAAAGTAAAAGGCATTCCTTTGTATTAACTGGACATTTACTTTCCAGAACAGTCAGCATAAACCAGTGTTTCAACATTACAGAATAAAGTTTAGAAATTATGTTGTTTTTCCTTGTTCATCATGACAGATCAAACATTAGATGATTAGTAATATAGTACTACAGTCTCTGCATACCGTTACTCACACACACACACAAAATTATAATAAAAATGGATACTTAAATTTGCACCTATCCAGAAACCTGCTTTTTTTTTTTTTCTTTAAAAATTTTTTTTTTTAACACATAATATCAATGTTAGTATTGTTACATACACACAACAAAATGTGCCTAACGACACACAATGCATACATGATACATTCTAACATATGTACACAGCAGTTGCCTTCCACACACACACACACACATAAATGCACACAAACACAGAGCTACAGGCATGCACACACACAAACACACATGTGTGCGCAAGCGATCAAACATACAAACACACAGACACATTCATACACATGCATGTGTATGTGTACACACATATGTATATATATATATGTATACACGATAGTCAAGCACACCACACATTAAGAAATGGACCTGCCACAATTAAACATATTGCTGAAAGAAGGTGGCGAGTTTTGAGACCAGGTTTGAAAGAGGTGAGGATGTCAGAATGTCGGACGTTATCAATTAAGCCTGTTCCACTTCGTTGGTAAATGAAAAGAAAATGATCTGTGTCTGTAGGTCTTACATATGACATGAGGTAATCTGAGAAATCGCATCAAGGGGAAGAATGGAGTTGTTGAGACAGAGTATCGTCTGACATGAGATATCCTGAGAAGTTGAGTATCAGACGAAGAAGGGAGCTGGTGGGACAGAGTATAGATTCGGAGTTCAGAAAGATTCTCTGTGCCAAACCTGTTGACTGCAGAAGATGTCAGAGTGGATAGCTTATAGTCCTATTCAATCAGAAATAGGCAACCAGGGGAAAGACTGAAGGAGAGGAGAAAGTGGACAAATTTAGAAATTCTGCAAATATTACCATTTTACATACCAACACTAAGTTTCGGTTATGTTAAGGACTGCAGAGCAACAACATTAAGGACTGGCGTTTTGTTTGTTTGTTTTTTAACTGCAAAAGTGCAATGGATTGTTTAGCAGGAAAATCAGAGAAATCCTCAAAAGCCATTTTAGCACAACCAATTTACAAAAAGTTAATGTGTAAACTATAAAGTGACCGACTGGCTGCCACATCGATGGGTCATTTCAAAATTGCATTCGTCAATGACCGATGACTGACACGAAAGCTGGGGGAGGAAGGAAAGATAAGTGGGGTTGGGGCTGGGGGTGACTTTAAACCCATTCTGACAAAGCATGTCTAAAATTCTAGTGAAAAGGTCACAATAGTTGAACAAAATATTTATTTGGGCAAAATATCTACAATGCTTCCCCTCAAGACGGAATGCCTTGTGTTCACTAAGCGTGGACGGTCACTCCGTCAGTCACACAGAAGAGCGGAGGGGAAGAAATTCTTTCTTTGCTTTGCAAATTATATACATCTTAAAAATAAAACACATATTAAATCAGTCACTGGGCATTAAAAGTGCTAATACTGCAATCAGCGAATTACTTTATTCTTACGGTTATTACATGATACAAAATAAACTTCGTCATTAGTACATACCAGACACTATGGAACAGAAACATTCACTAACAGCAAAAACTGCTGAGAGGCTGTCTCTATTAACACGATACTGTTGCAGAACACTGCGGAAAAAGCAATAACTTTTATTCGCATTTGACAGAGCGGATATTTATTTTAAATGAGCAATGTTAGCATTTTAACACCATATGATGAACCAGGCGAGATTACCTCGATTACTGTTCGCGATCGACGTGCCATTCTCTGGATCAGCCATGATGCATACAATCTGAACACGAACGATAACTCTAAAGTATAACGTTTGTTTCCAACCAAGCCATGCAGGCCCCAAGTTCCAACTCCGTTCAGATTATGATATGCAAGTTAAACAACAACAACAACAGAAAACTAAACAAAAATGAAACAAAAATGAAGTATGTGTTTCCTTTCATTTGTACCGTGTAGCTTTTTAATGAAAAAAAGAAGTCTACATCTTCCTCTTCCCGTGCCTGTCCGGCCAGTTCAGCATCTCTCCCCCCACCCCTCTCTCTCTGCGGTTCTCTCTTCTCTCATTCTACTTTAATTATCCTGTATTATGAATGTCAAATTATCATTCATGTATGCATGATTTATTATGCAGATGCTGTTTTGATATGTATATCAAGTATAACGGTATATATATATATATATATATATATATCAGTGATAATCATTAAGTTATTAGATTTGCTTCTGCTCCTTTCTTTTGTCTTTCCCCTTCGTGGCCTGGATGGAAAAAATGTCTTGGTTAGCATATTGTATACCCTAACACTCAGTGAAAATAAAACCGACTGATTTATTCAGTTCTCTCTCTCTCTCTCTCTCTCTCTCTCTCTCACTCGTGATCTCCGCTTGAGAGTTATTTCACATAAGTATTTGTCATTCTGTTCGGTGTTGATGGCACCGTACGTGACTCTACTGCTGCTGATATTATAGAGGTTTTAAATCAAGAGAGACATCATTGCCTCAATTTCGATTGTTGGCTGGAAAATCAGTTGCATTTGCATCAGGAGTTATGGCGTCATCTGCAAACTTTGTTCAAGTTATCACTTACCCCTTGTTCACGCAAAGAGATCGATCCGGCGGAGGCTCCCTCTCTCTGTGAGAGTCTAAATTCGCATTAGGCCTATGTTGCTTACTACTACTCGTGATAGCATCAGGATTATTGAAGTGAATTTTCCGGCAGAAAATATTGTCGAGACAGAAACAACAACATTAACAACTACAACAACAAAATTACCACCAACTGACAACTTGACAAAACTCAGTGATTACGGTCAAGGTTAGCAATGTCAAAAACTTCAGTTAAAATGAACTGTAAATTAAACAGTTCAATTTTGGGAAAAGTCTAAATAATTTAACGCAAAAACTGATAAGACAATACTGAACAAGAGAGGCAAGGCCTTCAAAACTCACTTGTGATACACTTAAAAAAAAAAAATTAATCGTTAAAATGTGTTCTGTATTTGTTATTATAAAGCTTCGCGTTTAAAAAAAGGAAAAGAAAAAGAAAAAAAGTCCTAAGCAGATTCAAACCCCGCGTGTTCGGGTGAGAAGAAACTGCCTTATCCATTACACTATCGTGGCTCCTTAACTGACATTCTAAAATTTAACATTTGAACATACTTTTTTAAAGGGTGATAAATCAATTGCGGTATTCACAGTGAGAAAGCTGTTTAAATCATATTATTCTGGTGTGTCTTGGGCATTAAAAAAATCTTTAAGGGCAATAAAAAATTCTTTTTAATGGCTATCGCCGCAATCACACTGCAACATTTAGCCGTTTTCACTAGATCTAGATAGATGTACAAGTTTAGTTACACCCGCCGGGAATGTAGTACGACACGGTCGATTCAATTTCTCTTTTATGTTCATTCTAGTTTTATAGTTTTAAAGTTGATATGAAAATTTAGTATTTTGTTAAACTAATAACATGTAGAGCCAAGTACAAGTACTTCTAAACGTCGTAAGAAGTGAAAAGACTTCATTTTGAGAAAAGTCAAGACTGGAAATTTTTTCGTTTCATCGTGATCAGTTCAAGGGTATTAACTCGCATGGTTTACAATTTTTAACTGTGAATTCCGACTGATTCTGTGGATATTTTTATGGAGGTTTGGCGCATAATCCAGTAAGTGATGAGGCGTTCACAAATCTTTCTCTGAAATAATATTTAACAGTCTCCTTCTCCAACTTTCCATCACATGTTATTGTGTATTGTCCATTGAATATAGGATTGAACGGGCAGGTCAACAACTTGAAACAAAATGGCGTCGTTCGCGTTCGCAAAGAATATGAGCACGCGCTTTGAATGTGCATAAATATGTGTACGCAATTTATTTTTGCCCATGACCTTCAGGGCTCAGCCAATAGATCTACTCGTCGTATTGATTTTAGTATTTTCCGAAAACGACCACTACAGTTGGGCGAATGTACATAGTGAAAGCCCTGTACACTGAGAGTAAAACACACAAGCTTTTTATGTATTGGGTATAATTTCAAAATGTAATGTTTCAGATGAGAAAGACCAGTTTAAAGCAAATTAAGTCCCCTAGCATGAATTACAGAGTAATTTCCCTTCTTTACTATCTGCACCAAAATGTTTGCAAATAAATAAAACTTCCAAGCTTAGCAAAAGAAGTTCCTGTTTGAACAAAAAATGATAATAATGACTGCTTTTGTTGGTGTGTCGAATATCAGATCAAAGTACCAAGTTCTGAGAATACAAAAAATATAAATATAACAGTAAATGCAGTTTGCATATAATTAGGCTTCATTTTTTTGTGTGTGCCCATCCCAGAGGTGCAGTGTTGTTTTAAACAAGATGACTGGAAAGAACTGAATCTTTCCTATTTTTATGCCTAATTTGGTGTCAACTGACAACGTATTTGCAGAGAAAATTTCAATGTTAAAGTTTACCACAGACACACACACACACACACACACACACACAGACAACCAAACACCGGGTTAAAACATACACTCTCTTTGTTTACACAAGTGAGTCAAAAATGCTTACTGGTCTTACTTTGACGTTTTTCGTATGACGTGTTGCAGTTCCCTAGTACACCCAGTCTTAAAAGTGACTAAAATGCGTAGCGCCCTCCGTCAGCAACGTTCTTTCTTTCATTCAATTCCATGATCCACCATTCATGACGCTTGTGGGCACAGCCAGCCGATTGCAACGTGCACTCAAAAGTGGTATCGCTACTATTATTACCGCTACAACTTGGCATACCATATTTCACACTATTTCAGTCGTGACAGTCTTGTACTTCAGGCGGACCCGGCATAAAGGTTCGATGCCTGCCATGATAACAGTGGTATCACTGCCAGCAGTAGTCTGCTTGGTTGCCGGTGTACCCGGTTGCCCGGTATCAAGTCGTGGTAACTTTATCATCATGGCTGACCAGGCTCTTTGTCTACCATTCTTGGTCTGTCTGTCTGTCTCTCTCTCATGTATGCCCTTCAATGCCAGTTATGATTTTGAGTGAAACCTCGAAACACTCAGGCCAGATGCAACGTTGCATCGATTCAGATCGGGGTGATCTCTAGTACTATATATGTTTTAGAATGACTTTATATAGGACTGAGGCATCTGCAGTACTTCTGAATATTTAGTTGATCAATGTTGACGATTGAGCTGCACTTGTAAATAAGTATTTCTGCTGATCACTGAAGCAAATTTTCTCGTACAAATGTTGGATATTATTTTTAACACTGTCCGTTGTTTTCTGAATACCGTATGGCGACAGTGATTTGAACAATATAGTATATATGAAACTGTCCAAGAACTCTGCAATCTGTAACTAAAATCAAATTTTCATTCTTTATAATCTTGCCGGCTTTCTTTTTACTGCGTGATGTAGGTATACACGAGACGTCAGTCCAGTGTCTGTCCGTTTATCCGATGAAAGCCGCCACATGATCTTGATTTATAGTCTCATCCTAATGACTAGCCGCACGCAGACCACCACATTAAGTCAAACGGAAAGTGAAAATCCCGATCCCTGTGTCTCATCCAAAACACAATTCGAGTATTTTCCAGTTCTGACTTATGGTTGGCTGCCCCTTTCTCCGATAAATTAAAAGTTAATGAGATCAGTTTCAGTTTCAGTTTCAGTAGCTCAAGGAGGCATCACTGCGTTCGGACAAATCCATATACGCTACACCACATCTGCCAAGCAGATGCCTGACCAGCACCGTAACCCAACGCGCTTAGTCAGGCCTTGAGGAAAAAAAAAGAAAAAAAGGTGAATAAATAATAGATAAGCTTACACAAATAAATAAATAAATAATAAATATAATGTAAAAAAAAAAGAAAAAAAAAGAAAAAAAAAGGTAGTAGTAATAATAATTAAAAAAAAAAGAAAAGAAAAAAGACAACAATGATGATAAATAAGCAAATAGATGTAAAACATGAAGACACACATTCACATATACACCCACACATGCATAACAGATATGCACCGAACATGCAGTTTCACAGATATGAAAGCACAGTCAAATACATATAAATGTACATGAGCTCCAACACACACACACACAACACACATTACCCTGCACCTCCTCTACCCCCCTCCTCCACACACTCATTTCTAGTCTACGTATCGCAGATTCCACGGCACACACACAAATACACACACACACACACACACACACACACACACAACACACACAGAGATGAACACTTACTTGTACAAGCACACACACATATGCCCATATCTCCACACACATATATACAAAGATATATATATATATATATATATATATATATATATATATATATATATATATATATATATATACGTTCCAATATCCTGTTGCTCCCACAGTGTAGGCATGCATACACTCACATACCTCATCCTCTACCCCACCTCCCCCTGCACCCCCACCTCCCCCTCACACACACACACACACACACACACACACACACACACACACACACACACACGCACGTGCACAGAACTCTACTGACACTTGTGTACACTTACACTCTCGCGCATGCACAAACGCACTCAAAAATACAGACCCACACATGCACACAAACACACACATACACACACGCACAGAGGCTGCCACTGATTGGCCGCAAGAGGGATGGGAAAAGATCTCTGATGCCAAGAACGTGGCGTCTAGTGTGTTGCTCAGTCTATTGTATTTGGAAAGGCCCACAGAGACTCTGTTCCGTTTTGAAGAAATTTGCGCAATGTTGGTTTGGAAATGATGCCGATATTTGTTTGATTTGCAAAGCATCGTGCTCTACCTTTCATGTTAGACTTACGGCCACTCCCTCTCTCTGCTTTTATTTCTTTGAGGCGATCGATGGTGTGATGGCCTTGTACCTGTTCTTTTTGATATTCTTTGACTTTTCTGCGGATTTCCGATTTTCCTAGATGTAGGCCGCTCGTTGGTGTTGCGTCAGCTCGCTCATTTCCCTTAACACCTGCATGTCCCGGGCAGTATGACCATGTGAGTTTTTTTTTTAATCTGAAAGTTGCGCATTGCCTTATGCCACTCTGGGCTTCCCATTCCGTTTTCATTTTTCTGTATGAGGTTCATTGAGTCTGTTAGAATCATGGCATGTTGGTTTCCGGGTGTATGGATGGACGATAGCCACTGGAGGGCATGTGTCACAGCTTCAACTTCCATCGTTAGGCTGGAGGTTGTGACTTTGTAGGCAGCATTCTCTTCCCTAACTGTTTTTCCATTTTGTTTCGCAGTGAATCCCCAACCGGATTGGTCTTTGGTGACTGAGCCATCTGTGTATATGATGATGTCCTCTTCTTTACTGATTTCCTCTGTGAGTAGCTTCACTTCCGCATCAGTTTTGCCCTCTGGCCATTCCCGACAATGTCTTCCTAGAGTGGGTGAAATGGCTGTGTTGAATAGATGGTTGAGGTTTTCGGGATTTTTCTCCCATTCTTTTGTTTCTTTCAGGTCTTGTAGTCGGCATACTAGCTGGATTGTGTCTTCTGCTTGCCCCATCCATGATCTTCCTCGTCCTAGGCGGCTGCCTTTTGGTTCTTTGCAGTGGGTTTTGAGGGTTTTCTAATGCTTTGAAGTAGGTCTTGACCTGTTCTAACTTGTTTCTGGCCTGCACTGAAGGAAGGTCAAGCAGGTATCGCATGGTTTCTGTGGGCGTGTCTTTTGTTGTTCCAAGGATCAGCCTCATAGCTTCATTTTGAACTCTTTCTAATTTTAGGAGGTTGCTTTGAGACGGTGTTGTTAGCCCAAGTCCGTAGTCGATCACACTGAGGACGAGTGATTGGTATAGCAGGAAGAGGTGGCGTTGTTCAATACCTTTGGTTGCCATTGCTTTTAAGACTGAAAGGCCCTTTTTGCATTTGAGAACAGTATTTCCCGTATGTTTTCTGAAGGTCAGCATCCTGTCGAAGTGTATTCCTAGGTAGCGTAGGCATTCAGTTTTCTCGATCTGAATCCCATCGAGTGACACAGAAGGTGGTGATTTGCTCGCGGTTCTGTTGTTGAGGGTGCACAGCAACGTTTGGGCTTTCGCTGGATTGATGGAAGATCCTGTGTCTTTGCACCATTGAGCAATATTGTTTAGTTGTTTCTGGACGGCTTTAGTTCTTTCCTGAGCATCTTTCGAAGTTTTGAAGACCAGGCCATCATCCGCAAGAGTAAGCACCCGAGCTATTCCATTGTTGTTTAAGTCTGCAAGGCCCTTCGTGTAGACATTGTAGAGGACAGAAGAAAGCGGAGACCCTTGTGGCAGTCCCATGGATAGTTTAGAAGGTGCAGACATCCAATCTCCGAGGCGTAGGACGAAGGTTCTTTCCTGAAGCGCTGCTGCTATCCATCTTGTCAGTGTCAAACTTACTCCATACCTTAGTAGCAGCTCCATGAGGTGCGCAAACTGGACCTTATTGTAGGCATCTTCAAGATCGATTGCTACTGCTAGTGTTTCTTCTTTTCTGAGATGAAACGTTAATGAATATCAGTATATAGTCTCAACACTCATTGCCGGTGTGAATATGCATGCGTGTGCCAAAAAGAATCAGTGAACGCGTACGCGTGTACATCACCTTGAAGTGAATGCACAAGAATCCGATGAGAAGATGTGTCTGGAAGTACTTTAGTGCTTTGACATTTGTGTGCAGGTGAAAGAGAATTCCGGACACGCGATCCTAGAAAAGCACGCTTGTTTTGTGTGCTGGAGATTGGCTTTTGAGTCTTGTTCATTATGTTGACCTAAATTCTAAGTTATTCAATGAAAGTATGCTTCTCGTGTGTGTGTGTGTGTGTGTGTGTGTGTGTGTGTGTGTGTGTGTGTGCGTGCGTGCGTGCGTGTTTTCTCTGCTTTGTTGATAGTTTCATCTAATATGATAAGTGGATTTGAGAGAAGCAAGCGAGCGAGCGAGTGAGCGAGAGAGAGAGAGAGAGAGAGAGAGAGAGAGAGAGAGAGAGAGAGAGAGAGAGAGAGAGAGAGAGCGACGGACGGACAGATAGGCAGACAGACTGACAGCAAACGTCAAAGTAACAATTAAAAATATTTAAGGCGACATATTCAAAGAGTTAAAAGATTCAGAGTTTATTCCCCACGTTTACATATCTCTGTGTATGACATCTCTCAGACCATGCGCACGAAAACAACACACTGTAAAGCACACAAGATGGTAAGTGTTACGGGAGGTAGAGGCGTCAGGTGAGGGAGGAGAGGGAAGGGGGGCTTCTGTAACTATCACTGATGAACTGTCTTTGTAACCACACAAAATTACAGATAAAATTTACATGGACAGAAAAAAAAGGTAAACCAGCATCAACATTTATACAGAGAAATAATTTACATTTGTAACCTGGCAACGAGGTGCTATGGAGATCAAGCCGTCACATCATCTCATATGCCAATGCATAATAACCATATGAACAGCACACATACTGGAAGAATGCACACGCGCGTGCGCACGTATGCAGGCACAAATATATGTACGTTTCTGGACAGTGTTTCAAGCCACACAATTACTTTCTGAAAGAGCTCACAAATACCACAGTATCAATTAAAAAGACTATGGTTTATGAATACTACAGTATCCATTCAATAAATACAATTATTATAGATATCACAGAATCAATACGAACAAACCTACCCAGTAATGTAGTATCCATTACAAAAGATCATAATTACCATTACCAAAGACGAAAGAGAATACAATAAAAAAGATTACTTCCTCCACCTTTAAAGTAAGTGTCCTGAATTGTGCAGGACATTTTGACAACGTCCATGAATATTCCGGAATCGACATTTAATATCCATGAAATACTCTGAATGTAACTGAATATCAGGATAGCATCGTCTTGATCTGTTTAATGGCAAACAAGACAAGAACTTGCACATATGTCTGTTACAAGACTGGATAGTGTAAAGGCATGCAGAAATAACGAGATTACATCAGTGGTCAGTCAAACGCAGGTGTAAAATTCTCTCGTTTCTTATCACAGGCCTTTTTCTAACCAAGACTGAACAGTCTACTGTGAATGAATGCATCAAAAATGAAACTATTCCCCATTTACCAATGACTGCAGTAATTTGCATACCAACTTCTAACATCCCCAGTATCTGTTTATCTAGATGACCGTGATATGTTAAAATGTACATAAATAGTGTTACTATACAAAAGTCAAATATGCACTTCAACAAATTGAATACTTAAGAGTTTTTGAAAACTACTGTCATGGTAAATATACAAAATGTCTACACTTGACCAAGCAATTTAATGATTTGACCATGACGACTGAATAACATACAGACATACATTGCTTGCGTATTTCGACAAAATCCGTCTGTCGACACTTGTGACTCTTCAAACGAATATGTGAAGACTTAGGTTGGCGGAGAATCGCACTTACCACGATGGTTTCAGTGGACACACAGCTAAATTGATTCGCGGTTCCTTCATATTCCTAATAATCCAGCTAAACAGGCACCAAGACCGCAAAAAATATACCCAAATTGCACAATATTCAACACCTCCACATGGAGAACAGACCCAACAAATACAACCAAACAAAACGTGTTCCCGAAGCAGTGACCTGAAAGAATCAACCTCAGACTGGCAAGAAATGGTACCCCTGCAAGAGATGGTACTAGCACCGCGTCCTTTAGTCATTTCTTCACAAATGGGATATATATATATATATATATATATTTTTTTTTTTTAATTATTTTTTTTGATAAAGATTTAGAAACAAACAAACAAACACAAATCTGGTGACATGGCTTAAGATCATTGGACAGACAGACACCGTTATTGTACAAGCACTTAAGAAAAGGTGTATGTTCTAAAATTCAGAAAGCAACAGCGTGAATTTTCGACTCCAGCTTATAGATGTGGAACATAGAAAGTTGGAAAAGGACGCAGGACGATGCTGTTTGTACTGGGGTTGATTAAAAGAAATTCTCGGCCTGACCTAGAAGCAATTACATTAACTGTAAAACACGAGAACAATTATAAACTAAAATATCTAAGGTTATTCACATAGGAACCTTCGATGTTAGGTCGCCAGGACGCCACATACTAGAGGAGACCGTGCATTAATGCTGAGTCACTTTTATGGTTTTCAGTTAGTTTTGATTTAATATAATTCAAGTACGGGAATCTCTGTTCTAGAGCCGCATAGAAATAAACATCCTGAACATGTTCTGTACAAACACACGCATGCACCCACATGCGTGCGCACACAAACATGTCGTGGGTGAGCGAAGCAAAAATTGGTCAGTACTTTTGCATCATAAAGTGGTAAACTGTTCGAGCCATGATTTAAGATTACTTTCTTATGATTATCTCAGTTCGACGCACTACAATAGAAAAGAAGTGGAATGAAGCTACAAATCCGTCATATCACTTGAATTAAAAGGCAGTATCATTCAATGCTGCGACTGAAAATTGAAAGATGGATTTAGGAACTATTGAAATATTTTGCTGATAACCTTTTCAGGAAATATATCCTTATGTAAAATACACGTGACATACATTACTCAGTAATGAATTAAATCTATACCAACTCATGCACTCACACGAAAACAAGAGCACGTTCGCATGCACGCACGTGCGCACCCCACTCCCTTTTCCCATTTATACACTATCAGAAGGCTACATGGTTGAGGGAAAGGGAGGAGAGGGGAAGAGAAGAATGGGATCCGCGGTAGCTCAGCCCCGGATGAGAGTGAGGAATTCCTCGCGGGTCTTGGGGTCGTCGCGGAGCACTCCCAGCATGGTGCTGGTGACTGTCCTGCTGTTCAGTTTCTGTACGCCTCGCATCACCATGCACATGTGGCTGCACACATTGCCCGTCACCACATCTTACACCATATCGTCATCCACTGGTTACTTATAACAGGCACATCGTAATCAACCATTTCCGTGTGTTTCGTTACTCATCAACCGGTTCAACGCATATTATTGTCTTCAACATTTTATGCATCTTACATTGCATTGTCATGATAGAGTTCACACGTCTTACACAACATTGTCATCGACCATTCCCACTGTTATCAACCTGTCGTCAAACGTTCACATGTTTTACACTATTTGTCATAAAACTGCACCACATCGTCATCAACCGCTCATTTGTCTTATACCACATCGTCATCAACCGCTCATATGTATTATACCACATGGTCAACCGTTCATATGTCTTATACCACAATGCTGAATTGCACACTTCAACCTGAGCAGTACTTTAAGGGGAAAAGTGTCCGGACTGAATAATTGACTGAACTGGCCAGTTTGTCAAGAAGTCACACAAACAAGAAACGAACAAATACACGAACAGCGAAAGAAGGAGCAAACAAACCAAACTTGAATCAGCCAGAAAGTAAAGCTTCTGACATGTTGTGCATATCTTCGCAATCATAGGATAAAAATAAAGCGAAAAAAAAAAAATTAAACGATAGAACGACCACCCTCCCCCCAAAAAAAACAACAACAAAACAAACAAAAACAAAACAAACAACAACAACAAAAAAACAACAAAAACAAACCCCAAACAAAAAACAACAACAAAAACAAACATATAAACAACCCCCTCCCCCCCCCCCACACACAAACCCCACCCACACACCCAAAATCGGACGAATATAATTTATTCATAATGTAATAAATACTTCATCGAGCGAACGGATATACAAACACATAAAGGTACGTGTTTTGAAACTTTATAATATTTACAATTTTTCATTCAGCCAAGCAGAAAAATCCTACAAACGCGTAATATTCAAATCATTTACATGGATAAACAAATGATATATTATTATTTTTTCTTTTTTTCTTTTTTTTTTCTTTCTTTTTTTACTATTGGGATTGGCGCTCAACCAAATGCAGGGTTGTATGGGTAATGGTGCGTAAGGGACAGCCGGTGGACATGCTGACTGCATAATTAAAAGTGAACGGTTAACTGTGTCCTGGTTTTATGCTCTTAGTTTCATGTTACACATACGGTACTTTCGGTGTGTGTTCAACAAGAACGGCAGATGGCCAAGTGGAATTGATATATACAATGCCTTTGGATAAGTGGATCTTAATATCGGTTATCTTGAAATCTTGCTTAGTTTATGATGAACGTTCTTGATGCTTGCTGTAGGTGTTTTATATTTCATTACTGTGCTTTTATATGTCCGAGAAATTAAGAATATATGTTACGAGTCTTGTGTTCTGACAACTGAATTTCCACTGGCCTAACGGACAGATTGTATTGTATTGTAATGTATTGTATTGTATTGTTTTGCATGGCTGATAGAATGTAATTTGATTTTGTGCACCAAAGCTCATTTATCAATCATCTGGCAAGAACAGAAAAAGGAAAAGATTACAAAAAAAGAACACTACCACAACAAAAAACCAGGGGGTGGGGGGAAGGGTTGGTGCAGGAGGAGTAAACAAACCCCTAACCACAAAATGCATGTAAGTCAATAAATAATCCAACGCATTATTCGCCATGTGTATACCACAAATCGATAATAAATTTGTTTCTGCAGGGTTGACCAGGACAAACACGTTCCAATCGATTATGTCTGTTTTCCCACTTTGAATGGTGGTCTCTTGCTGTTACGTCAAAATAGTTGATTCTCCTGAATTTTTTTAATGTTCAATATAAAACAACAAAAGAACGGATTACAACTCTATTCCTTTGTGAGGTTTATGTCGGAAACGCACCAGGTCGGCTTTATTATATTCATGAACTGTTCACCTTCCTCGTCAATACAGCTTTACTAAAAGAGAGACCTCGAAGAGGGCAATTTGATATTTTTGGTGGGGCATCGACATCTTTGACTGTAACATCAGAGAGAGGGAAACAGAGACACAGAGAGAGCGAAAGAGAGAGAGAGAGAGAGAGAGAGAGAGAGAGAGAGAGAGAGAGCGGACATAGAGAGAGGGAGAGAGAGAGGGGGGTGGGTGAGAATTAGTATACTGTATTTTCTCTCTAAAACACTACAACATGCCACGTAAGACAATGAAAGATCATGAATGTCGGCATGAACATGTACAAGGCATTCTTCATGTGGTCGACCCAATCGACCCAAAATGCCCAGAGTAATGTCAAAATACTTACGACGCTTCAATGACCACAGCAACGCCAAGAGGTTGGATAGCCTCTAGTAGGGCCACTGCGATTTGCTTCGTCAGTCGTTCTTGTACTGCACACACACACACACACACACACACACACATACAGCCGTGTGAACGTTCTCGTGGAAACATGCGCTGCATTTTTTCGCTTAAAAGAAGATATTTCATAGCTCACCAGTTTAAACAGTACATACATGAACCGCCTCTCTCCCTGTCTCTCTCTGTCTCTTACATATCATCACAAAACGATTCAAAGTAGAGTAAACAATGAATCAAAACAATTGAAAAATAAACAAGGCATGTGTTAATGTATGCCCACATACTCTTCGAGGAAGATGGATTTGTGTGTGAAAAGTTGTACCACATGCGCGCTTGCTTGCTTGCTTTCAACACTTATCAGTCAAAGCAAACTCTGAAACCTTTCAGGAAATGTTTGTTTTGAACTTTGAAGATGACAATACATACCTTGAAGTCTTCTGCTGAACACTTCAACGATCCTGTAATAAACACAAAGAGGTACACTTTATTTAAGAAAAAAATTAAAAAGTAATGAGAATCACGTATGATAAACTTACACAAGTAGGTCACACACATAGTATATAAAATGTCAATATGCGGAAACAGGCATCTTATGAGATAAGTAGCAGTGACACACATGAAAGACACACGCGCACTCTTTTTGCCTTCCAGCCATTCTGTAGGGCTGTCAAGATTTCTGTTGTTTCTTCAAACATCCGGTCCTTGGAAGTGATGTTAACGACACGAGTGGTTAAAAGATAAACAGCAAAGGGGTCGAAGATAATTCTTTCTCCAAAACAGGAAGAGACGGAACTGTACTTTATTGACAGAAATGACACGAAAACGAAGCAAAGCTTAGAAAGGAAATTTTCACTGCAGAAAATACGACCAGACTGACCATGGAGAGAGAAAGGACATGGCGAAAAACAAACGAACTTTACAAAGAACAGTCAAACTTACACCGATTTCATTTGTCTTTTGTGAGTGAAGGGGGGCCTATCAGGCAAGACAGGAACACACACAAACACACACACACACACTCATATATATATATATATATATATATATATATATATATATATATATATATATATATCTTGTCCTATGAAGAGAGTTTCCCGACGTTTCGGGCCTATATTGTAACAGTTTGTTGGTAAGTCCAAAATTCATTTTATTATTCCAAATGAGTTTGGTTGTAATGAAATACAGTTTATGTATACTGTTTTTTCGCTCATAGTGCTGTACCCGTTTGATGACAGGCACGGTTCAAAGAAACTAGTTATCCCTAAGGCTCACCCAGGTAATATTGATTGGTGCGTGGGCTTTTCAGTTCTTGTTTCCATTTTCGCCAACTCCTCTTGGACCACTAATCGGGTACAGATTAACAAAGAAAAAGGAGTGTACGTCTTTTGACCATTACCAGTGGAATCCCCATAATCGATATTCTCACATGTAATGATATCAAAAGGCCCACCTTGTTATTTTGATCCAACGGTTTCGTCACCTGTAAGCTGTTCGTAAGCATGTGAATACAAAGGCTGCCAGATATAGCTTTTTGCCGGCGATTTGTCATTTTTCCTCTGACGAACATATTGAACTGAAATCATAGGAATCAATACACCAGCCGTCACGTCACCCAGACCATCCTACCGGCACGAGCCACGTAGCTGGTCAGTTTCCGGTGGGAGAGAGGGTGGTGAATAACCGGCGCGTGGGTGGCTGCACGGAGGGCACCATTCGCCTAACTGTCCTTGTACCCGCCTAATGGTTTTTATTGACGGTGTCTAAATCGGTCCCGACGATGTGAGGGGAGAGGAAGCGATGACGGTGTAGGGTTGGGCACACACAACCGTGACAGCACTGATGCGCCGCTTTGATGCTCTGCTGTAACCTTCTGGCCAACCGTCATGGGACATGTCTGGCCCAGGTGAATGCTCTTTCTCTCTCTGTGTGCTGACAATGTTAGTTTTACTGTTACTCATCATGTCGATACTGCTGTTAATACTCCAAAAATATACCTACTTAGAGTAATAGGCACCACCTGAAATCTTTATCCGTGAGTTGTTCCTCCAGTGAGATCAAGCAAAGAAGATGGCGCTAGATAGGACCTTCACTGGAATGGCACCAAATGCATTTCAGAGAAAAGCACTTCGCTGGACACCAGAGTGTGAATAAAACTATGGGAGACATGGCGCAAACTGGTTGAAAAAGAACTGGAGGAGAATGGCTATACAGGATACATAGAGTGAGCTAGTTACCTTTACCTATTATTGATTTTTATTGTGTCTAAAGTCAGACAATATCACTGTCTGATACGGGCACAACTACCCCTTGTCCTACACCTCTGTTTCCCGCATATGCCGTGCACGAACATCCCAACCATACCTACATAGCCATATCCATAGATTACATCAATACTATAGATAGAAAGCACACCTTTAAAATTTGAAATTATAAGGTAAAATAAAACAATAAAATTTACAAATCATATGACAAACAAAATATTAGAATAAAGTATTTTATTTGACCAGATTAATAGAAACAAAGCAAAACCAACAACCATTTTATTTTGATTTTTTTTTCAAATTTGCTCATCACACACACATGCTTCTCTCTCTCTCTCTCTCTCTCTCTCTCCACACACACACACACACACACACACACACACACACACACACACACACACACACACACAAGACTCCTGGTTTGCCATACCATTTCCATGTAATCGTGGCAAAATTTCGGTTTGGGACTTAAAACGATAACATGACCAAACTCAATATGTTTCAGATCAGTTATAAAAGATCGTCATTGCGGAAACAGATTTGAACCATCTTTATTTGAGAGGAGGTGATTCATTAAATAAAATAAACGTGAAACGTTAAATGGCTGGAATCCGTCATTGCTAGTTTATGTTCTTTTGTTTTATCTAGTTTGTTAATGTCACGCACTGTTGGGTTGCACTGTCTGAACCACTTGGACTAAATGGGATGAACAGATTTCCCCCTTGTTCTCTGCTCTATCATTGAAGCTCACGGCTTAAAGTTGGTTTTCGCTCAGAAGATCTCAAATCCCTGGGTTTGCTCTTAAACTCTGCTTCAAGGCAAGGAGACCCCCCCCCCCGACCCCCGCACCCCCTCCCCCCGACCCCCCTTAACAACAACAATAAACTCGTATCGTAGGTCCGATGGTTTTGCCGATAGGGGCAGAAAAATCTGCATTGTCTTCTTCCTCCTCAACGGGACAGAGAACAGCTCACCAGGAAGAAAACACATCGACAGACATGCATTGAAGCTTTACTTAACGAGCTTTTGCTTTTGCTGATGAGCAGCCATTGATTTTCCACGTGCCACTTGTTCTATCGTGATGAACAGGTAGCCACCTCGTGAACCCGTGCCCTCCCGGTAAGCTATTGATGACGGATTTCATCAGACGGGGGACCGGGCTTTGCAAAACAGACTGCCCACGGTGCGACAAGTGAACACAATCTGCTCAAAATTAAAAGACTCTTGTGAGCGAAAAAACCCGGTTTCTGCTCCTCGACGCTTCGCTTCTATTTGCTGTGCAGTGTATTCAAGCGCGCGCGCGCGCGCGCGCGCGCACACACACACACACACACACACACACACACACACACACACATTCACACACACACACACACACATACACACACACACACAAAGCAATATGAAGCCAAACGCTTGCCATCTACGACAACTGACACACTCATTGACCCATAGCAGATGACACATTTACTTTCTTATTCTCCAGCGACTGATCCAAACCGCGCATTAATACATTGCGCACTAGAGCCTACATCATGCCATTTCAAAAATCAAATTGAAGCCCTCTCTCAATTAATAATCCAAAACAATTACAAAACCAAATCTATATAATATTCACTGTCCGATCATTTGTATTGTGCCTGCATATACTTAGAAAAGTAAGAATCTTATTCATATTGTATTATAATCCTTCGTCAGCTTTAGGATTTAAACTGACGCAAAGATTACGTCATTTTAGTCATTCGTCACATATTCCTAACTTCTAATTATTTATAATTATGTGATCGCTTGCCGGAACATTAAAATCGCACTAGTATAGTTGGTGTTTGGATAAAAATGGATAAGGTATTTACGTGAGCATATCACAGTTAGTGGATCAAAGCGAGATATTGCACACCGCGCACGCACACATTAGGGGCCCATACGTCCAAACCTCAAAACAACATACAGACAATGCATATACATTTTTACTTTTCTGGGGCTGGCCGTGACCTTTTATGTAACTTTTATTTTGAGCACTATGTGTATTGGAATGTTTTCTCTGGTACAGCTTTGCTATATCATCATTATTTTTATTTATTTAATTTTTTTTTTTACACATAATCTGCTTTATTTTTTACACATGCTAAAACGTAGGCTACGTGCTTGTGTGTGATGATGATGACGATAACGATAGTATGGACACTTAAACAGCGCCTATCCTAATTCAGAGACCGAGCCAAGTCATTTGCACTGCAGGCTGCCTACCTGATGGGTCGAGCCGACTGAGCTGCCTTTATGCACTAACCATTCGTTTCCCGTGTCATTTAATCAGGCTTGGCCCACACACACACACACAGACATGTAACCTTTTACGTGTATGGCTTTTTCCCCTGTGATGTAGGTAGCCATACTGTGTTTTCGGGAAAGAGTATGCTGGGTATGTTCCTGTTTCTAAAGCCAGCTGAACGCTAACATGGATTCCAGGATCTTTAACGTACATATTTTATCTTCCACATGCGTATACACAAGAAGGGGGTTCAGGCACAAGCAGGTCTACACATACGTTGACTTGTGTGTGTGTGTGTGTGTGTGTGTGTGTGTGTGTGTGTGTGTGTGTGTGTGTGTGTGTGTGTGTGAATACTTACCTGGCTAGTTTGCTGAGTCCCAAAATTCGTTTGTTAGGCAGGTAACCTATGGACACCTGAAAAATAAACATGCATCAATTATCAAACTTAAAAATTCCAGCGTGAATTCTGCGCAGACAGAAGAAGACTTGCATACAATGGAATAGCTTTTGTATCCTGCTGACAGAGACTTCTATCGATCGATCATGGAAATGCTCAAAGGCAAAGCAACATGACTTTTTGTCTTGTAAATCTGTCTACTCCGGTTCATAACCTGTTGTTATTTGGCACAAAGAAGGGAGGACGGTTCTAACCTTGCCCATGAAAGGCACGAGATGATGCTCGCACAGAGAGAACATCTCAATGTCCTTCACGATCACCATCTCGTCGTGGTCCTCATCGAACACGGCGTCGTTGAGAACATCTGCAACAGAGCCAACGCAACGATCAGCTGTACATACCTGCATGGACTTTACTTCATTCAACCCAAAGACACGAGGGGAAGAGAGAACAGAAATTGACGAAGGTCGAGAAAAGAAAAGAAAAAAAAGAGGAGACGACAAAAAAATAAACAAACTATAAATTTGCCAAAGAGAAAAGAGGAGACAATCAGAAAATACAACAGAAGAAACTCTGAAATATGCTGAAATAAATGACAATTTTTCGATGATGTCTTTTCGAAGAGCATTTCTATTCAAACCTCCCGTCCAGGCCTACGAACGCACTACTTTCTATTCAAATACTCTGCACTTCGATTGCACACAACCGCTATCCCACATACCATCATTTAAGTGGAGAGAAAGTAACGTTCCTATTTCTGGCTACGAAGTCATGGCCTCTTCTTTCCTAAAAGGATGACCTACGATCTGGTCTGTCCGCCCCCTGTCTCGTGTGTGTGTGTGTGTGTGTGTGTGTGTGTGTGTGTGTGTGTGCGCGCGTGTTTGTGTGTCTGTCTATGTGAGTGTGGACTGAAAACACTTCAGGCAGTTCATAGCACGGAACAAAACTGGGTTTTGGCTTGACTGATACGTGTGGGGGTGGGTTGGGGCCGTTGTAGGAGCAATGATGATAAGATGATAAAAGTGAATGAAAATCCGTTTCTTCAGATGTTATTTTTTAGAACATACTGAAGAGGCAGGCAGGAATCGCACTGTCAGAAGACCATCTGCATACAATTTCAGAGGGATTTTTGCGACCAGTCTTGGCCAGAGCAGGTTCGTGCCTTCTTGCTATTCATTGACGCAACAGACCGTGCTACAGCCTTCCGCTTTTACACCACTAATCAATATCCCATCAGAAGCATCGAGCTCTGCCGAGAGAAAAAAACTTCAAGCTTCCACTCCGTTTGCTCTGTGCAGCATTCATCGGTGATTTCTCCAACTGGTTTTACTTCTCACAGCTTTCGTTTACCTACGGGCATGTGTGGTTTAATACGCTGAGTATAAATATTTTACGCTTGTACAATGAAAATGAAAACGTACAGATATGAAAGCACAACAAGGAACTGTTGGTCCACGCACGCAGCAAAACAAGGTATGGCTGCACGTCACAAGCCGAGTAGTGCCTGTCTCCGCCAAACTGAGCCAAACAATGCCTATCACCGCGAAAGCCGAGTAAGGCCTATCTCCGCCAAAGCCGAACAGTGCCTATTTCCGCCAAAAGCCAAACAGTGCCTATCTCCGCCAAAGCCGAACAGTTATAGAAATTGCTCATTTCCCCCCCGAATACACCCCCAACTGTTTTCGAATAATAGTAGTTATGATTAGTATTGATAACCTCAAACACACCTGTATGATATTCTCGAGATATCATACCAACTGTTTGGAAAACTTTTTGCGTGAATTCAAACAATCTGAATACAGCTCTAAAACAAAATATAAATGTTTCGTCCTTTGTCCATAACCAATATTCTCACAAATCTTGCGTAATTT
>NC_134879.1:36245460-36280460 GCF_041734735.1 Babylonia areolata
ATTTGCACATTGATTTCCTTACTTATGCTGGATATAAATCAACAATAAACGAATTAGTTAAAAAGTATAATATTAATGTGGATAGCAACAGACACACAAATAATTCGCTCTGCTTCAAACACTTGTTTTCTGTTTCTAAAGGCTCAAGACCATATTATGATGTGTTGATTGAAAATAATATGAAACCAAAATGTTGTAATAAATGGGACTTAAAGCTTTTGAAGCATCATAACTGGAAATCTTGTTTTATGCATGCACACAAGATAGTTGATATTAAACTGAAATGGTTTCAGCTGAAAATTATACATAGATGTTTATGTACAAAAATTATTTTAAAAGAGATTGGTGTTACTGATAACAACAACTGTAGTTTTTGTAGAGAACACAAAGACAGTATTGATCATGCTTTTTGGAAGTGTAATTATGTGCAAATGTCTTGGAACGCTTTAACAGATTTGATAAAAGAGAGATGTGTAAACGCGGGAAATTTAAAGTTAACAGAATCACTTATGTTATTTGGATATGATGTGACAATAACAACTGATGCTGTTTTGTGTTTTATAATATTGTTAGCAAAATATTACTTATATTTATGTAAAATTGAAAACAACTTTCCACAAATATCAGTTTTTATTAACAAATTAAAAACTCGATATAGAATTGAAGAATATAATGCATATATCAACTTTAACTGTGCCACTTTCTATGCCAGGTGGCTGCCTTACAAATTATTGATCACAAATAATTAATAACCTGTTCATGATTAATAAAAATTAACTACCCATATTTATTTTCTTTTTATTGATATTCGCGTGTGATGTTCATTTACTTTGAACATACTCTAAGATACTTGACAGTTTGTATTCCTTGACAGTTTGTGTAAGATTTAAGAAATGTACGATACTGTTCCACGATGATAACCAACCTATGTACAATCCAGCTGCTTGGCTGTTTCTGTCTGTAAGTCTGTTTATACATGTTTTTTTCTGTTTTTTGTTGTTGTTGTTTGTTTTGTTTGTTTGTTTTCTGTTTCTTTCTCTATCTATATAAAAAAAAATGTCTATTAAGATGTTGTTCTTGTAAAATGTCACCTTATCAAAATGGAATTTAAAAAAATGTTTAAAAAGAAAGAAAGAAAAAAGAAAGAAAGAAAAAAAAAGAATATTGAAATGATCAAAGAGTGCATCAGTCTTTGAGCTCTTGCAATGTTCTTGCAGCTCCAAATTAATGGTCTTTAGTTTTATCAGTGCTGGTGTGGTTCATGCAGTCCTGGACGATATTTCCAGGCTTTGAACCCGGGTCTTTTACCATCACTTTCAGGTACTTAAGATGGTGGACTGTTTCCACTTTCTCGCCATTGTCTCTGATTTCAGGGCTGATGCCGTTGATGTTGATGTCCATCAGCTTGGTTTTCTATGCATCGATGTCCATGCCGAAGGCTACAGACGTGTTGTCTTGGCGTTCCCCCAATCTTGTTAACTTCTCTTTATTCCATCCGGGCCGTCGTCGGCAAAACTTAAGTTGGTGATTGTTCTGCCTCCGATGCTGGATGTTCCTTCGTGATCTTCTAAGTGCTGGATCTTCTCTGGTGTGTGGTCTCATGACAACCTAATACTGATGGACGCTGGCAGATGAGCGTGAGAGTGACTGTGTTTGGGGAATAAGGATAAACGACGTGAGGGCAATGTCACTGAAACGGCACGGTCGGTAAGAGAGAAAAGTGAAAAAAGGAAGAAAAAAATCGTAAATAAAAAAGAACCTTTTCAGAATTAGGCAGAAACAGAGATCAGCTGGACGTACCTGTCTCACATTGGTCAACAGCACACCGGAGCCACAGACGTGAATATTCAAACAGCTCCAAAGTATAGAGGAAGCATTCTCATGTCTCACCTAATCTGAATTCGTCCCAGATGACAGCAACGACCCTAAATCATTAAATAAACGCACCTTAGCCGCGTATATATAATCCAGCAACCTGACACTTGAGCTTTCAACTCTAAGACTTCAACCAGAGCCAGTGAACACTTCTTCGAAGCGACAGAAATCCGAAAATTCTGTTGGCTGTAATTCCTTACAGAACCAGATGTCTGGGTAAACGTAAAAGACACATGTATGGGGAATGTACTAAGTGAAATTTCATTCAGGACACCACAGTCATGATGATATAAAACGAACAACCACTGTTGACGTTTACAACTACTTTTATTTTTTTTATTGCTAAACTTAACAACAATCACCATATATCGAGCTACACAACTGGACATGTTATTTTAGAAACATTCTTGTAAAGATAAAAACAAATCACCACACACAACCACGCCTGTATGAAAAAAGTGTGACATGCTGAACTGGTCGTCAGATGTGTTTAACGAAAACAGTTTGATCACACAGATAGATTCACACATACATATATACTGGTTGTGAAGTATCTAGTCACAATTCATCAAAACACGCTAAAAAAAGAAAAGAAAAAAAAAAGGCCAACAAAAATATATCGATGGATCTTCAGAACATAATCTTCGTGAATTTAAGTTTTCAAAGTATACATAAATTGACTATTATTATTATCAGTCGCATTTCAGATCAAATGCCGTCTTAAGCATCTGTAGCCTGGCATATTTCCAAGAAATGGGTGTGTAAAAAGAGACAAAGGTTCGAATTCCACCTTTCAAGAGTTGGTTACAGAAATTTTGTTTATATGATGGACACGGACAGAGATTTCGATATACCATAATTCGAAGAAAAACAAAACAAGATTTATATGCAATAATGCAATTTTTTTTTAATTATTAGACTATCTTATCTATTAATGTTTATGGCATGTCTTTGATTACATAGTCTTCGCATTTTCAAACATAAAATTTAACAGGAGATACTGGATTTACAGACCAATGCTCGTAGTACAGTGCACGAAACTGTACGTGTTTAGCGCGCGACAATTAGTTACAAACAACAACAAAACACTCCGGAAAAGCAAGCCATCTACGCCATCTTTGAATATATACATTCCTGACAACAGAAACCATATCTCCTGTATTCATTATTAACATTACTGGCAAATATCTTTCCATCTTCAGTAATTAATTTCTCACCCACAGAGGTAACTAGATGACAGACAGCAAAGTCAGAACAACAGATGTTAGACCAACGGAAAAAAAAGCTTCCACTTCTTAACGACGAAGACTTTAAGCAACAATCACCCACACTTCGTAAGCAAAATGTATTTTGTATTTGTATTTTGTATTTCTTTTTATCACAACAGATTTCTCTGTGTGAAATTCGGGCTGCTGTCCCCAGGGAGAGCGCGTCGCTATACTATAGCGCCACCCATATATATATTTTTTTGGGGTATTTTTCCTGCGTGCAGTTTTATTTGTTTTTCCTATTTACGTGGATTTTTCTACAGAATTTTGCCAGGAACAACCCTTTTGTTGCCGTGGGTTCTTTTACGTGCGCTAAGTGCGTGCTGCACACACGGAACATCGGTTTATCGTCTCATCCGAATGACTAGCGTCCAGACCACCACTCAAGGTCTAGTGGAAGGGGAGAAAATATCGGCGGCTGAGCCGTGATTCGAACCAGCGCGCTCAGATTCTCTCGCTTCCTAGGCGGACGCGTTACTTCTAGGCCATCACTCCACTTGAAACCAACCCTGTATGAATGTATGAACCAACCCTGACACATTGCCCAAAATATATTCAAGATCTGTGGCTCGAAAGATTTTACTAACTGCAGAAAAGAATGCTAATAAAATTATGATATAGTATTATTTACCAGGCCATGGTTCATAATTATGGTCCACAAGTTCCTTACATTCGAAAAACAAAACAAAAACAAACCCGAGTAAATGTTCTGAAAGGCTCAAAACCGGCACAATTAAAGGATACAGTATTCGTGACAGAAAAGACAAAGAACACTTCAAACGAAATCCCTGCATATAATCTTAGATACAAATACATTGTAGTCCAATGTGGAAAGTCTAAGTTACGCCAGGTGCGTCGAGGCTAGCAGTCCACCTCGTGTGCGTAGTTACACACTTTGAGTTCCCAGTCAAACTTTGTGCCGTCTGGGCACTTCATGCGGAGTGCCCGCATACCTTCGGACTGGGCAGGCACACACAGGTTGAAGTGTTGGCACGAGTCCTCGTCGCCCCAGATACCCAGTCCGTATTCGCTACAGTCCAGAGAACCTGCAAGACAGGGAGTTATAGTCACATATTGATATCGGTGAAGCTGGGCTGCCGGAAGTATAGTCAAACTGCTCACATTCAATTCGCCAACCGAGGAATACAGATGACTAAAACTTGTATATTTCACCAAATCGAGAACACGAATACGTTGTAGTTACAAACGCACGCACGCACGCACGCACGCACACACACACACACACACACACACACACACACACACAGACAAAAGGGAAAAAAGGAGGATTCTATCGAATACTTTGATAAAGAGATTTTTCTCTCATCTCTGATGATGGCTGGGAGCAGAATTGACAATTGACAAAGGAACAGCTATAAAAATTTCAAAATATAATGATAATCAAGAAGCAACAAGTCAGATGTTCTCTTTCAGTTCTGCTAACTGTTAATGATTTTCCTGCCTTCTGTTGAATTATAAAAAAGATGAATATCGTGGACAGAAAACAACCTGACTAGTAGACCATGCCTTTCAGTCACCTTCATACATACGATGTCTTCATAAACTTAAGACTGTATGTGTGCTGTTGTTCTTTGGAAAAAGTAAAACTATCTCTTATCAACCATTTGGATTTTTTTTTACATCAAAAGTCACTTTCAAGCCGTTTAGGCACTTAGTCATCAAAACCCGTTTGACTATGCATTATGAATTTGACACTATTGCAAGACAAGGGTTTCCAAAACTCAAAGAGTTTTCGGAGTGATGAGACTGACTGAACTTTCAGTTTTCTGGAAAAAACAACAACAACAAAAAAACCCAACCTTGGATCAAAGTCATGAGGTCAAGGAAAAGCACTTACAAGTTGTTTTTTTTTTACATACAGTCTTGAACGAAGGGATGGCTTTTAAAGCTAATACACATATCCATCCCACATGAATAGGAGTTAAGTTCATATGGCTTGATCATTTCGTCCATCTGTATCTTTAAATGTTCTTACCTTCCTCGGGTTCCTGGTAGTAGTCGTCCCAGGAGTCGTGAGACATCGACGATTCGTCCTTCCACCACTCTGAGCCATCGCTGTCACTCCCGTGGTCTTCATCTTCGTCATCTTCATCTGTATCATCTTCATGACTCGTTCCCTCATCACTTCCGCCCCAATACTCGTTACCATGTTTACCTCCCTCATTTTCATCATGCTCAGCAGCACCATCTGTCCAAGATGAATGGCGATTCACATGATCTGAGCTGGAGGACTTTGGAGACCAACCATGGTTATTAGAGCCGTGAGAACCAGAGTTCCTGCTTGTTGATGAATGCTTGCCGCTGCTGGACATTCGGTTGCCTGACCTGCTCCCTTGTTTAGTAGAAGAACCATGCCCACGAGAAATGCTGTGACCTCCAGAGGAACTGACGGATGAATCATGACCTGAACGTCCATGACCGCGAGACCTTTGCTGTGAGGTTCCTGACCCATGGGCGCCTGATATTCCAGGTCTTCCGCGACTCTTCTTAGCACTGGTGTGTCCTTTTTGCACGGTCAGTGCCCCCGATGCCGATACACCGGGGCTGGTGGCGCCCGAGAAGAGGTCGTAGACGGTGCGTAGTATGGGGAACTTGGGTCCGCCACAGTGACCCCTGAAGTCGTCCATTTCCAAGGACCACAAGAAGGCTCCAGCAAGGTCCATCTTCAGGATGATCTTGGTCTGAGAGATGTACAACAGCTTCATTTGTTGACACGTCTTTTTATGATCATGATCACACACACACACACACACACACACACACACACACGAGCGCGCGCGCATGCATTACATACAGGCACGCAAAGCACATAAGCAGGCAAGCATGCACACACACACACACACACACACACACACACACACACACACACACACACACACGTGGGCGAGCGATCGCGCACATAATACAATTAGTCTCATGTCTCACAGAGACTCCCACAACCCACTTTTGCTAAGTGTTATGGATACTTATATGATGCCTGTTATTAGTCAGATACCAAACTCGCTGTACAAACACGGAATCATTTTCACAACATGCTGCCTACCTGGGCAGAGCCGACTGACGGCTGCCATTTGCCGCTCATCATTCGTTTCCTGTGTCATTCAAACAGGTTTCAGTCACACACACACACACACAAAATGACACACACACACATACATAATACAGACATATCATTTTACCTCTCTCTCTCTCTCTCTCTCTCTCTCTCACTCATTCGCTCGCTCGCTTCCTATATCCATGGCGATACCTTGAGCGCAGTACTGTCGGGAGAGTCAAACCCTATCCAGTCTTCTTGCCCATGGGCGTAGGGAACCCTCTGATCCATAATCCACTCCACTTTCCACTTGTCGTCAATCACTTTCTCGCAGATCTGCAGAGAGAAAAGCAAGCTACGAATCTAAAGGGGACAACGACGACAGCAACAACAATGACGATGGTGGTGATGATGATGATAGTGACGATGGCCATCGTCCTGATATAACATCAATAGTAGATCGGACTGTGACGTCCATGAGGAATCAGAAGAAAAATGGACGATGACAATGCAAACCCAATTCACCCACAATAACACAGGGACAAACTCGGTAGTCTTTTTTTGGTTGTTGTCTAACTGCAAAAAAGAAATCATAGCTTTCATGCAAAGAGCGAGTACAGTTTTTCTTTGCTTTGAGAGAGAGAGAGAGAGAGAGAGAGAGAGAGAGAGAGAGACAGACAGACAGACAGACAGACAGACAGACAGACAGAAAAACATAAATACTGAGAGAGTGAGAGAGCGAGAGACAGACAGAGACAGACAGAGACCTCCTCACCTCATAAAAGGCAAGGATTCCTGATTCGCCGCTGTACTTGCCCTTGGTGTTGCCCCCTTCGGCAGACTCTCGAATGCCATGTTTAGCTGGGTCGGTGAGCTTCCAGCCCATGCCGAAGGCAGGCAGACCCACAATCAGCTTGGACTTGGGCACACCTTTGTTGAGCCAGTAGTCAATGGACCACAGCTGTCAACAGTCACATACATGGCACAGTTTGAGAAGCAGGGATTGAGAGAACCACTTGTCAAAAGAACGAAGGTAATCGCTCATCGAGCACATTTACAACGAAATCCGGGATTCGAGAGGACGCGGGGTGGAATAATCAAATAAATATGCACACACACACACACACACACACACACACACACACACACAGAAGGAGCAAGAGAATGAGAGAGAGAGAGAGATAGAGAGAGAGAGAGATGTGGAGTACAGACAGGATGGGATGGGTACAAGTTAGGAGGTCCAGGAGGGAGGAGGAATTTTGTTTAATGTCATGTCACACATGTATTTATGAATACATTTGAGTATTATCGGTTAGAAGGGGTGGGAGATGTGAATGAATGGAGAGTTGGGGGAAACTGGGCAAATGAGGGTGAAGTGTGGGTGAAATTTGAAAAAAAAAATCTAAATACAATTACAGGAAATTACTTAAAGGACTTCGTAAAAGAGAAGTCGTTAAACTGACAAGCGAAACAACTGATAATGAATGTAAAAAGTCAAAAACATCAACATTCTCAGTCACTTGTGAAGACACACTTTCGTGTGTCAAGCTACAGTCAAAATTTATATGCTCAATTGTCAGGTTCCACCAAAAAAAAGGTGAGCAAGGCTGGTCGAAAATAAGCGATTTTCACTTGCTTGCAAGCAATCATTTGTTTTTTGACCGGATTGATAGGGGTTTTGAGGTCACATGAATGATAAAAAATTATTTGTTTTTTGACCGGATGGATAGGGGTTTTGAGGTCACATGTATGATCAACCAATTGATCTCTTTCCAACCGCCGTGGCGAAGCCCTTAGCGTCGCGGACTGAAGGTTAGTAGGACGCGGGTTCGATTCTCAGCGGAGACGGGTTTTTTCGGCCCGCAGCCGTCTCCTACCCAGTGTTTAGTGTGCTATGGGCTTAAATGGGAAGACTGGCACCACACAGTCGAGTATCATCCACTTCACAGATCGCTCGGGCCTGGTAAATGCCGGGGTATCATTTAAAAACAAGAAAGGCAAAGGCCTTCAAGACTTACTTGTGATACACACTTAAAGAAAAAAAACTTATAAAAATTAAAAATTAGTTTGTTGAAATTTGTTCTCTATTCATCATTATAATTATATAAAGCTTCGCGTTAAAAACAACAACAAAAAACACGAAAAAAAAGCCGGCTTCAATGCTGATTCGAACCACGGATGTTTGGGCCAAGAATGAGTGGTTTTATCCACTGTGCTAACGCGGGTTCAATGCTGATGTTCCAAATTTTTTTTTTCATATAAAAGAACATCGGCAGTGGCAGCGAAGTGATAACGCCGTTTCAATCATGTTATTTTCGTATCTCTCGGGCATTTGAAAAATTCTTTCAAGTCCGAGGAAAAGGAGACGTTCCTATCACCTCAAAAACACTGCAATGTATGTCCGTTATTATAGATCATCATATACACAGATGGCTCAGTCACCAAAGACCAATCCGGTTGGGGATTCACTGCGAAACAAAATGGAAAAACTGTTAGGGAAGAGAATGCTGCCTACAAAGTCACAACCTCCAGCCTAACGATGGAAGTTTCAGATTAAAAAACTCACATGGTCATACTGCCCGGGACATGCAGGTGTTAAGGGAAATGAGCGAGCTGACAGACTTGCTGGTAACGCAACACCAACGAGCGGCCTACATCTAGGAAAATCGGAAATCCTCAGAAAAGTCAAAGAATATCAAAAAGAACAGGTACAAGGCCATCACACCATCGATCGCCTCAAAGAAATAAAAGCAGAGAGAGGGAGTGGCCGTAAGTCTAACATGAAAGGTAGAGCACGATGCTTTGCAAATCAAACAAATATCGGCATCATTTCCAAACCAACATTGCGCAAATTTCTTCAAAACGGAACAGAGTCTCTGTGGGCTTTTCCAAATACAATAGACTGAGCAACACACTAGACGCCACGTTCTTGGCATCAGAGATCTTTTCCCATCCCTCTTGCGGCCAATCAGTGGCAGCCTCTGTGCGTGTGTGTATGTGTGTGTTTGTGTGTATGTGTGGGTCTGTGTTTTTGAGTGCGTTTGTGCATGCGTCATGTGTAAGTGTACACAAGTGTCAGGAGAGTTCTGTGCATGTGTGTGTGTGTTTGTGTGTGTGTGTGTGTGGGGGTGGGGGTTGGGGGGGGGAGATATGGGCGTGTGTGAGTGTGCTTGTACAAGTAAGCGTTCATCTCTGTGTGTGTGTGTGTGCGTGCGTGTGCGTGTTTGTGTGTGTGTGTGTGTGTGTGTGTGTGTGTGCCGTGGAAGCTGCGATACATAGACTAGAAATGAGTGTGTGGAGGAGGGGGTAGAGGAGGTGCAGGGTAATTTGTGGTGTGTGTGTGTGTGTGTGTGTGTGTGTGTGTGTGTGTCTGTGTGTGTTGGAGCTCATGTACGTTTATATGTATTTGACTGTGCTTTCATATCTGTGAAACTGCGTTTTGGGGGCATATCTGTTATGCATGTGTGGGTGTATGTGTGAATGAGTGTCTTCATGTTTTATATTTATTTGCTTATTTATCATCATTGTTGTCTTATTTATTTATTTATTTATTTATTATTATTATTATTATTATTATTATTTTATCATTATTTTCATTACTACTACCTTTTTTTATAACATTATTATTATTTATTTATGTAAGCTTATCTATATATATTTTTTTTTCTCAAGGCCTGACTAAGCGCGTTGGGTTACGCTGCTGGTCAGGCATCTGCTTGGCAGATGTGGTGTAGCGTATATGGATTTGTCCGAACGCAGTGACGCCTCCTTGAGCTACTGAAACTGAAACTGATAGATCTGCAGAGATCGGTGTTGGACTCATTGAGAAACTACGATACTATCCATTCAATTTCTATTTTCTATTCATTCTAGTTAATTCAGTATCAACTTCAAAGCATTCATTTGCAATAAACACGTCGATGATTAAATTTAAGAAATTCTTTCAATTCGGTGGTAATGGAGACGTTGCCATCGCGTCAGGCTTTGCAACATGTTTTGTCAAGATCTCGGCACTGACCAGTGTCGTGTAAACGACACTGATCTAAACTCAGTGAACTGGTTGATTCAAATTTTCTTTTCTATTCATTCTAGTTAATCCAGTGTCCACATTAGAATATCCATATGCAGTAAACACAACAATAATGTAGTTAGTGTCACTGTACGTGTTCCGTCCAGAATGGGTATTTCTTTGCTTTTAATTGCGAACAAGAAAAACGAGGTAATGGCGTCTTCTCACCAGACAATTGAGCAGCTGCAAAGGGGTAACAGCGGTTTTCGGAATCCGGAACGAACAACAACGAAATAAACTGTTAATGATTCGGAAATACAGCTAAATTCGGGATACGAACAATCTATTATTGGTATGACTGTGAAGATTTTTTTCCCACTATGATTAAGCCAATTTTGGTATTGGCAGGCAAAGTATTTCCTGAGAAAATGGCAATGTTAAAGTTTACCACACACACACTTGAACACCAGGTTATAACATGGACTCACTTTGTTAACACAAGTGAGTCAAAAACTTGGAAGCGTCGAGTACAGCCTTGTCACGTAGTCCCAAACCTAAAAGGGACCTCCATATCATCATCCACCTTCAGCATCGGCATTTGAAAAACTGTCCCAAGTTCTGTGGCCTTTCATGCCCTGCTCTCAGGGTGACCTCAGTCTCGACCCCCCTCCACTTCCATGCTTAGGGTGAGTCCTGTCAAGGTCTTCGGCGTCAGCAATTTCATGGGGGACACACGTTGGAGGGGCGTGGTGATGGTCATCACTCTATGGGAGACGCTAACTCAGTCTACGACTAAGTAATCATTATATTGTCGTCAGCGGGGGATTGAGCATGTGAAGTGACTTGGCAGCAGTGCAGGGTCTTTTCAGGTGTGTGACCTTCTAGCGACCTAACCTCGATAAGTCCTAGTGGACTGCCGACGCTGGAGCTGCTACAGAGACAAACCTGGGTGACGTGTGCATGGGGAACTCAGAATGAGCGGCTATGGAGTAATGCCACTGAAACGATGCAGAGAAGGCGGGGCTGAACCCCCCCCCAAAAAAAAAAACAACAACAAACCCCAAAACAAAACAAAAAACAAAACAAAAACAACAACAACAAAAACAAAACAAAACAAACAAACAACAACAAAAAAACCCGGGAGAACGAGCTCTGTAGCCTGAAAAATAAGATAAACAAGAATAATAACGTGTCTTATCAAACGTATCAACGTGAATTGAAAACATACGCTTTTGACAGGGAGGGCGATGGAGTGGTAGATGGAGAAACACAGAGAGCGTGAGAGAGAACAAACGAACGAACGAAGCAAATAACAAACGAAATTTTATTTCAAGAGAGTAATGGAAAAAGCATAGTGTACTTGCTTACATCTGGCAGTCTGAGCAAGAAAATTAATGAGGAAAAAACAAGTGAAAACCAAAACATTCACAACAGCAAGAGAGAGAGAGGGCGGGAGGGAGGGAGGGGCGACCATCCGACGTACAGAAAGAAAGCGACAAACTGTTTTTGTTGACTGCACAAAGATCACAGTCACGGATTTTACCACCAAATGTGTGACTCACAAAGATCACAGTCACGGATTTTACCACCAAATGTGTGACTCAGAACAGACGGTTTCAGGTCGCTGGTCTCTTTGGGCTATACTATTTCATGACACGGAATTTAAAAGAGTGAGAGAGAGGGGAAGGAGAGAGAGAGAGGGGTGGGTGGAGAAGAGAGAGAGGGGGAGGGGAGAAAGAGAGAGATTCAAGATTCAAGATTCAAAAACTTTATTACTCAAGGATAAAGATTTTAGGCATCGCCCAGTCTTCCAATCTGTCCTTGTGACAACAATAACAACATTAACGATAACGACACAAAAATAATAATTTTGTTAACACTGCTACATCTACTGCTACTACAACGAAGAATGATCACCATCATCATCATTAACATCGTAAAAAGTAATAAAACGAACGCATTAATACATTCATATCCATACACATGCACACACTCTCTCCACCCAACACACACACACACACACATGCACACACATACTTATGCACATACAGAGACATGACCGAAGTGAGAAACATATAGCGGACACAAAGAAAACAGAGAAGCACAACTTTACCATTGCACATATACAAAAGTGATTAATTTGCTGATGCAGATGTTACAGGTAATAACATCCAATTTACAGGCGAACAAGTAAAAACATTAAAACACAATGGTAGAAATAAAAATAAATTCATTGCATGTAGGTATAGATACAAACTTCACGGAAAAAGCATGATTTTTGTCTTTTTTAGCTGGTTATTAAAAAAGAAAATTTTTTTTGGGGCCTATTGTTTGTGGAGCAGAAGTTCTCGTATGCTTGATGAGAGAGAGAGAGAGAGAGAGAGAGAGAGAGAGAGAGAGAGAGAGAACGAAAATTTATTTTACGAGGGTAGAGGAGAAAGCACAAAGTACTTGTTTACATCCGGCCCTCAGGGCAAGAATAATAATTGCGAGAAAAAAAGGAGAGTGAAAGAGAGAGAGAGAGAGAGAGAGAGAGAGAGAGAGAGAGGGGGGGAGGGAGGGAGGGAGAGAGAGAGAGAGAGAGAGAGAGAGAGAGAGAGAGAGAGAGAGAGAAAATGAATGGATGAATGAATTTTATATCTGAAGGTCATAAAAAAAAGAAAAAAAAAGCAACAATGCTTTTTCATCCAGCCCTCAAAAGGGGGAAATCAGGAAATAAAAGAGAGAAAAAACGAAAAGAAAACAAGAGAGGCAAGGCCTTCAAGACTCACTTGTGATACACTTAAAAAAAATCTAATCGTTAAAATGTGTTCTGTATTTGTTATTATAAAGCTTCAGGTAAAACAAAAATATAAGTCCTAACCAGATTCGAACCCCGCGTGTTCGGGTGAGGAGAAACTGTCTTACCCATTACACTATCGTGGCTCCCGTTAACTGACGTTCTAAAATTTGATATTTAAACATACTTTTTTAAAGGGCGATAAATCGATTGCGGTATTCGAGTGAGAACGCTGTTTAAATCATATTATTCTGGTGTATCTTGGGCATTCAAAGAATCTTTAAGGGTAATAAAAAATTCTTTTTAAGTCCGCGGTAAAGGAGACGTGGCTATCGCCACAATCACACTGCAACATTTAGCCGTTTTTTTCTAGATCTTGACAGATGTACAAGTTTAGTTACACCCGCCGGGAATGTAGTACGACGGTCGATCGATTCAATTTCTCTTTTATGTTCATTCCAGTTTTATAGTTTTAAAGTTGATATGAAAATTTAGTATTTTGTTAAACTAATAACATGTAGAGCCAAGTACAAGTACTTGTAAACGTCGTATGAAGTGAAAAGGACTTCATTTTGAGAAAAGTCAAGACTGGAAATTTTTTCGTTTCATCAATTCAAGGGTATTAACTCGCATGGTTTACAATTTTTAACTGTGAATTCCGACTGATTCTGTGGATATTTTTATGGCAGTTTGGGACATAATCCAGTAAGTGATGAGGCGTTCACAAATCTTTCTCTGAATAAATATTTAACGGTCTCCTTCTCCAACTTTCCATCACATGTTATCGTGTATTGTCCATTGAATATAGGATTGAACGGGCAGGTCAACAACTTGAAACAAAATGGCGTCGTTCGCGTTCGCGAAGAATATGAGCACGCGCTTTGAATGTGTATAAATATGTGTACGCAATTTATTTTTGCCCATGACCTTCAGGGCTCAGCCAACAGATCTATAAAGTCCACTCGTCGTATTGATTTTAGTATTTTCCGAAAAAGACCACTTGGTGAAAGCCCTGTACACAGAGTAAAACACACAAGCTTTTTATGTATTGAGTATAATTTCAAAATGTAATGTTTAAGATGAAAAAGATCAGTTTAAAGCAAATTAAGTCCCCTAGCATTAATTACAGATTAATTTCCCTTTTTTACTATCTGTACCAAAACGTTTGCAAAATAAATAAACCTTCCATGCTTAGCAAAAGAAGTTCCTGTTTGAACAAAAAATGATAATAATGACTGCTCTTGTTGTTGTGTCAGAATATCAGATCAAAGTGCCAAGTTTAGAGAATTAAAAAGAAAAAAACCCAGTAAATGCAGTTTGCATATAATTTGGCTTCTTTTTTAATGTTTTTGTGCCCATCCCAGAGGTGCAATATTATTTTAAACAAGATGACTGGAAAGAACTGAATTTTTCCTATTTTTATGCCTAATTTGGTGTCATCTGACAAAGTATTTGCAGAGAAAATTTCAATGTTAAAGTATACCACGGACACACACACACACACACACACACACACACACAGCCAACCGAACACCGGGTTAAAACATAGACTCACTTTGTTTACACAAGTGAGTAAAAAAAATTGTAAAGAATTAAACTGCAAATATCATCACATAAAAATTAAACGAGAAAGGAAAAAAAATCAAAGCAACATAATCATTACAAATCATGGAAAAGACTACATGAAAAATTGTACACACACACGCAGACATACTGTTTAGAATAATGTGTACACGTGGAGGAAATGTAGAGAAATGAGAGATAGACAAGCAGACAGACAGCGAAACAAAGGGGGGAGGGAGAGAAAAAGAGACGTCTTTGAGAACGGTACCATCATATGACATTACTTAATTTCTATACAGAATTAGCAAAATTTTACCACCAGATACTTTAGTTAGTAAGAATTTCCATTAGATAGTCATAATACCATTTTTTGACAACATTGACACTTCCATGAACAATAAAACTAGATAATATGTTGTTCCAGAGACATCCGCCAGAGTAAGACAGACTTGATTTAAATCAATTCTAGTCAGTGGTCCAATGATCTTGTTGATGTCTTGGGTTGTGCTTGTAACGAATCGTTGTTTTAGACATGAAGGAGCAAACCAGACATTATCTTGAATATAAAAAGCGCCTTATCATGAATGAGTTTCCATTTTAATGGCAGAGAGAGAGAAAGATAGATAGATAGAGAGAGAGAGAGGAGAGAGAGAGAGGGCGGGTAGATAGAATGACAAAGTGAGAGGGAGAGAGAAATCAACCCATGTCTAGATAATAATCAAACAGTAAAACTAAAGTGAAAAGCATGCACATGTAAAATAACAGTCTTTCCCCCCCTAAATTTAAGTAAAAAGTAAAGAATAGTAACGCCACGGAAACAATTGTGGATTCAAGTAAAGAATATGAGAGAGAGAGAGAGAAGTGGGGGCTGGATGTGGATGGGAGCAAACAGTGTAGAGAGAGACTGATATATAGAGAGAGATGTCACTTCCATTCGTAGCAGCGGCTTTGACCTCTCCCCAGCCTCCTCCCAGTCGCCAGCTGTCAGTGGCATTCGGGTGGCAATCGCAAATCACAGGTCAAAGGCTGCTCTGCTCATAAACTTTAGCAGTCTGTTTTCAAAGAAGCCTCTAGTTGTTTTATATGTTCGTGCCCGTGAACGATGTTGAACCCCCCCCGTCCCTTCCACAGACAAATTTCTCTATGCATTACACTCATACAAACACACTCACAAACCCATACATATACCCCAACCCTTTTATAATATGAAAACTGCCGTGAAAGGTGATAAAAACTGGAAGAGAACATGAGGAAAAAAACGTATTTCTAACAAGAGAGGCAAGGGCTTCGAAACTCACTTATGACAAGCGCTGTATCCAGTAAAGGTATCATGAAAAAAAAGAGATAAAAAGCGCTACATTGGGTCCTCTATTAGACATCAATTAGCTTTGAAAAAAACACACACACCCAAAACAACTAACCTGCCTGCGAGGGGGATCGAACCACGTATGTTCTGTTTTGGGACTAAGTAGTCTAATCCCGAAAGCTACGCCGCCTCTGACGTCAATTGACCAAATTTAATATTTAAAGCTATGGGTCTTTTTTTTTTTAGAGCGATAAAAATATTAATATATTTGAGTTAATAACACGATTTAAATAATGTTTTCTTGACATATCTTGATTCTTTTAAGAGATTCTTTTAATTCTGCCATAAAGGAGACGTTGGCATCGATTTCAGGCACAATGCAACATCTGTAGATCTGCACAAACCAGTCCCAACGCCAACAGGCTTACTGACCCAAACTGAATGGAACGCTCGATTCAATTTGTCTTTTATGTTCATTCCATTTAATTCAGTATCCACTTTAGAATATTCATATGATGTAAACACGTCGATGGTGTAGTTAGTGTCACTGTATGTGTTCTGTCCAGAATTTGTATTTCTTTTCTTATAATTGCGAACAAGAAAAACAGTGTCATGCTGTCTTACCAAACATAGCCTACGTTCTGGCAGCTGGGAAGGGATTTGTAGCGTTTTCAGAATCCAGAACGAGCCTCAACGAAATAAACCGTTAATGATCCGGAAATACGGCTTTGTTCGGAAGACTTACAACCTATTATTGGTATGACTGTGAAGATTTTTTCCTACTATGTGAAAGCTAAATTTGGTATCGGCAGACAAAGTATTTCCAGAGAAAATGGCAATCTTAAAGATTACCACGGATACACAGACACAGACAAGCCGGACACTGGGTTATTACAAAGACTCACTTTGTTTTACTGATAGCAATACTGATATATGACTGATCTTTGAATAGTAATGTTTGTGTGTGTGTGTGGGGGGGGGGGGGGGGGGGCATGCGTGCGTGCATGTATGTATGTTTTTAAGCATAAAAAATATGACCAAACCACTTGACTCTCTTTCGTGTGAATAATTATATTAATGCAAAATATACAGACAATCCTCCTGTGATAGTCTTAACTACACAGTTCACACACACACACACACACACACACACACACACACACACACACACACACACACACACACACACGACGTCCTGACAGACTGGTCCATGTATCAACACTTAATCACCTTAAGCGCCACAACCACGGTCGACTGTTTCCAGCATCACAGAGTTTTCTGTACTTTGCTGATATTAACACACATTCTATTTTACTAACACAATTTACACGTGCATGGTGTGTGTGTGTGTGTGTGTGTGTGTGTGTGTGTGTGTGTGTGTGTGTGTGTGTGTGTGTGTGTGTGTGTGTGTGTGTGTGTGTGCGCGCGCGCGCGCACTCATGTGAGACGTGTGAAAGTCCGTACATGATAGGCTGTACCTTGTTCTAGTTGTGGTGTGTGTGTGTGTGTGTGTGTGTGTGTGTGTGTGTGTGTGTGTGTGTGTGTGTGTGTGTGTGTATGTGTGTTTACTGAGCTTAAAAATTGACATTTGATTATAATGAATGTACAATATGTAGGAGGAATAATGTGCAATATGCAGGATGAATGTACAATGGAATATGTCTAATGCTAACGTCCATATTCTAAATATATTTCTGTTAATAATTACGATGTAATAATTAATTGCAATGTTTTTAAAAGCGAATATGTGAAATGCTTTTATTTGAGAACATATGTTTATTTCTCTTGTTTAATCAAGTAATCCGCGTGTGTGGGGTGGGTGGGGGGTGGGTGGGTGCGGGTGTGTACTGATTATCTGGTTGCGGTTTTCCGCAATTCATCTTTATTCTTATCTTATCTGTCTATTATAATCAATGTGCAGTATAGTAGGCTATGTTTATAATTATATTCAAATAATGTTTCTTAATTCTTTCTGTTTTTACATTAAGAATACTAGTTATTACCTGCAATGTGTGGATATACATTTGTATCTTCGTAATATTCGTAAAAGCTGTTGTTGACTTTTACAGTTATGGTCCCCATGTTGTTTACTTGTCTATGTTGTGATAATGCACCTGACCAAATTTCTCCAGTTGGAGATAATAAAGTTATTCTTATCTTATCTTCTTATCTTATCTTAACTCGGTTTTCCCTCAACACCACACATGCACATCTCAACTGAACAGGGAGAAGGACAGACATCACATCCTCCGTGGCAGCATCAATGGGTAAGAATATTTAAACAGGCTCACGAGGTAGAGTTCCCGCTGATCCCCCGGTGGGTCCTTGCGGTGAGGGAGGATTGGGGCGTGGTGGCCCGTGGTCATCTCCCATCCCGATCCGTGGTAATTGTAGGCCATCAGCAAGACGTAGTCCACGTACCTGCCATCAGGGCATCGCACGACACATCTACACATCCTTGGAGTTGTGGGCGGATTCTAGACAGACGGTGTTGTAGATGTCATTTTGTTACATGGTAGAATGTACAAACGTTTCGTGAAAATTACTGTCCTTGGTGAATGTTCAAACATTTCACGACATTGCTATCCTTGGTAAATGTTCTAACAATTCACGACATTGCTATCCTTGGTAAGTGTTCAAACGTTTCACGACATTGCTATCCTTGGTAAATGTTCAAACATTTCAGAAAAATGCAATCCTTGGAGTTATGTATGGATTATAGACAGAGGGTGTTATAGATTTCATTTTGCTACTTGATATTCTCATGCAAATTAAATGAAAACGTTCCTGCTCTTACACCTTATGTCATAATAATAATGATAATAAATACAGTAAAAGAATTCGTAAAACAATAACATATGATCCGAAAAAGAAGACCATAGTTATGTGCTGGGGTACAATGGATAATATTTTCTTCAAGTGGTACAATTATTTATTTCTTTTCGATCGATAATCTTTTTTTATGTTATCATTTCTTTTTTGGCGACAGGCCTATAGCCAAATGAAATGTATAGAGTTCATACTTGTTTTCATAACAAAACGTGTATATAAATGTACACAATGTTTATGTAACATGGCTAATAATGTTGTCCCCCTTTCAGACACTATGTCTATAAATCGTGCAGTGCTGCTAATTACCTTGCTTCATCTGCATTGCGTGTTGCTGATAACTTCATATGTTTCTGGTCTTTGTGGGAAGATTTCTGATCACAGTGGAGCACTGATACCTACTTGTGTATTTCGCGTCTTTCGTAGGATTTCTCAGCGTAGAAGTCGCTGGCGGCAGCAGCGAGGGTGAGTAGCAGCTTGTCTTTCCCATTCTTTTTCTCCGCTGCAAATGTCTCGAACAGAGTCTGTGCGAAGAAACCAAGAAAAATGTGAATATCGAATGCCACATCCGTAACATGCTTAATATTTACATTCAAACTTTTTTTGACGTTCATAACATCCCCTCCACACACACACAGACACACACGCGCGCGCGCGCGTGCGTTTATGGGTAATCAGAAGTAATCCGCTGTGATGGTCCATATCTCGGATGCACATAGAATGATAGAATATACCAGTGCACACAGGAGTCTGATCTTGTGCTTCACGAGATATTGCTGCCCTTCCACACAAGTTTCAGTCTGGACAGTGTTGGTGTTGTCTTTGCTACCCATGAGAGGATTTCTGGATTGAATTCTTCATTGCTGGTAATGGGTTCCAGGTAGGTGAACTGTTGAGCAGTCCTTAGTCTCTGTCCCTGGACAGTTATATCAGCAGAGGTGGTGATGCTGTGGCTGGCCTTCAACTTGTTTTTTTGAGGCGCCGATTACCATGTCATGTCTTGTCGATGTTTTAACCAGTCTTTCAACAAACTGGGCGAGTTCTTGCTCAGTACCTGCCGTCGATGTCGTCTGCGAAACGATGGTTCCTGATGGTTCTTTCTCTACTGCTGACTGTTCTGACATGATCTTCACGCAAGTCAGTCATAATGTGTTTTAGGAATGTGATGAACAGCGTGGGAGACAGAAGGCCGTGTTTATGGACTCCAACTGAAGTATTGAACGAGTGACAGACCATTATCAAACGGGATTTCTGGCAGACTCCGGCGTTCTTTACATCTCTCTGGGCCAGTGCTTGTCACCATAATAAGTGAAGCATAATAACGTATATAAAACTAATAATGCGAATCAACTATCTTATCAGCGCCAATTCTGGTAAAACTGGAATATGTCCTTTCATGGATGAGGAGGGTGAATTTTGTTCATTGTCCCGTCACACATATTGGTAATTGAAGACATTTTGTTAGAGTATTAATGTTTTCATTTGAGTATTATCGTTTATGTATCCTTTTAGGGTAATGTATCCATGATTATCTGACGTAATCCGGCTATCAGCAATCCAATAGACAGAGCCTAAAGAAGACAAGACAAAGACTTCATGATTAATTACAGATGAAAAACAAAATATGTGGTAAGTATCGACACTTATTTACGCAAAAAAGAGAGAATGAAAATGAAGGCAAACATTCATTCGTGAGCTGTAACTCTCACGTACGGTCAGTGAAAGTGACATTCGAATATTCGAGGGAACAGGAGTAGTTTTGGTCGGGAAGTGTCAAAATTCGAATTAAAAATGAGTTTTGTCGGCTGGGAATTATGTGCTGGAATGTGAACGTTTCCAGGATGGCCGGGTCGTCCTGTCAGTACTGATCATCATTTCAAAGTTTTAATGTTCTGGCAAGAGTCAAGATCGAATTATGGATGTTTAAAGCTCTCCCTGGCTTTATCACGGCTTTCCGATTTCGATATTTCATGAGTAAAACTGTAAATGCCTGTCAAACATACCACACAGAAACCGACATGCTGGCATGATAGCAGACGGAGAGCTGGACATATACGGCGTGAAGACTGGCTACTTTAATACTTTGTTTTCTTTCTTTTTCTTTCATTCTTTTGTGGGTTATCCGCTAAAACGTTTCCTTGATATGACTAAATTTCAGTAAACACCTCTCAAAGAAAAGAAGAACCACTCTCGCGGCAGCAGGCTTTAGCCCGGAAAGCCAAATGTCCTCATTACAAGCGCATGCACAATTCAAGTTTAACGGTAACGAACGCCTGACCATAAGGCCAGTTGATGTGCTTACTTAGATGATCATTGGTTAACATTATGCATTAAGTGAAGAGACCTTTGCACTAATTAAAATTCGCCTTTTTTTCAATAAGGTTTCGTAAACTATCGATATCATCCACATCCTGATGTCCTGACCGAGAACGTGCGTCGCCCGTGTATCGATTTAGCCATTGGCTTTTGCTGGCTGGTGTAATCACACAAAAGTGGCCGATTTGGTGTGTTTTTGTTAATTGTTTGTTTCGGGAGATAAGATGAATAAGCTGGACATTTCTGTCGAATTGTCATTGAAATTAGTGTTCTTGGACAAGAAGTGGCCTATCTCACGATGCACTGAACAGTATTAGAAATACGTACAATATGTGCGAAAAATAAAAACAACAACAACAACAACCCCCCCAAAAAAACCCCACAATGTCTCAACAAATTGGCAAACCGTCGCCAACGACGCTGCTTCAAACGGTAAATAGACATGTACTGTTAATAGTGTAAGGCCTTGATCCCGAGTATGTATGATTATTTTTATTCAATGAATGGATATGCAAGATTTTATACTGAGGCCAGATATCAGAGAGTTCTGAGGTCAAGACTGGAGTCCGGCAGGGATGTCTCCTATCGCCTTTCTTGTTCCTCCTGGTCACTAACTGGATCACGAAGACCACTACAACAGGAATGAGTAGCGGCATACAATGGACCCTCTGGACACAACTGGGCGATGTCGACTTTGCTGATGATTTGGCTCTCCTGTCGTACAACCACAGCCAGATACAGGACAAGATAACCAAGCTGGAAACCACATCCCGTGGGGTGGGACTAGGCAGTAAGAAAACCAACCAGATGAAGATAACACATCTGCCAACAAACCAGCCACGCTGGTGGTGAGCCGATATATGAAGTTGACTCCTTCAGCTATCTCGGCAGCATTGTTGATAAACAGGGTGGCACTGACAAATATGTCAATTCCAGAGTAGGCAAAGCTAGAGCAGCCTTCATCACTTTCGAGAACATCTGGTCCTCCAAAGAAATAGCCACAACAACAAAAATACGTATCTTCAATTCCAGCGTGAAGTCCATCCTTCTCTACAGATCAGACTTGGAGAATGACCAAAACATGCTGCAGAAAATCCAGACCTTTATCAACAGTTGTCTGAAGGGCATTTTCAAGATTTGCTGGCCAGGCAAAATTAGAAACGATGAACTGTGGCAAAGAGGGGGACAGGAGTGAGTGGAGAAACAAACCCAGAGACGGAAGTGGGGCCATACCGTGAGGAAATCGCAATCCAGAACTGCACGCCAGGCCCTGACCTGCAACCCCCAGGGGAGAAGGAAGAGATGACGGCCCAAGAACAGCTGGAGGCGGGACAGAGCTAGAGTGGCTGAAATCCAGCTAGAGGGATGCAGGAAGGGCAGCCCAGAGTCGAGTTCGGTGGAGAAACGTCGTTGATGGCCTATGCTTGACAGGGAGCGAAAGGCTTAAGAATGGATATGAAAGTTGACAGAATGATTAAGACGCTTATCTGCCAATACTGTGTCCCTGAGGATCTGGGTTCAAATCCCGCTCTCGCCCTTTCTCCTACTTCTGACTGGAAAATCAAACTGAGCATCTAGTCATTCGGGTGAGACGATAAACCGAGGTCCCTCGAGCAGTACGTACTTGGCGCACTTAAAAAGAACCCATGGCAACAAAGTGTTGTCCTCCGGCAAAATTATGTAAACGAAATTCACTATGTGCACAAATATATATGCATGGACTCAAGGCCTGACAAGCGCGTTGGGTTATGCTGCTGTCAGGCATCTGCCTATCAGATGTAGTGTAGCGTATATGGATTTGTCCGAACGTAGTGACGCCTCCTAGAGAAACTGAAACTGGCAGAATTTTGTTGTTCCCGGCGGATGTATGCATTAATGTAACTTTCATACTGAGCACAATAAGTCACTGTTTTAACGATGGATGATAAAATGTTGTGAATCAAATTTTCATTTTGTAAGATAAAAATGCTAAAAGTCCGCGAAACAGACACGGAAATTTAACAGTAAAATGATTGTGGAAACGTTTATCGCTTCCCTGCCTTCCTGGCAGGGGACTGTCAGTGGAACTGATATACGTGGAAAGAACTACTTCTTTCCCCCCTATTTTCTACCCAAATTTGCGCCGACAGAAAAAAAAAAAATCCAGGAAAATGGTAATGCTCACGTTTACCACAGACGGACGGAAGGACACACACACACACACACACACACACACACACACACACACACACACACACACATACACGCATGAGCACGCGCGCATGCACACCCATATACACGTACTTACACAGTCATACAAACCGACGGGCAATCATAATTAGCTTATTACATAACCTCAATTTGTTTACACACATAAGCAAATAAAATGAGCAAATCGTGTTGCCACACTCTCTGGCGTGACAAATACAATTCGGTCCTGCAAAAGATAATTTTCTGCTGTTGATATTTCAGATACTCGAATATCTACACATATGTTGAACTTCACGTTTTGTTTATACATATAAAATTGGGGTTGAGTACGCGACAGGTGTTATTTATGAATAAACCATATGTTCATTTGACGCCAGTTTATTTATTTATTTATTTATTTTTGCTGCCCCATCATCTGCACCATTTCAGTGGCATTACTCCCACGCCGCTCATTTAGATTCCCCCATACACGACCACACCCGGGTTCGTCTGTCACAGTTCCATCGTCGGCAGTCCGCAGGGAACCATCGATGTTAAGTCGCCAAGAGGCCACACACCAGAGGAGACCCTGCACTGCTGCTGAGTCACTTCGGTGGTGTTCAGTGGTGCCTGTTCTGATTCAACGTACTTAGGACACCACCTACTAAGCCCCGTACTAACGACAATAACAGTTTAGTCGCGGAGCCAGACTGAGTGAGCGCCCCAAGCAGAGAAGTGGAGGGATATCGAAACTGAGGTCACCATGAGAGCAGGGCATGAAAGGCCACAGACTTTGAGACTGTTTTGTTTATATTCATGATGATGAAGGAGGAGGAGGATGACGATGACGATGACGATGTTGCTATGGAGGTCCATTCTGGTTTGGGACTGCGTGACAAGGCTGTACTCTACGCTTCATGTCATAATGATATCCCGGCGTTAACCAGGCCCGAGAGATACAGACACTTGCAGTGTTGGTCAGGTAATTAGAGCAACACACTCAAAGACGCATCCTTGAAGTGGATGACAGCCCACAGCACACTCAACTCTGAGTAGGAGCCGGCCACGGGCCGAGAAACCCATCTCCGCTGGGATTCGAACCCACGTCCTCCCAGCCGTCAGTCCGCGACGCTAACCACTTCGCCACGTAGGCTGGTTTTGACGCCAGTTTATGTTTCAAACGGGCGTCAAAGCATGTGTACAAACACATACCCTACATCATATTTTTTTTCTTTGAAAAACGATAAATGGAGGAGGCAGATATTTGAACTACACACAGAACCAACGCACTTTTAACACGAAACGAAACGAAACAAAATTTTATTTCACCAGGGTAATGAGATAAGCAAGTACACATGCTTTTTTCCACCCAGCCCTGGACAAAGAGAGAAAAAAGAAGAAAACACACACACACACACACACACACACACACACACACACACACACACACACACACAAAACAAGAAAACAAAAAAACACGCACAAATTCGCAATTATCAAGTACAAGAGAAAAAAAGAATTAAGTACTATTAAAAAAAATTAAAAATAAAAGACAAAAAACTTCAAAAAAAGGAAGGTAAGGGGTGTGTGTGTGTGTGGGGGGTGGGGGGGGGGGGGGTGGATAGTCCATCGACCACAAAAAAGAATCACATACACATTCGCACACTCGGGGAAACAAATGTTACAAGGGGAGATAGAAAAAAAAAAGTTAAAAAAAAGAAAAAAAAAAAAGAATTCAGGCATGATATACTACTCACACACAGACAAACTAAGACATTAGTGAGACAACCAAACATTATCAGAAAAAACAACAAAAAACCCCAAACAAACAAACAAAAACCCCACAGTTATTGACTTGAAGAGAATAAATCAGATATTGTGATGTGTTACCTTTGAGTTTAGGCTTTTAAAAAGGAAAGTTTTGTATGCTGATTTAAATGAGCTGATATTGCTTATATTTTTTATGTATTCTGGTAAGGAGTTCCAAAGTGTCCCCCCCCCTGAGCATGCCAGACTAGTTTTAAACAAATCGATTCTTGTTTTTTTTTTTTATAATGATATTATTTGTATATCTGGACTGATTCAAGGGGAACCGTGCAGTTAGTGAAGAAGGAGCAAATCCATTTTGTATTCGATACATCATAATTGCATAACACAGATGCATAAGCACACACGCACGCATGCACGCACACACACACACACTCAACTATGATGTCCACAAACACAAAACCCAACCCTTTACACACACACACACACACACACACACGCATGATAATGCTACTCACAATGACATACATACGTTATGTGCTTTTCACAGAGACATAATCACACGGTGGCTTACACGCGCGCGCGCACACACACACGCACACACACACGCACACACACACACACACTTTCCCCCAGTTTGGCCGCTGTGGTCACAAACTCTTCCATCCACCTTCTCTGGGTCATAAGCGTACCTAGTATGTAGCTTCAGTCGACTGTTTAGGGGACAGCCAATTTCTCTCGCGCAGTGAACATAGACGCTGAAGTCAACAGGATAACCAAAGCCAGCGCCGCCTTTGTGAGACTCCATGAGAATGTCTGGGAGCGGAGAGGACTCAGCGCTACCACCAAGCTGAAGGTGTACTGTGCAGTGGCCGTTACCACCCTCACTCACGCCAGCGAGACCTGGACTGTCTACAGCAGACACGCCAAATAGTTCAATCGCTTCCGCCTGAGCTGTCTTCGCAGACTCCTCCACATCAGGTGGCAGGACACAGTCCACGACACAGAAGTCCTGGAACGAGCTGGTCTCTGCAGCGTCTACACCCTCCTGCAGAAAGCCCAAACCAAATGGGCTGGACATGTGGTCAGAATGCCAGACAGTCGGCTGCCTAAGCAGCTGCTGTACGGAGAACTGTGTCAGGGCAAGCGTTCAACTGGAGGGCAGAAGAAATGCTACAAAGACCGCCCCAAAGCGTCCTTCAAAGACCTAGGCGTCGACATCAGCACGTGGGAGGCGCTTGCTTTGGACCGTCCAGCTTGGTTCAGCAAGATCACCACAGGAACCCGTGCAGCTAAAGCCAGGCGATCACCGAAGCGCAACGAAAGCATGTTGTGCGCAAGGCCCGAGCAGCATCCACTGCCACGACAGCACCCACTCACTTCAGGACCCGGATTGGCCACATCAGTCACCTCCAGACCCACACCCACCGATCTTCCATCTGATATTTGAAGCCATGGTCATCTTCGAACCCGAAGGACGAACATCTGGCCTTGAGGCACTCTTTACATTTTGTATGGCTTCAGATCTTCCCAGATGCAGGCCGCCTCTAATTGTGCTACCGGCTCGCTTATTTTCTTGAGCGCCTGCATGACCACGCAGTATATCCATTCCATGTAAGTTTCTGTATTTGGATTTTGCATATTGTCTGATGTCACTATGGGCTCCCATTCTGCATTTAGCTATAAAATGTTTGTAAGGGGCTCATAGGGTCAGTCAGTATATTAATTTGCAGGCGTGTTTATGGATTCCAGCCAGTGGACAGCGTGTGTCACTGCTTTTACTTCCATTGTCTGGATGAATGCTGTGACTTTAATCAAATGCGGCATTCCATTCCCTCATTGTTTTCCCATGTTGTTTCACAGCGTGTCCCCATCCCAATTGTTTGTATCATTGTTTGGGTGGTGAGAAAGATGGGGACGGGGGTAGGGGGTCTTTCATGTGCACTCAGGTCATGGTTCACCTGTGGAACGTATTGTTACCTTCATGAGTTTCGTGAAGCGAAACTTGTCCTCCGGTTTGCTGCCTCGTGTGGCCGGAAACTCCCAGTCCATGTCCAAACCGTCAAACCCATACCTGAGATGGACAAAATAAACCTTGCTAGCCCTGTGGTTCGAATTAGCATAGAAATGAATAGGTCATAAATCAATCAATAAAACAAATACACAAATAAATAAAAAGTCTTGAACAAACACATCGAATCTACGCCATGGGCAGACAAGCAGCTTGCAAAATCCATATTTCTAAAGGCAGAGAGGCTATGTGTCAAATCAATCTAATCAAAGTCACGTGATAAACGATTCTGTGTTTTTGTATCTTGCCTCAGCTTACTTACTCTCTGCTCCTTATACCCTCTGGAATGTTGGGCAAAAACAAAGAACCGCCACTCGTGCGTTGTAAACTGCAGTCCCCTACACAAAACAAAACCTTTACTTCGGATGAAGTGAAGTATGCAATGTGCCCAAAAGGTTGAACAGTCTCAAACAAACACTGTCGGAGAGGCCGGGCATTACCCGTAATCCTCTCAGATTAAGTTTAAAATAATAAAATAAAATAAAATAAAATACAAAACACAAGAAAGGAACGAAAATTATCAATTTGGCTGAGGATCACACTCACGTTCTCAGGTAGTTGACGACGTTGTTGCTAAATTCGTGGTAGTCGTCACTGCGGATGAGGGGGAGGAAAGGTTTGGAGCCGATCTTCCAGCCCCCTACTGCCAGCAGTACCTTCAGCTTGGGGTTCTTCTCCTTCAGCCTGACGGTGCGAGCGTATAGACCTGCGCGATCACAACCAGTGATTTCAGTTTCGGTTTCAAGTATGCGTCCAAGCGTGCGGAGTGATTCACACACACGTTACACAACATATGCTGAATAATAAAAGGGATTATGCCTGATATACCCAACGTTGATCAGGCCGTGTGACTAAACCAAATGCTGTAAGAGAGAAAAGAGAGAGTGAAAAGTTTACATGGAAACAATGAGCCTCTATCATATCGGATGAAGGCTCAAAACCTGAGATCATGGCACGGACTGCGCAAACAACAGCTGCGGTTAGCAAGACTCTGAACCATCCGGAGAAACAGAATATTAATCCGTGCGCCAAGATCCACCTATTGCGCTCCCTTGCCTTGTCAGTCTTCCTCTATGCCTGCGAAACCTGGACGCTTTCAGCAGACATGAACAGAAAGATCCTTATCCTAGCAACTGAAATGAGATGCTACGGGATGATTTTGGGCATCCACTACACAAATCGTGTGATAAACGAAGAGGTCCGCAGCAAGATCCAGCTGACAATGGGACCTCATGATGACTTTATCATGGTTGTCTAGAAACGGAAAATGAGGTGGTATGGTCACGCTTGCCGCTCAATAGAACTTGCAAAGACCATCTTGCAAGGGACGGTCAGAGGAAGCCGCAGACATGGAAGACAGAAAATGAGGTGGGAACAATATCCAAGAACGGACAGGAATGAATATGACGGAATTCAAGAGAGCGGTGGAGGTCAGAGACAGATGGAGGAGAGTGATAACATTGTCTTCACTGACATCAACATAAGTCATAGGGTATGCGAAGGTGACTGATATGTATTGGGACTCAAAACCATACAAAGTGCACACGTATAGGATACGACTACAAACACTCATGCTCATATAAAAATCAAATCAAGAATGAAAGTCAGATAGGAATGGAGACAGAGAAACAAGTTGTTTGATGGAAAGAAGTTGAGAGAAAAAAAAGGGTTATAAGGCATTGTCTTCGAAAGCAGAAGCAACAGTTAACGCATGTCGATAGTAGACCAGTTGTTGGTAGCAGCAGACATCAGCAACAAAAACAGAACTGGAAGCTGGTCATAGTGATGGTGATAGAAGTAGCAGAAGCACAAACAAGTAAAGATGGAGTGTGAAATCGTGGTCAAGTGGTAACGGTTTCGAATAGGAAGCGGGAGAATCTGAGCGTGCGGGATCGAATCCCACAGAATTCTCCCCTCCCCTAAACCCCGTCCACTTGAATTGAAGTGGTGGTTTGGACGCCAGTCATTCGGACGATACAATGAATAGAGATCCCGTGTGCAGCATACACTTGACGCACATACAAGAACGCACGGCAACGAAAGGGTTGTACCTGGCAATGTTCTATAGAAAAATTCGCTTTGATAGTAAAACAACTAAACTTACAGACATAATAAAGGGTGGCGCTGCACTGTGGTGAAGCACTCTCTCCAGGGAGAGCAGCCCGGATTTCACACAGATAAATCTACTGTGGCAAACGAGTAATACAATACAATACAATACAACACAATGCAGTACAATGACACACTTCCACGACCAACACCATCATCTTCATCACAGCCAACCAACATCAGCAATTCACCATTTTCCCCGAAATCGTTCCAGTTGTTGTTCTTGATGCTCTTGCCGTCCTCGCTGATGTCAGCAAAAGCGAAGATGAGGTGAGAGCAGAGAAAAGGGTCGACATGTTCGGGCCAGAACTTGCCCACATCTGGCCGGGCGTTGGCCGAGCTGCTGTAGTAGCAGAAAATCTTCTTCTTTGGCTCCCCTGTCGTGAGGGAAGATATTACATGGGTGTGACGTGAGAGCACACGTACTAACGATGCATGATAATCTGTAGAGTAAAAGATTAAGAGAGAAGTATGCAGACTGCGCGAGCGTACATTCGCACGGTACACTATATTGCACTAGACTATTTAAACACACACACACACGCCTCCCCCCAGTCCCAAGAATTACTCACTTGCTCTGACGTCGCGTATACATCTAGGTATACCTATATACATTATCATAAATGCATACACAAACACACACAGACACACTTGATAAAATTATTGTATCGGAAAGGATAACACACCGAAGGATGTGTGTGTATTTACAACAACAAATACCAGGAAAAAAACAAAACATAAGGATATAAAAGTGTCGATGACAATGGTGAAATATGAAAAAATACGGTAGCAAGTTCAGCACAAATACGTGCCGTCCAAAGTCTGAAGAGAATGCTTAGGGGGAATATCTTAGAGATATCCAAGTGCTCGGAAGCGAGGTTTTAACAGCATAGATATCGGGCGGACCAAATACAATTATTTACACTGCTTCATGTGTTCAGGCTTATCACCGCTTCAGTCCGATAAAACGTGTCAACTGTGAGCAGAAAAGGGAGGAGGGACAGGGAAGAAGAATGTCTTCTTCAGTTTAGTGGACACGCTTGTAAACAGCCATGACAGTAATTATGTATTTTTGAAACTGGAAAACCATAAAAAGAGAGAAAAGGTCACAAATATTAGCAGAGCAAAAAGAAAAGTAAATGAATATTGATTAAAGAAAAGAAAGAAAGAAAAACAAAATGAAATCACAAACTGGTCTAGAGGACGGGAATTTACATACCATGTGGGTGAGATGTCAAATGTCCAACCGTAGCATCAGCTGGCGGGGTCTGATCCACGTCCTTTCCCTTTCTCTCACCGGGTGACTCCGCTCCTCCCTTGTGACCAAAAGCTGCGAATGGTTCGGAGCGCACAGGGACGCCATGATGGCTGGGCAAAAACGAGCTTCTGTAGGACGTGATGTTGACGTCATGCCTCTCACTGTCAGGTGACATGGTTGACGCACGATCTGACGTCAGCTTGTCGAACACCGTCACCTCTGAAGATGTGAGATTTTCGTAAGATTCGCTGATCGAACTTTCTGTAGTCGGATATGAAGCAGTCATGAGTTCTGGCTTGACAACGGCGACATCAGTGGAGTGTGGAATCTCACGAGCAATGGCTAAGGCACTGTGAAGCAACTCTGCCATGGTCTTGTACACTTTCCCTGGGTCTTCTGTTACCGTAGCATTGTCTGTCAGGTTCACGGATACGGTTTGATCGATTTCAACAGGTTTGCCTCCGCTAGCCATTAGGTCGTTGGGCTTGGAATATCGTGTGACGTTTTCGCTTGTAAATTTCTGGTTATTGGTTTCACTCTTGTCGCTGTTATTCTTAGCTTCAGGAAAAGACAGCAGTCCCTCCGAAGTTTTCTGCACCAGTTTCTCATTCATCTGGTCTTTGTCATGATGTGCGGTGTCTGTGGATGATTTGTCTTTCTCACTGTCACCAGTACGGTCTGTCAGCGTACTAGACGGTTCTGGTGTTGGTATTTCGGCATAAACGTCTGCTGAGTCTGTTGTGTTTCTGATCTTGAAAGGTTGCACGGAACTGTCAAGCGTGGATTTGAACCCCAAGGTGACTCCGATGAGAAGCAGCGTGAAGAAAATCGATGTCTTCATCTTGCGCTAGAAGTTACATATAAATTTCAGGAATAGAATGATTCAATGATACAAGTGCTCATATATGTTACAATCAAACATCTCTCTCTCTCTCTCTCTCTCTCTCTCTCTCTCTATATATATATCATGTACTTTAAGTATGTTGTGTGTATTTCCAAACATAACACACACACACATAGGCTCTCTCTCTCTCTCTCTCTCTCTCTATATATATATATATAGATATATATATTCAGACAGGTGTATAAGTATAGGTGGAATACGCGAATACTGAGATTGCTGTAAATATATATGCCAACAAATGTTTGCCCCCGCGCGCTGTTGCATATGCACGCGGGGTCTTGCGCACGTATGTGCTCAAACAAAGGGCCTATGACCTTGTCACGAGAAATTGTTCCGGTGCTCGCATCAGGATGACACTGCTGGCGAAAGGCGGGTCCGGAAGCACGTGCTGTGGATCTGGGCCCGCAGGCTTGGGGCGCTGCTGCTCCAGTTTGTACAGCACACATCCCTGGATTTGCGTCTTCTCTTTGCCTGCCATCCCTGCCTGGATTTGTCACGTTGACACAGAAATACCGAAAACGTCCCACACCGTCACTGTGTGTTTGCAGGGGACGTGGTTTGGTCTCTGGTCTCTCCTTCAAAGGCGTGCAAACTGACGTCTCTCCTCTCTCCCCCTTTCTGTGTCGCTGTCTGTCGTTTTGTTGGAAGTGCATTCAAGGAATGATTGAGATTGGGTCGACGTGAGACGTGTGTGTGTGTGTGTGTGTGTGTGTGTGTGTGTGTGTGTGTGTGTGTGTGAGAGAGAGAGAGAGAGAGAGAGAGAGAGAGAGAGAGAGAGAGATTGTAATTCAGTATTTTAAAATGCTTTCGTTATTGAAGCTAAATTTGGGACAGCAACATGGATTGATGAAAAGCGTAACGAGTAGTGCAACATTACTTTCTCCATTCTTTCCCTGGCATGTTGACATGAACCCTCAATGATTGAAAAGCACCGAATGACAACACAGTGGGTTTGTCTATCCCTTTAATAAAGAGTAAAAAGACAGATTTCACCGACAATCACAGACAGACAACCCCTTAAACTGTATTGGTCAGTAACATCCTTGTTGACTGCAACCAGATATTACATCATTTAACCATGGATCATATTTCCTCCGAGTTTTCATGAATTATTATGTTAGAAACTCTGAAGTGACGTGAATTTTCAAACAATATTCTCTCTCTGCGTGCGTGTATGTAAATAAAGGTATGCGTCTGATGGATAATTCTTCCCTTTGCTGTATTCACTTAGCGCTTGAAAACTTTGAGGATTACCAGGACAGTGGTTGTTCTGTTACAAATAAATATCCTCCCCGATGTTGTATGTTATCTAACGGTGGCAAACTTCTTGTTTTTTTTGTGTTTTTTTAAAAATAAATTTCACTTTCACAGAAAAGTGCCTCGTAAAAAGCGATCGATTATGTGTTCTTACAAAGTAATAATTGAGACTGACAGTTAACATCCAAAAAACAACAACAAAACTTTACAATAAATATCTGGTTGTGCAGGATGTATTTGAATATGGACAAACAAGAGTTAAATACTATCACAAACTCATAATATTCAGGAGTAAAGTTTATTCGAATTGGTTTTTTATTTATTTATTAAAAAATTTTTTTTATACTAATAGTAAGAAAAATGCTGTCAATAAGGCGTTTTTGTGATTTTTTAACTGTTATAAACAGCAAGAACAAAAATTTTACCAGTCCATGTTAATTGACACCATGGTCATTTCAGTGTTGTTCTAAGAGTGCGAAATATAATATAAAAATCTTGATCTCACAGACAAATGTGAAAGCTTTTTTCTTACATATGTATTTTATTTTAAAAGAAGCTTAATAACGAATTTGATGTATGATGAAACAGAACGCATTTCTTTGTCAATAGTCGTTTTATTTGCGACTAAACAGATTTTTCGTTGACCTAATACAGTCACCGCTTGAGTCAAAAAATTAAGTTGTGTATTTTTACATTTGCTTGTGCTAATTTTACATAATTATGAAAAGTTCATTTTCCTTGCTAATCATGCATTGAGAATATTGCTGTCGAATCAAGGTTAAGATAGTGTTTAGGAGATCAAATCATTTATACATGTTAATCATTTGTGTAAAAATATCAAAGACTTTTTACAGTGGACCTGTAATTTAAAGAACAAAAACAACATGATTCAAGAAATAAAATGTCAGGTAGCTATATTCATTCTCTCTTTAATTTTGGATGTAGCAATCATAAGGTGCCAACTGAAATAAATCACCGTCTTGTAATTACAATGAAAAAAAAATGAAAAAAAGCATGTGCCTGTCACAGTCACAGACACACACAGACACGCACGTACATATATAGTTATGAGCATTTGATTGAATCTTTTCATTCCATTAAGGGTATGGGTGATAATAAATTTTCAGCTGTCAGTATCTATGACATACTCTTGACAGTAAAGAAAAGCAAAAGATGTAGCAAACGAAAATGAAGACCAGTGCTTTGGAGGACAGTCCTCAGTTGAACAACTTCACACACACACACACACACACACACACACACACACACACACACACACACACACACACACACACACACACACACACACACGCAAACTTAAGAACATATTAAAAAAAAATGTTACCTCCTCAAATGTTCTCAACGTCATGATACTCGCTTACAAAGTGGAGTCTGCAAACGGAACATAGCGACAATTAAATCATCTGCACGAACACATTACCATTCATCTAGATTTTATCTTATTCATTCGTTACGCAATATATATGCATGCATCCTTCGTGTATGTACGTGTGTTGCATTCTGTTGTCTTGTGTTGCAGTGTATAACTTTATCGCCACAATACAAACAGCTTTGTTAGACTCGTGGAGAGCACTTCGTTGTAGGCAGCGCCAAGTGTTTGTTTTCTGATACTTCATTTCCTTTTATGTATCTACGAGGACGTATTCATCTGCCTCATGTTATGATCTCATCCGAAAAAGAAACACTCGCGTTACCACTGAAGGTCCAGTGGACAGTGGTGGTAAGAAAACACCAAACAACACCCAAGACTATGCGAGTTAAAAAACAAAAGAAAAAAAAAGGAAAAAAAGGAAGACTCAGGCAAAAAAGGAACAGGTTTACTCTGTAGCCACGGTTCCTCTACGTGCGCCATGCCATGTAGATTCCGCACAAGGCACAAAGGTTGCATAATGGTTAAGACGCATTTCTACCAATACAATGTCCGTGAGGGTCTGGGTTCGATTCCCGGTCTCACTCTTACCCCCTCGTTTGACTGGAAAGTCAAACTGTGCGTTTAGTTTTCGGGATGAGACGATAAACCGAGGTCCCGTGTGCAGCACACACTTGGCGACTGAAAAAGAACCCAAGTCAACAAAAGGGTTGTTCTCTGGCACATTCTGTAGAAGATATCCACTCTGGTATGTACACAAATATATATGCATGCACTCAAGGCCCAGGATTGTTGGGTTGTGCTGCTGGACAGGCCAAGTAGATGTGGCGATGTGTGTTTGGATTTGTCCGAACGCAGTGACGCCTCCTTGAGAAACTGAAACATCTCATTCAAAAGATACACCCATGCCACTACTGAAGGTCCATTGGACAACGGTGTTGAGAAAACAACAACAAAAGAAAAAAAAGACCTGAAATTTGCGACATATCATCCTACACAGGCGATATATGTGCTAAATACCAATGTGCCACCTAATGTATGCACGTGCATGTGTATGCACATATTAGTTCCATTC